>NC_051083.1:28550669-28903169 GCF_004664715.2 Peromyscus leucopus
GATTTTTTCTTACATGTTGCTGATTTTTTCCATTGGTATTGCTATATTTTTCGTCCACATCCTGACTTTCTCCTCTATGCTGTTGACTTTCCTTTCTAGGGCCTCGATTAAATTAGCCCACTTGTTCATATCCCCTTTAAGCTCTGATCATATTTACCAGTACACTTCTCAAATCTTCACTTTGTATTTTACCTATCATTGAGTTAGTTGAGGAGTTTTGATCATCAAAAGCAATCCTGCTGCCTTGATTTTTCATGTTCCTTGCATTCTGTGTTGTTATTTGCACATCTATTGGTTCGAATACGTCTAATGCATTTTTGGGAGGGTTTATGTGTGGAGTGATCTTTCTGTTGATCAGGATCAATGGAACAAGCTGCTTTAGGAAGAGGCACCTGTGTCCTTTCTTCTGGACAGTGAACTGCATGGCTGGAACTGTGTTCTTACTTCTCTGGGTTGTAGTGTCCCCTCTCCCCGTCCCATATCTGTTCCCCCCCTTTTCCTACAGATTTCCAGTTTTTCTTTCATTCCTCTGTCTGGAACAAAGTGCCTTTCTCTTATGTGATTCTTTTCCTTCACTTGTCCTCAAAGGGTGAGCCCCTAGTTTACCAGTCTTCCTGGAAGTGTAAAGTTGTCTAATTTTGAAGTAGCTCCTAACTTCATTTCTCTACAGGTTCTACCCTCACAAGCCAGGGAGAGTTGACCTAGAGCAGCAGAATGAGTGCCTGGTGAGACTGAGGAACAGGGCTTCTCTAACTTGTTAGTGGTCCTTGATCTCTTGTCTGTTATTGATTTTGCTAATGTTATTGCACTGTTATTTACTTAATACATGGAAGTTTGTTTCTTGAGTGAGACATATTCCCTTCTTTTGGGTTTCCCAGTTTATGATTCTGCCACCTAATAACTACTTATTAAATATTCAGCTCAAAATAAAGGGGATAGAGAATACATAAGGCATAAAATTTGACATTGAAATTTTAAGTATAGGCTTTTTTGACTCTTTTTCAAATCAAATTATTATCACATCTGTTGTTTCTCCTTTATGAAGTATTAAGCAGAGCTTGAAGGACTAGCTTGCTGAATTCCAAACACTTCTAGAAAGGCCCCATTGCTCCCATAGTGCTTTGCAGTTCCACATATGTCTTTTATTTGGAAGGGTATAATTTAATGAAGAAACAGACAATAAGTATAATATTCTATCCTTACTAATGAGAGACTTTTCTAAATTGTTATGAGATACCAATTTCGCAAACTTAGATTTGATTATTTTGTAAATGAAGACTTCACTTTGGCAGTATTTGAATAGCAAGGTAACTCAATTATCAACTTAGCATTTTTGGTTAGCAATGCATTTAAATAATATTTATAGTACAATTCCATTAGTGAAGGGCCACTAATAGAAGTAGATGAAAAGCCAATTTCAATATTTGTACTCCAAATTTTTCAGCTTTGAATTATACTTTCCCAAATCTGCTTCTTTTGGAAATATGAACTTAAAATTTTCTTTTGTTTAAACATTTTTTAGGATAATAACGGGCTGTCACAATTTCAAGAAACACTTCCTGTACAAAACATTCATCCTTCTTTACACATATATGGCTTGCATGTGCTAAGACCATGAGTGAGTCTATCCCACCTTCCCCAAATTGACATTCCAATGATATATCCTAGGTCTACTTTTAAAACTTTTTATTGATTCTTTGTGGATTTCACATCATGCATTCCAATCCCACCTACCTCTCCATGTACTGTATTCACCCTCTGCCCTTGCAACCTCTACCTCCCAAATCAAAACCAAATTTAAAAGAGAAATAAAAAAAACCCAAACAAAAACAAACCACTACCACCAACAACAACAAAAGTAGGAGAGTCTTGTTGTGGAAGCTATGGTGTGGCCTATTCAGTCACACAATTTACCCTTTAGTCCATTCATCTTTACTTGTAAATGTTCATTGCCATGAGTCATTGGTCTGGCTTGAGGCCTCTGGTTTCTGCTACACCATTGACAATGGGCTCTCACTGGGCCTCCTCTTGGCTGTCCTGTTGTTGTCCTGTGTTGTCAAGAAGATCCTGCTGTTTTTAATCCGCAGGTCCCCCCACCCTTCACATGTTCCAACAATTCATAGATTCAGTGGATGTTGGGTTGGCCCAATTCATAGCTCTGGTTCTGGGCCTGGGTGGTAGCTGGATTTGTCAGCCCATCAGCTTTCGCTTATGGTCATTGCCCAGGTGAGCTCTCTAGAACTGCCTCAGCTAGCTCACCCAAGGTAGCCTGCAGCAAGGAGCAGGGCCAGTTCTCCTGCTCTCAGGTCCTCAGATCTAGGTCACCCACACCACCAGGGCCAGATCTACTGTTTTGTCCAGGCAAGGTACAGGGCCCTGTCTCCCAATTGCTGTAGGAGACATACTAGTGGGGGTGGGGTCAGCTCTCCAGCTCTCACTCCCTCAGAGCTGACTCACCTTCTCACCTGACAACACAGTCAGCTCTAGAGTGCTTCCCAGGTGGGGTACAGAGCCTACTTTCTTGTGTGCTGCAGCTGGTGAGGGGCAGGGCTAGTTTCTTACTGGGACCAACTCTCTGGCCTGCCACAGGTAGCAAGGGGTGAAGGGGAGCGGGCATCTTTCCCTCATCCCTGCCTGCACATGGAAGAAAAGGGCGGGGGTAAGGTCTGCTCTGTTGCTCTCATGCCCTCAGGGTTGGCTCACTTGCATCCCTGACGTCAGGGTCAGTTCTAGTGGTCAGGCCCTCAGAGTCAGCACACCTTTGTCCTCAACTACAGAATTAGCTCTAGTGTGCTGCCCAGGTGAGGGGTGGAACCATCTTACCCAAGTGTGGGGGCAAGCTCTCCCCTGAGGGGGCAGGGCCAGTTCTATGCGGCATTATCCAGTGAGAGGTGGGGCCAGCTATCCCAGAGCCAGTGAAAGGCATGACTGGTTCAGTACAGCATTGCTCCAATGAGTTCTTATGCTAACACAGGCAATGGACATCATCACATACCCCAGCTACAGCAGGACTACGGACCCAGATACATCCTTTGGCAGCTGCTGAGGCCTGGACATCACCACTGTTTGGTGTATAGCTGTATATATACAGATCTGTATAGCTCTGGCAGCAACATGGCTCTTGGGCACCAACCTGGTCTCAGGTGCCTGACCAGCCCCTGGGCATCTGCAGAACCCTCAGTGGTAAAAGGAGCCATGGACACCACCCCAGACCCCAGCTGCTGCAGGGTCACAGACTCAAACATGGCCCTAGGCAGTGGTCTGTGCCCAGACATCTCCATGGCCCCAGGTGGCAGCACTGGCCATCTAGATTACCATGGTCCCAGCAGCAGCATGGTCCTTGGACACTGACATGGTCACAGGTGGCTGACCAGACCCAGGTCATCTGCACTGTTCTCAGTGTTAACAGGATCCACAGACATCAACTCAGACCCTGGGTACTACAGGGCTATGGACTCAGCCCTTGACTGGAAAACAACATGGCCCCAGGTAATAGTGCAGGCCTCTCAAATCAGCATGTCCCTGGTAGCTACATTGCCCTCAGACACCCTTATGGCCACAGATTGCAACCCAGACCCCTGGCATCTATGTGGTCTTTGGTGGCAACATGGACTGTGGACATCAATACAGACCCTAGCTGTAGTAGGACCACAGATCTAGACATGGTCCTACACAGAAGCCCAGACGTGGATGTCAGCATGGTCCCAGGGGGCAGTGCAGGCCACTTGGGCCAGCATGGCCCCTGGGGCAGCATGGCCCTCTGCCATCTACATGGCCCCAGGTGGTGGCTCAGACCTCCAAATTAGCTTGGTCTTCAGTAGTCTCAGGAGCGACAGACATCAACACAGACCCTGGCTGCGGCAAGGCCACAGACCTGGACGTGGCCCTCAGCCACAGCCCTGGTCTGGACAAAACCATGGTCCCAATTGACAGGTCTCCCAAATTGTCCTGACCACAGTGGCATCATAGCCTTTAGACACTAACCTGGTCACAGGCCACTGTCTTAAACCCTGGGCATCCTAGTGGACCCTGGAGGCAACATGAGCCAGAGACATCAACATAGAACCTAGTCATGGCTGCACCATGGACCCAAACATGATCCTTGGCAGCATCCTGGGTCAGGATGTCACTATAGTCCCAGGTGACTGGGCAGGCTACCTAGATTGGTATGCCCCCAAAGGCAGCATTGCCCTAGGATACTAGCAGGGCCTCATGTGGCAGTCCAGACCACAGGTTCCTGCAAGGTCCCCATCAGTGATAGGAGCCACAGGCATCAACACATGCCTCCTTGGCTGCTCCAAGGCCCAAGACTAAGACCTGGCCCTTGGCCATAGCCCAGGCCTGGATATCACCCTGAACTCAGGTGGCCAGCAGGTCATTCAGGACAGCCTGTTCCTCACTACCCTCACCTCTCCAGATCAGCATCTTTCTCCAGCTCATGAACCATTCTACCTCTCCCTCTCTTCCACCTCTCCACCCTGCACTCTCTCTCCACAATGGTGCCTGATCACCTAGCTCCAGGGCTCTTGGTAGGGTCACAGGTGGTGCTTGGTTGAGTAGTGACCACCCAAGCCTCAAGGCATGGTGTAGAGCTGATGCCTTTCCTCTCTCCCGTGCTCAGGCCCGGAAACCTTGGTATGATGGTGCAGGTTTCTGGTTGATTGTGCCAGCCCCCGACCAAGAAGTATGGGGGGAGCCAATCTGTGTCCTCTCCCTAGATCTATTTTTTAAATTACTTGTTGCTTTAAGTTAATATGGTTTTCGCAAAACATTGCACACAAGCCTTAAAATTTGAACAGTATTCATATTATTAAATGTTTGGAGAACAGTTTGTAAAAAATTTAATAGATTTTTTTTTTCATGGAACTCAATTAGATATGAAGCCAAAGCAACTTTATTCGTCCCATCAATTACTCAGGGATAAGTTTTTTGTTTTTTGTTTTTTGTTTTTTGTTTTTTTTTTTCCTGGAAGAAGATTCCAAAGCTCCATAATGTTTCCAGTTGCTCTCATATAATATAGGCATCCAGTTATTAGAATGGTCTCATTTTAGTATTTGATGTTGCTAGTCAAAAGTCTCCTCCTCCCAACTTTGACCTACCTCTCATTTAAAAGCTAAGGAATGAGCTGGTATGGGAGGGTTCAGGGATATGGCTTGAAGAGACTTCTGGCTTCCTTTTTCTTGAATAGCTCCATATCCTCTTCTCTACTCAGTGAGCTAGCCTTAATTTTCAGACCGTCCTGCATAAAAGATGGAGCCACTGTTAGGGCAATCTTAAATCACTGATACTATAGTACAATTCCATTTATGCTCTACAGACATGGCTTGGGGTGAGCTGCGCAATATCCCCTTCTAGTCCCCAAGTGTGAGAGGAAGTACAGAAAGCATGAGAAAGCACCATATTCTCTGAAGAGACACTTCTCTGCTTTATTAATTCCCACTTTTTAGACCATTCTTGATATGCTAAAATTTTCTCACCTCCCACCTTGGAGTTTCCCTTTGGTACTTTTAATGGGGAATGGAGACAAGCAAATTGTAGTACATTTATATGTTGAACTGCTTTTTAGCAAATGAAATAAAAACCACACATACAAAACAAATCCTGTATGACTGACTCACACAACATTTAGATGAATCTTAAAATAACTACCCTGAACAACCGAAGGCAGGCAGAAATTGTACAAATTATATTGTTTGACATATGTGAGGTTCTGGTCAGGTCAAATTAATCAGAATGTGGTTGTCTCTCGCTGGTTAAGAAGACTGACTGGGATGATGCCTATTTGAGGATTGGAATATGCTATCCCAAGTTTGATGTGGTATACCTAGATATATACCATTATCAGCATTCCAGTTTGGTTGTGATTATATTATATGTAAATTATACCTCTATAAATAATTTAGCAGTATTTAGAACTTAGACTTTTATTTTATTTTACAATACCATTCAATTCTACATAACAGCCACAGATTCCCTTGTTCTCCCCCTTCCTGCCTCCCTCCCCTTCCGCCCAGCCCACCCCCCATTCCCACCTCCTCCAAGGCAAAGCCTCCCCCGAGGACTGAGATCGACCTGGTAGACTCAGTCCAGGCAGGTCCAGTCCCCTCCTCCCAGGCTGAGCCAAGTGTCCCTGTATAAGTCCCAGGTTCCAAACAGCCAGCTCATGCAATGAGCACAGGACCCGGTACGGGTACCACTGCCTGGATGCCTCCCAAACAGATCATATAAACCCTCCTCTTTCTTGCTAATTAGACTCCAGGAGCTCCCCCCCCGGGGCCTAGCCGTGGATGTCTGCATCCAGATTCCTCAGTCCTTGGATGGGGTTTCTAGCACAACTATTAGGATGTTTGGCCATCCCATCACCAGAGTAGGTCAGTCCCGGCTGTCTCTCGGCCATTGCCAGCAGTCTTTTGTGGGGGTATCTTTGTGGATTTCTGTGGGCCTCTTTAGCACTTTGTTTCTTCCTTTTCTCATGTGGTCTTCATTTACCATGGTCTCCTATTCCTTGTTCTCCCTCTCTGTAGTACTTAGATTTTTAACACATGTATTTGTCTCATTTTTAAGTAGTTCTTTGAGAATTTCTCACTATGTATTTTGATCATATTCACCTCTCCTCGAGCTGTTCCCACATCAGTACTTCCTTCCTTTCCCACCCAACTTTGTATTGTCTGTTTTTAAACCCATCAAGGCCAATTTGAACTGGAAATATGCTCTTGGATAAGTAACCTTCCAATGGAGCCTGACTTATCAGGGGTAATACCTTTAAACAAAACTGAATCTCCCTCTTTCAGTAGCTATTGATTACCAATTAGTTCTTAGCTATGGGTGGACTTCATGTCCACCTCCTCTCTCCACGCAGGAGTTTTGTCTGGTTTGAACTTGCACAGGTCTTGGACACACTGCCGTAACTTTTGTGAGTAAATGCGAAACCAATTTGCTATGTCCAGAATGGCCATAACCACCTGGAACATGCCCAAATTTATCTGATCTCAGAAGCTAAGCAGGGTTGGGCCTGTTTAGTAATACTATGGGAAACCTTAGGTGTTTTTGGAACAGGTTTTGCAGAACGATGGCACGGGAGACACTGAAGACAAAAACGTACCATACGTTCTCCTTCACTTAAAAAATTATCTTGTGTTTTTGTTGAACATTTTATTATATCACAGTGGGTTAGATATTACATTTTCTTCTTACTTTTTTATTTGCTAACATTATCTTGACTTTGCTACTTTTATTAAATTATCAATATAAATGTTGAAAATCTGCCTTCTACCTTCTTTCAAGCTGCCTTCAGTCATACATACATTTGTGCTCCTTAATATGCTCTACTTAAGCATATTAGTCCTCAGTGAATATCCTTCAAATCATCTACATGACACAAATATCACAACTAGTTTATCAAATATGATGTTGACCTGAAAATGCACCATTCTGATTCCTCTGCTTTCTTGAATTATCGATATTTTAATAGATATATATTCTTTATTAAACTAAAATATGTGAACTTGAGACATCTCTTTCAAAAGCATTGTTGATATTTTGAATGTCATAGACTTCTTTTATGCCCCTTATCTTTTTAAATCATATTTTAGTTTTTATTTACAAGTATATACTGTAAAGAACACTTATCAGATTACAACCCTTTGCCCTTTATAGATAAAGTAGAAAGGTCTTCAACTTCCAGAAATGTGATAGACAGAGCTGATAAGGAACAGAAAATTCTACATTTAAAAATAGACAGAGATGCTAGAAGAAAGTGTTGTAACCATTTTGTACAGCTGAGCTTTAAAGAAACAGTAGAAATGCCCTGATAAGAAAATTGAAGAGAAAAGAAGACTAGAGTACTAAGCAGAAGCTGATGTAGTGGGTTCTTATTGGATTATAGGATTCTGGAGGCTGCATATAGTTCTCTGATGCCATCACAGAAGCAGGAGATGTGGACCTGAGCCTGAAACATTTTAGTAAGCTAGGATAAACCACCACGAGAAAGCTACTGAGAATAGAGATGTAACTCAGTGGTAAAGCTTTTGCCTCTGCAGCCTTTATCTGGGCCTCTGGGTTCCTTTCCTAGGGCTATAAAACAAAATCCCAACAAAACAAAACAAAAACATATTCTCACCTATGGCTTTACAAATTGCTAAACACACAATGCTATTGGATGTGAGCTCACATGATGAAACTCACAGGGTAATAGTCTATCATAATTGAGGACCATCAAGGATGATCAGAACAGCAGCCCTAATTGGGACATCTATATTCCATCACTTCCAAGACGAGGAACATCAAGGAAGAAGAGGTGGAAAGAAGTGACAGAGAATGGGTGTGGGGCAGTATCGTGAAACACTGTTCTCTGGACATGACATGGCTAGTGTACTCATAAATTCGCAGTAACCGTGGTTACCTCCACAAGACCCATAGAAGATCAAGCCAGACTAAATTTTGGCCTAGGAGGGTAGAAGTTCTTTAGGTCCCACCTCTTCCTGAGGAATTGATAGTTTCTGGATGGAGAACAATTTCCTCTTCTGGTTGATTTCCCATGTTGTTCCAGTGGATACAGCAATACCCTTGCATGTATTGACAGTAATAAGTAGATTTACTGGGTTATAAAAAAGACATGAATTAGGTGGGTAACCTGTTGAGGGGAAGATGAGAATTGGAAGTGGAGGAGGGAGTATATATGATCATATTTCATTGTATGCAGGTATGCCATTCTCAGAATAAAGAAAACAATTTCAAAAGAATAATCAGAGCATGCTCATTACCTCAAGAACTTTGGGAAATAATTCCATTTGATTATGATGATAAAATAAGTATGTTTGAAACAATTCAAGACATGAAGTAGGAATCAAGGACAATTGTAAAAAATCATAGGTAGATGTTATCATGTATAACCTTCAGACTTATGTAAGTAGAAAAGTTTAAATATATTATAGAAATAAATTAACAGACAGTTTTTCTATATCAACAGGATTTTCCAGACTTGATGCTAAATAAATTCACCAACAGTCACTTTCGATTCAGTGAGGTATGTTTTCAGAGTATCCTTTATAATGTATACAAACTGTCCTATTTCAAGAGAAATAAACTTTTTTAAAAAATGTGCTTTAAATATTTATGAAATGGATATGTTTTATTTTATCAGTTTGGAATACAAAATAATTCTCATGTCTTTTTAAAAATTTGTACTCATTCTCAGCTTTGATAATGTAATATTTAAAAAAAAATATCTTGTACCTGACAAGCCCATCAACAATAATTCTAAGAATGGTTGTTTGGTCTAAGTGCTCTAGTTCTGATTATTGTTACATTGAGGAAAGAACACTAGACATGTTTCATTATTGCTGTTGTAGTCCTAAAGCTTTAAGCTTTTCTGCTGCTCTACTTTTTGTATTTTGGTATTGTAGATAGGTAAATCATTTGGTGGAGTCCTTCTTTGTTGTGAAGACAACAGGAAGCACATACTCTAGGACTGGGTATGGTTGTGGCAAATGGAAGCCTGTACTCCCTGGCTCCTCCAGATGTGTCTTGATTCAAAGATGTTCCAGCATCAGCATCAGTCATGCACTAGGTAAGGTATCAGTTCCTCCAAGTCTCAGAGAATGACTGAGCTTATCTCTATTCAAGAAATGCTTCATCCTGAAAAAGAAATGCTACTTTCTGCTTCCTGTCCTATCCCCACCATCAAAAATGGGGGAAGAGGACAGAAAAGAAATGATGGAATAGTGTTCCCTATGTCTCCCCTCTGTGAGGCTGGGGGAGCTAATACATAACATCGTAAGTCCATTATCTTCAGTTCTTTTGATCCTCAACTATTTGTTCCTAAACTTAACCATAACCTATTCTAATTGTCATGCCTTTTCCATTCCTTCTTGTCTAAGAATTTTAATATATACCATCTCAGGAATAGGCAATTCTAGCTTGAAATATTTCCTTAAATATAGATTTTTCTCATTCAGAAAAACTTTGTTTCACCCTGTAATAAAGAACTTAAAAATACCTAAAATCAATTCTAGAACTTTCTTTAATAACCTAGTTTTATTATTTTTCAACATAAATTCAATGGACAGTTCTAAGAACTCATCAAATATTACAAGAGATGAATTTCTTGTGTTGATATACCAATTAAAGGGCTTGCAAATCATGTTGTATACTTTTTACTCTCTCCAACTTCTTGGTACAGTTTTGGTCTTGGCAAAGAAGAGGTCAAATATTGTTGTAAAATGATAAGGCAGCCATTAAAAACAAAAGGGTAAAAGATGAGAAATGTTAACTATGAATACTAGATTTGAATGAAGGTCATCAGTGCTAGGGAGGGTAATTTGCTTTACTTTATTCACTCTGTCAGTTCAAATATTAAAAAACACTGGCACCATAAGAGGAGAACATGAACTTGGGAGGGAAATGTGACGGAGGTTTGGGGGTGATGTTAAGAATGAATATGATACAAGATATGATCAAGATACATTGCATACACATATAAAAATTCAAAAAAGCAATACAATTTAAAAAAAAATTAAAAAACACTCTCACTTGTAATGACCATCCCATTGCCTAGTTAAGTTATGTAGAATTAACTACCACCACAGACTTGTCATGGGAAAGGTAGATAGTAAGCTATAACTTTGTGGGGCTCACTAGATATCTGGGTTCAGTTCTACTATATAAGACTGTTGATGGTATAGGCATCTTTATTTTATTCTTACCTTTTTATAATCAGAACAATTGGGTGATGTACAAGTCATGAGTGGCTTAGGAGTAGGAATAAAGCTAGGTGTGTAGGTGGTACTCAACAGTGGATAAAATGAAAAGATATGACAAGTACAAGAACAGGAAGTGCCTGAGAAAAAATGTATTATCAGGTGGTCAGCTGCAAGGACAGTCAAAATAATAAATTGCGTTGGAAAACTAATCGAGAGGTGAAGTGTTTTCCTGGCCTTCCTCATTATAGTTAAAGAATAAAATTTGCTGCCAAGGAGACTCACATGCTATATGCTTTGGGTTTTGCCTTGATCTTTCTACAAGGATATCACTCCAGCTCATGGTTTAAAACAAGTATATAAGATTAGAAAGCTTCTTTGTTATATAACCTGAATTATAAAGGTTTTCTTTTGTTAACAAGTAAATACATCCATAAAACAGCCTCTATTATGAACAAAAATCATCGAAAGATGATTTTAAAGTGTTTAGATTTTGACCATTTTATACATTTTCTATTTCTATTTTTGCTTTATGTTTTCCAAGATTTTCCCAGATAGTTTTAATTAGTTTTAGACACTTAGATGTGCAGAAAATTCTTCATTAACAGGTGGAGGATACTTGGACAGATGAAACAAAATTCTGAAGATAATTAAGCAGAAAGCATGGTCACTCTAACAAAATCAGTCAAGTAAACAAAGGCAATGCCACTATTTATTCTCATTTACCTCATATTTTTCTTCATCTTTGATGATTTTGGTAATTATCTTAGCGTTTCTATTGCAGTTAAGAGACACTATGACCAGGGCAACTTTTACAGAAGAAAACATTTAGTTGGATCTGGTTTATAGTTTCAGAGGCTTAGTCCATTATTGCTGTGATAGGAAGCATGGGAGCATGTAGGCAGATATAGTGTTGGAGAGGTAGCCAAGAGTTCTACACCTTGATCTGTGGGCAGTAGGAAAAGACTTACACCCTGGGCCTGGCTTGAGCATATATGAGACCTCAAAGCCTACCTGCGAAGACACACTTCCTCCAAGGCCATACCCCCTAATAGTGCCACTCCCTATGGGCCTGTGGGAAGATTTTATTCAAACTACCACAGTAATCATCTTGTTCCTTGTGTAATTGAAGTAAATTCTATTTAGTTAATATTAATTATGTTACTATACCTGGCAACAGAGCTTCAGCTTAGTGATACACAAGCCTGGGGTGGCCTCATTTGGCTCCTAGCAATTAAGAATGACTCGCTAGTATGGAATGGGGTGGTGACTATGGTAACTTTAAAAAATAGCTACAACTTGTCTTCCTTCCTCTTTTCCACATGTAGCCTATATGAGGAGTTGTAGTGTATTTTCCACTTCTTTTCTGTTTAGGAAGGACTCCAGCCACACTGTAGCCTTCTCCTGAGTATGGTGTTTCCTTTTTTATAATCTATCCATTTGTCCTGGAAACGGGGCATGGAGGGAACAACAGACTTTCTAATAAGACAAACTAAATATACTTCCAGTTACACACCTATCAAATGTCATACACTAAGCTAAGCAGTTTAACATGAAATACAAACTTTTTTGCAGATAACTCTGTTTATCAAAGGATGGGAAGTGTGGGTGTGCAGATACATTTGACTCTTGCCAAGGAAAGAAATGCAGGCAGACTTGGCTTATTATAATATTAAGAAAATTATCAGGAGGCAGAGGCAGGCGGATCTCTATGAGTTCGAGGCCAGCCTGGACTACCAAGTGAGTCCCAGGAAAGGCGCAAAGCTACACAGAGAAACCCTGTCTCGACCCCCCCCCCCAAAAAAAAAAGAAAATTATTTACGTAATAGTGTTTGAATAGAAAACAGGAGAGGACTTTTTAGGGAGATAGAGAAAACTGGGTGAGCAGAGGATTCTGAGAAGATGATGTAGTTAAAAGCACCAGGAATCTGTCTCCTAGCCATATCAAATTACACTTGCAGAATCACTCTGATTACTGTTTTGAAACTCTTTAAGTTCTATAATATATAGGCAAAAGTTTCAGTAATATGTTTTGGTCAATTTCAGCTCTTAGCAGAGAATCAGATACTGTCCCATGATCTGCACATGGTGACTGCTTCTGGACACAGAGGTACAGATAAAGAGGCTGTAGTCGTTGTCACAAGAGAACCTCTCTAGTATGGCAAGTATCTACCCTTGGGATGAAACAGCTTCTGGGGAATTTAAAGAGTAAGCACCTCCTCTCCATCTCTTTCTGTTCCCCCTCTTGAAATCTGGACATTGAAGACTAGAACTTACAAAAGCATCTGAACATACAAGGAAAATTAGAAAGTCATAATAGCGGTCTCAGGAAAGGGGTAGCTTAGAAAACATGCAAGATCTTTAATTTATACTTTTTGCTGATTTTCGGTGCAGAGAGGTTACTGCAAAATAAACGAAACATAACAATCATTGTTCAAATTATCAAACCTTGGGCAAAGAAGAGATGACGAGATTCAGAACAGCCACATTAGTAGAATCATTATTGTTTTCAACAAAAAATGATAAGGCAAACAAAGCATCAGGAATGTATGTCCTACTATACAGGAAAAAGTCCTTAACTGAATCTGTTCCTGAGAAAGACCTAATGGAAAGCTTGCTCGACAAAAACATCAAGACAATTGTCTTAAAGATGGTCAAAGAACTAAAAAAAGGCATGAGAAAAAAAAACCTAAAAGAGAAACTGAAAAGAAATTCTAAGCCAGGTAGTGGTGGCGCACGCCTATAATCCCTATAATCCCAGCACTTGGGAGTCAGAGGCAGGCAGATCTCTGAGTTTGAAGTCAGCTTGGTCCACAGAGCAAGTTCCTGGACAGAAAAGGCTACACAGAGAAATTCTGTCTTGAAAACGAAAACAAAAACAAACAAAAAAAGTAATTCCAGTAGTTGAAAAAAACAGCAATTGAAACGAAAAGGTCACTAGTGAAATTCAAAATTCAAAATATGAGCAGGTACAATAAAGACTCAGTGAAATTGAAGATGGGACAATGAGCTTCAGGAACAGAAAGAAGAAAGGGTGGTAAATGTAAACAACCCAAGGGATCTATGAGACATACACAAACAGACCAAATAAATGCACATTGTTGGAGTCTTAGAAGCACAAAATGACATCATTGGTCATGACAGAAGGCCAAGTGCATCTTTTTAACTGATCCTCCATTTGCTTTTTGTAGCCAGTTTAGCCTCTTTCAAGGTTTCTGAGACTCTCTATAATCGTATCCAACTGTACTATATTCAAATCTGTCCCTCACTATTTGCTGGCCTTCAGTTTTCCCACTTGGTAGGCTGGCTCTCAGGTCTGAAATTGCATAACCAGCTCATAGCTGCCTTGTGTTACTTCCCCCATTTTTTCACGCATGAAAATTCTATTCCCTGCTTAAAACAGTCAATGTCACTCCTATACTAATATCTTTCTAGATAACCCCAGTCCTCACTGCTATCACCGTACAGGGAACTCTTTTGAGTACTTAAGTTCTCATTAGAGCATTTTACATGGCATTGCATTGAGATTTATCTGTTCCATGGGAAACTGTCTTGTGCACTCAATTGCGGTATTAGAGGGTGGTTCCATCCAGTTGGCAGTCCTGGTTATATTTCTGAATTACTTGGAATAGTTCAAATGTATTGTGACCTAGGTACCACAAAAAACAGCTATACCATATTGTCTGGAAGTTAAGCCTTCCCTGCCACTTTCTACGAGTCCTCAGTGATGCAAATATATAGCCTAAATCAACAGTCTTGTTTCAGATCGAATGGAATAGAGTCACCATTGTGACAATGGGAAGGCCTCAACATCAGTCAGAGAAACCTGTTAGGATATAATGTCACTTCCTGTCACAGGATTCCCTACTTAGGATGATTGAGTTGTGTTCCGGTTCATGTAATGCCAAGGTCATCTAAACCCTTGAGGAAAGCAGTGTTTTGAGTTGCTTGAACACCTTATTTTGAGCTAAAAAAAAAAAAAAACAGACAGAGAGGACACAAATTCAGATCTCTATTCAGATCTCTGTGGTCTGGCTACTTATGTCTCCTTTTTGCCATAGCGATTTGGGGTCACATTACAGATACCATTTCTAGCAGGTTCCTCAAAAGGAAGCTCTTAGGTATTTTGAGCATAAGTAAATTGAGTACAGAAAAGATGCAGAACAAGGATGACTGGACTGCTACTCACATCACCAGGGAGGGTACCTGGAAAACAGGACCCCAAGAAAGACACAGGGATCGCCCAATGACAGAGAAATGGATGAGATCTACATGAACAGCCTGGACAGGAGTGGGAGTAATGAAGGGCGAGGGTCAAGGGAAAGAGAGTCTGTGGGAGCGGGAGATCCCAGCTGGATCAAGAACAGAGAGGGAGAACAAGGAATAGGAGACCATGGTAAATGAAGACCACACGAGAAAAGGAAGAAACAAAGTGCTAAAGAGGCCCACAGAAATCCACAAAGATGCCCCCACAATAGACTGCTGGCAATGGTCGAGAGACGGCCGGAACTGACCTACTCTGGTGATGGGATGGCCAAACACCCTAATTGTCCTGCTAGAAACTCCATCCAATGACTGAGGGTACTGGATGCAGAGATCCACAGCTAGGCCCCGGGTGGAGCTCTGGGAGTCCAATTAGCAAGAAAGAGGAGGATTTATATGAGCGAGAATTGTTGAGACCAAGGTTGGATAAAGCACAGGGACAAATAGCCAAATGAATGGAAACACATGAACTATGAACCAATGGCTGAGGGGCCCCCAACTGGATAGGCCCTCTGAATAGGTGAGACAGTTGATTGGCTTGATCTGTTTGGGAGGCATCTAGGCAGTGGGACCGGGTCCTGTGCTCATTTGCATGAGTTGGCTGTTTGAAACCTGGGTCTTATGCAGGGTTGCTTGGCTCGGCCTGGGAGGAGGGGACTGGTCCTGCCTGGACTGAGTCTACCAGGTCGATCTCAGTCCTCGTGGGAGGCTTTGCCCTGGAGGAGGTGGGAATGGGGTGGGCTGGGAGGAAGGAGAGGGGGGCAGGATGGGGGAGAACAAGGGAATCCGTGGCTGATATGTAGAACTGAATTGTATTGTAAAATAAAATAAAATTATATTAAAAAAGGAAGCTCTTTAGGTATTTTGAGCAGAAGTAAATTGAGTACAGAAAAATAATTGCTTGTAAAATTATTGGAAGAGTTAGAGGGATCATATTCAGGAGACCTTCATGTAGGTAGAGTTTAAAGTCACATATCAATGTGACTGCAGTGTAGGACTCAAGAAATGAAACATCATACCTACTATGCTGTTCATTTTTATGACCTCAACAATAAAAATTTTGAGCTTCATCTTTGGTCTACACTTCCTTGGAGGGTTTGCTTTATGTCAACCATTCCATAACTTTTATAAGTTAGATGTCCTTCTGTTAGTTGTGATTGTACTGGCTCACCACTTAACTTCCCTGAGAATGCAAAGTCAATGTAGGAGAAGTTGGCATCTGTATGATAAGCATGCCTTTAATCCCAGCACTTGGGAGGCAGAGGCAGGCGGATTTCTTTGAGTTCAAGGCCAGCCTGGTCTACAGAGTGAGTTCCAGGACAGGCTTCAAAGCTACACAGAGAAACCCTGTCTCAAACAAAACAAAACAAAACAAAACAAAACAAAACAAAACAAAACAAAACAAAACAAAACAAAACAAAACAAAACGCATAGTTCACCATCTAACCAATGACAGATCCAACTTAAGGCCCGTGTCAAGAGAGAGAGCCTATGCCCTATACTGCCTGGATGGCCAGGAACCAGATGCAGGATAGCCCAGTGACCCAGGATGGTACCAAACATCACACACACACACACACACACACACACACACACACACACACACACACACACACAATTAATGAAATGATTCCTAATGACATTTTGCTGTACTTATAGATCAGTGCCTAACCCAATTGTCATCAGAGGCATCATCCAGTCACTTATGAGAGCAGATGCAGAGACCAATAGCCAAACACTAGGCAGAGCCAGGAGAATCCCACAGAAAGAGGGAGAGGAAGTAGTGTAGGAGCCAGAGAAGTCAGGACACCATGAGAATGTTATCTACAGGATCAACTTAGTAGGGCTCAACAGAGAATGAAGCAACAAACATGGACCCTGTATGGGTCTGTGCTAGGTCCCCTGCATGTACCTTATGGTTGTGTAGCTTGGTGTTCTTATGGGACTTCTAACAGTAGGACTTGGGGGACGGGTATCTCTTACTCCTTTGCTTGATCTTGGGACCCTTTTCCTCCTACTGATTTGCCTCATTCAGCCTTAATATGAGGGTTTGTGCCTAGTCTTATTGTATCTTGTTAGGCCATGTTCGGTGGATATCCATGAGGGACCTGCTCTTTTTTGTTTGAAGGGAAACAGAGGAGGAGTAAATCTGGGGGAGAGTAGATGTTGGGGGAGGGACTATAAGAAGTGGAGGGAGGGGAAACTGAGGTCAGGATATAATGTATGAGAGAAGAAGAAAATACTGCTACTCTAAAGGCAAGTCAATATTTAGGATAAATCTTAAACCCTAAAATGGTTCTATATAAGAAACTTTGAAGTTTTCAGTTTTTAGTATGTGTGTAGCACAGAGTTTGAAAAGCTCTTAAAAATTGTTTTAGACAGATACTGGAATAAGATGACAGTTTGAAACATCAGCACTAATATATAATAATACTCGCTGAGAAGTTAAGGTTGGCCCTCATTTTCTTGTCTTAAATTTAGTTCTGCTCAAACTGAGATTTAAACATCAGTAGCAAATTTCTAATTACGGAAACTGTAACATTTTGGGTGAATTAGTAACTTCTGTGAGAAAGCCATAGCCTCTACAAATGTAGAAGGCATCACACACTGGTTAAGATTAAATAAAGAAATGCCTTTCGAATTTCTCCATTAGTATTCAACTAATGTCAGTGAGTATAAGGGGCGCTATAGAAAACTCAAACCTTTCAAGTTTCTTATTTCATTATAAAATGTCAAGTGAATTCTATACATAAATTCATATTACACTCACTACAGTTTTATTATGGAAATATCTTAAATGGGTTTCTATGAAATGAAATGGACATTTTAGGAATATGGACCATTTTTACCCTATGGTTCAGAGATGATTCTTCCATGCTCTCTTGAGAAATACATAGCTGAAAATGTTTTGTCAGGATTCACATATAGGACACCCTTAATAACTCTTATTGAATTCTGAGGCTTTTGAATAGAAGGCATTTCAAACATAAACAAAAGAGCAGAGAGCAATTTCAAACCTTTGAGGGTTTTTATCTTGCTTTTACAACTTTGCAGGAACATTTCATTCCTTAAGACATGCTGAATGATGCCTAAACCTATTTTCTTTCTTCCATTGAGTTATAGATCTGAATAGTTTTATCCAGTGGGGTCAAGTCTCAACACTTGGTCCATCCAAACCAGACCGGACTTTGTGCCTTTATGTTAGAAGGCCTATCCCTACCAGCCAGTGGTGGTCAGGGCCTAGAAGTCCTACCTGCAGAGTGTAGTTCAAGTAAAGCATAGGGATACAACCCATTCCTCCTTCACATGCCAATCAACATTAGGACTATACTTCTTCTCTCTCTGGGGTAGAAGAACTTTCCTGATGTATATGTTACTGTAGTTGGGTGCATTCTGGGTACACAAAACAAAATTTAATTTACTTTGCAAATATGCTGGCCTTGCTCTGACATTTTATATTGAAATATATTGACATTTATGATGAAATAAGAATATCTTATTATAATTTAAAGTAATTTATCTTGCAAGGCCATATATAATATAATTTATATTGCAAATACACAGTGCTGACTAGACAGATATTGGGAGTCTGAAGAGCCATCAATCCCCAAGAAACAGCTACTTGAGTTTCTGTTTTTGTCTCATATAATTCCACATCTTCCTGACTTGCTTGTAAAGTTCTTTCGTCTTGCAGAAATTCATTCTTTCATGTGCCTGGAAAACTGCTTTTCACTTCAGTCCAAGATCAAATGGTAACAATGTCTCAGGCATTCCTCTTTGTTGTAGAATATTATTTTAAGGTGTGTTAGTTTTGTTTATGTTGCATTTGTTTAACTCTGTGAAGCTGTGTTACTGTGCCTGTCTAAAACACCTGATGGTCTAATAAAGAGCTGAATGGTCAATAGGAAGGCAGGAGAGAGAATAGGCAGGGGCTGGTGGGCAGAAAGAATTAATAGAAGGAGAAATTTGGGGGAAGGAGAAGGAAGAGGAGCAAAAGAACAAAGAGAGGAGGATGCTAGGGGCCAACCACTTAGCAACACTGCCCATGGAGTAAGAGTGAAAGTAAGATATACAGAAGAAAAGGAAAGCCCAGAGGTAAAAGGTAGACAGGATAAGTTAAGAAAAACTGTTAAGAAATAAGCCAAGCTAAGGCAAGGCATTCATAACTAAGAATAAGCCTCCATGAGTAATTTATTTAGGAGATGGCTGGCTGGCCCCCCAAAGAGCCAAAAGAGTAAAAGAGCCAAAACAACCAACTTCACCTCTTCTTGGTGTCTTTTGCTTCATTTATTAACCCTTTCCTTCCAATCAAAATGCTCTAAGTTCTGATAGAAGGTCACATAGCAAACATTGATTGAAGGAATGAAAGATTGTGTGGGATGGAATATTATCATCTGAACAGAGAAATGCATCAATTCCTTTGAATGTTTCCCCTGTGTGTGGGGGAAACATATGAACTGGGAGAAGTTCTTGTAGGAAGGAATTTCATTTGCAAGTGAATCAGATATTAGGCATTGGCATACTGTCTTCTGCTTCACTAGGAGACTTATTTCTGAATTAGTTACAATAGAGAGATGACCACACTCCTACATATTCACTTCCAGTGTGAATTGTACAGAAAGTAGAGTTTGTGTAATCTGATAGAAAGTAATAATGTAGCTTGAATTTGTGAACTGCTATTGTATGAATGCTGTCATTTAATCCTGTATCAGATTAGTTAGTCACTAACAATTAGACGTAAATTCTGCACAAGTCTTTTTTCTGATATTAAACTTAGCATTTAATAACTACTCTGCAGATTATTCATATAAGTAAGAGGAAATCTTAGGGAACTTCCTCTCATGAGAAAATGTAAAACACATTTTAAATTTGGCACTGAGACACTGTTTCTTTGTCATAGTAATTATGGACTTTCTTGCCAGAGCCCCATTTTTTTGCTTCTGCTTTAAATCATGGCCATGGTGGAATAGCTTTCATCAGACACTAATTAGTCGTGAATCTATAACTCATTTAGGCTAGGTCTCTAGTGTTTGTGCTTTCTCCTTTCAAAGAGGGAGGGGAAATGTTAGAAAAGATTGAATAAATGATCTAAGTGCCTGATGAATAGTTGTAGAGAGATATTTCTGTAACCTGCTCAATCAACTGATTATCTTAAAAATATTAAACTCATTTTTAGCAGCTTATATTCACTTAAGCCTGACTCCAGATGGTGGCTGTCAAAATGTTTCTCATAATTACCATTGGTAAACTAGTTTCTGTAAAAGTATATGGATCAACAGAATCAATTCTATAGTGTGCTGTCTCAAAGGCTATTAAATGGTAAACATGATTGTGTCTAGATGTAAAAATTGATTTGATTATTCATGAAGTTGTCTGTCAAAAGCAAGAAGCCAGTCAATACAAACTAGTCATCTAGTTAAGCTCATAAATGTTCTGCTCATATCACCATGGTCCATAAAATTATCATTTTAGATGACATTATATTTCATTGAACTGTAGGCTTCTGTTGTTGAATTAGTCAGGTCTCTTGGTTCCAAATGAAGAATCCCTCTTTGAGCTAGTCTGTGAAAAGGAAACAGAGTGCAAAAAATAATTACAAATGTTGTCACTACAAAGTGACAGGTATTTAAGGTGACAGATAATGGTAATTATTTTGATTTAATCATTCCCCCTTTTATTATAAATTAAACATCTTTTTTTGTGTTATAAATATACACAGTCATAACTTGTCAAATTTTGAATAAAAATAAAAGTGAAACAAAAAGAAATGGCACAGGGCATTTTAATAATCACACTCTGGCAGAAGAGCTCAGAGATAATTTAGAGAAGTGACTCACTTTAATGCTGTCCAATTTTGTGTTTTAGACAAACCAATAAAAGAGAGTGGGAAGCAGGGCAGGAAAGAGCTTCTAGTCAAGCTCCATTGTCAACCTGATCCTGTAGAGGAATTCTGCTGTGTCAATTGGAACTCAGAGTTTATTTACTGTAAGTAAATAAAAAAAAGGTTTGGTTTTCACATCCCTGTGCCAGATAGTCATTCACTAACGACAGCCTGGAGAAACATACCTCCAGGCACTTTGGGCTCCAAATATCAGTCAAAATAGCTCTAGCTTCTTTTAGGATGACACCATAACAGAGTCAAGGACATTAGACATAGACTGTTATGATGAAAGAATAGACAGGAACCTGGGAGGTATTATGCAGAAGTGGTTAAAGAGGCTACCAGAGGGCTCTGGGTGGGATACATTACACCCATGTCCATTACAAAATTATTTACATTATTATTGACTTTGTTACTTGTCTGTTGGCTTTACCATTTCCCGAACATACCACTTTCCTCTACAAGTCAGCAATCATGGCTGCAAATTTATTTTAATTACCATATCTTATAACTTTCAACATAAAATTGGGACATGTGCTTGTAGTGCTAGTTAGAAAAATCATGAAAGAGAACTTATATTGTCCTGGTTTAGATCCAGTGCCTACTTCTAGAAAAGCTATAATCATGGGGATAGGGTAATGTAAAGACATCACAGGTCTCTAAGAGCTGTATTTTAAGTAAAGGAAGCTGTTTTTTTTTAATTAGTAAGCCAATATGCTTCTGAGACAAAGAACACTTAGTTGGAGGATGGTGTATGATCAGAGTTATTTATTATGTGCTGATAGGATTTTTCATTGTTGTATATGTTAATTCTATTTATGACTGCATTTTTGAAAAATTAATTTTGTGTGTGTGTGTGTGTGTGTGTGTGTGTGTGTGTGTGTGTGAATGTATGTATGTGCACCACTTGTATGCAGGAGCTGTGGAGACCAGAAGAGGGGTCTGATTCCCTGGACTGGAGTTACAGAGCTGTGAACCACCATATACATGGGTGCTAGGAACCAAGCCCAGGTCCTCTGCAGGACCACTATGTGCTCATGACCACTGAGCTATCTCTTCACCCCTAAATCTGTATTCTTGCTTTGATTCAAGAATACTGGTACCAGTTACCATGAAAATAATATAGAAAGAGATTAGAGATAGATTTGGAGAAGAAATACCTAAACCCCCTATCTGGTAGACATGATAAAACTTCAGTATTCATTAAATTATTCTGTCAGATTCTTTCAAAGTTTTTTATTGTATGTTTTTAAAGGATGTTATCGCCTTGTTGAAAAAAAAGTGATTTCAAATGTAAGAGACATGCAGGTTGGTGCTGAAGAGATGGCTAAACAGTTAAGAAAACACACTATTGTTACAGAGGACCCAAGTTCAGTTCCTAGCACCCACATTGGGTGGCTCACAATTACCTGTAACACACACACACACACACACACACACACACACACACACACACTTAACAATAAAATAAATCTTTAAAGCAATATACAACTGGAGGGGAATTGAACCACTCAGACCTTCTGAATTCATTTCTTAGCCTGATTTTTCTTTGTCAGACTCTAGATGTTTCATAACTGTCTAATCCACCTAGATCGCTACCATGAGTATATCAGAGGTGAGGTGTCTATTTGTATTTTTTTCAGTTTAAGATGTCATTTTTGCTCCTTTAACCTCCTCTTCAACCCATATCTCTACATCTATTGATGCTGATCACAAATGACTATCTTAATCCTCATCAATGTAATGTTTATTCATTATCCTGGTTCACAATGGTTATTCTAATACTCATCAACATACTACTTATTCTTCTCACACTGGTTGACTGTGGTTACCTTTAATGCCAATCAGTGTAATTCTTATTCTCATTCTTAGTTCGCTGTACTCTGAAATTAACATAACATTGCACGAATATTTCAATATGCAGATGGATAGTGTTGTTATCAAACATCAGCATCAGTTATAAATGAATTTTGTTCCCATTGAGAGCAATTTCCTGCTTTTCACTCTATTATCTAGGTAGAGATGGAGGATGCATCCTTAAAGTGGTCCTCAGTTTTCAGGCATTGAAAAGTGGGATTGTAGAAAGAGACACACATGGGGAGTAGGAGGAGAGATGTGGGCGAATGAAACAAAGAAACACACATGCATAGGCACAGGGAAGAGGTACAAAGACACACAGAGTAGGGGGAGAGAGAAATGGGGGAGAGGGAGAGGAAAAGGAAGTGGGAAAGGGAGAGGGAGAGAACACATAAAAGAGGCAGAATCTGAAAATACTGTGAATCTACCACAATGCATTTTCAGGGTTTTTCTGTACTATGTGTAAGAAAATATTGTCTAATCAGGCAAGGTGGTGAATCACTAGTATTTACGATGAACAGGTTTTTGAGATTGTATCTTATGGTAACCTGAGGCTTCTGTTGTTAACAGCAGAAGCTTAGTTCAATGTTGACTGAAGTATCATTTTGTTTAGTTCTTGTTAAATGGAGAGAATTGTGTAGAGACAATTAATCTACCTGGATGCTTGAATACATAGTGTGCAGGGCAAAGAAACTTAACTTTTTGAGGCAATAATTTGAAGGTATGGGGGAATAGCTTAAAGTCTGATTGCTAGGACTTACTCTATTATCTTGGGCCTCATTTTAGGAATTGTGCTATTTCAGGTTCATTCAGTAAAGGTTTGAATTCATGCCACATGACTTACTGTATGCCAGACACCGGGGATTCTGAGGCAAGCCATAGTTGCTGCCCTCAACAAAGAAAATAGACAATATAAAAGTCATTTTGGTGCATACTGCAGTGGAGTTGAACTCATGATAGTATGGGAATATGAGAGTTTCCTCTCACCTTTTGGATAATAAGCATAGCCAAGACCATTTGTGAAATATAACAAAGATGGAAAGGTTGACTGAATGGGATGGAATGCATAGATACCTCAAATCCAAATCTGTCTTCTTTGAACTGAAGAATAGTCCCAGTGTGGTTGAGTTGCAATCCTTTTTTGGTTTAATTCTTTATTTTTTATATGTTTGGAAAGACTTTAATTAACATATATTAATAATGCATATTGGGTTTCATTATATTTTCATATTTGTATATTTTGATCCTATTCACTCCTTTGTCTTCTTCTCATCCCACTCCCACTGAACCATGCTGTCTTCCCATATAATCACCTTTCTATTTTCATGTTTGTGTTTCTGTTTGCTTTGGTGACCCATTGAATTTTATTAACATTTCTTAGAGGAATTTTGGTGAGGGATTATTTACATGAACATGGAATCCCTACCAGATTTACACCACTAAAGAAAATGTCTCTTCCTTCCCTAGGTGCCATTAATTGTCTAGAATCTGGGAGGGGTGAGTCTTGTGAGCACTGCTACTCCATTATTCCTCAGGAAGGAGCAAGACCACATGAGTCCTTCTTGTGCTGGCTGGTATTACAAGTGCTATGAGATTAAAGATGCAATGGTGAAGTCACGTAGTGTTTGCCCTCACTCCATCCTTTCCTCTGGCCATCACCTCCTTTCCATACCTTCTTCTGTGTTGTCCACCCCCAGCCTTCAAGGGGGTTGATATAGATTGTCCATTCATGGCTGAACATGCAGCAGTTCCTCATTCTCAGAGCTTTGAGATCCACAGGAATCCCTCACCAACAACCCATGGTTCTCTAGCACCTTCTCATTTCTATATCAAGTGATTAGGCTAGTTTTCAAGGTAACCAGGAGTCACATGGCTCTTTTCATCAGTGAAAGTTTAAAATGGCACAAAACACAAAACACAGTTATGATTGATTGCAGATGTGGGACTCTGTGGCAGGGTTCTGTTTTTCTTCATGATGCTTCTCTCCATTGCTTGGAATTCAGATGTAACTCCAGCAAGTGATCACACACAGGTCTAGTGATTTTCACATATTTGTTGTCACTGGAGACCAAAATTAGCCAGCACCCCAGGAGCTGTACCATTTTTACAACCCTTAGGCTATAGTTCATTTGTTTATGGTGTATGTTTACACAGGTACATTTTCCCTCTAAAATGTGAGCTGGAGGGAGGGGCAGAGACTCCTCTTACTGTTTTGTCTTTCCAGCACCATGAAGTTTTTCTGAAGATCAGGCAAAACAAAGTGAAGAAGGTGCTGGAATGGTTCCATGTTTGTCTGTCAGAGTCTGGGTTACCTCACTCAGGATGATATTTTCTAGTTCTATCCATTTACCTGCAAATTTCATAGTATCATTGGTTTTTACTGCTGAGTGTATTCCATTGTGTATATGTGCCCCATTTTCTTTATCCATTCTTCGGTTGAGGGGCATCTAGGTTGTTTCCAGGTTCTGGCTATTATGAATAATTCTGCTATGAACATAGTTGAGCATGTGCCCTTTGGTATGATTGAGCATTCCTTGGGTATATGCCCAAGAGTGGAATAGCTGGGTCTTGAGGTAGATTGATTCCCAATTTTCTGAGAAACTGCCATACTGATTTCCAAAGTAGCTGTACAAGTTTGCACTCCTACCAACAGTTGAGGAGTGTTTCCCTTGCTCCACATCCTCTCCAACATAAGTTGTCATCAGTGTTTTTGATCTTAGCATTCTGACAGATATAAGATGGTATCTCAGAGTCATTTTGATTTGCATTTCCCTGATGACTATGGATGTTGAGCAATTCCTTAAATGTCTTTCAGACATTTGAGATTCTTCTGTTGAGAATTCTGTTTAGCTCTGTAGCCCATTTTTAACTGGACTAAATTTAATTTTTTAAGCCCATAATTTAATCGTTCAGTATTTTGATGTTTAGTTTTTTGAATTCTTTATATATTTTAGAGATCAGCCCTCTGTCAGATGTGGGGTTGGTGAAGATCTTTTCCCATCTCTAGGCTGTCATTTTGTCTTATTGACCATGGCCTTTGCCCTACAAAAGCTTCTTATTTTTAGTAGTTCCCATTTATTAATTGTTGCTTTCAGTGTCTGTGCTACTGGTGTTATATTTAGAAAGTGGTCTCCTGTGTCAATGCATTCAAGACTAGTTCCTGCTTTCTCTTCGATCAAGTTCAGTGTAACTGGATTTATGTTGAGGTCTTTGATTTGTACTTGAGTTTTGTGCATAGTGACAGATATGGATCTATTTGCAATCTTCTACATGTTGACATCCAGTTATGCCAGCACCATTTGTTGAAGATGCTTTCTTTATTCCATTGTACAGTTTTGGCTTCTTTGTCAAAAATCAGGTGTTCATAGGTGTGCAGATTAATATCAAGGTCTTCAGTTTGATTCCGTTTGTCCACATGTCAGTTTTTATGCCAGTACCAAGCTGTTTTTATTACTATAGCTCTATAGTAGAGCTTGAGGTCAGAAGTTGTGATGTCTCCAGAGGTTGCTCTATTCTTTTAGCCATCCTGGGTTTTTTTGTTTGTTTTTCCATATGAAGTTGAGTATTGTTCTTTCCAAGTCTGTGAAGAATTGTGTTGGGATTTTGATGGGGATTGCATTGAATCTGTAGATTGCTTTTGGTAAGATTGCCATTTTGACTATGTTAATACTACCTATTCATGAGCATGGGAGATCTTTCCATTTTCTGATATCTTCTTCAAATTCTTTCCTCAAAGACTTAAAGTTCTTTGGTCCTTCACTTGCTTAGAGTTACCCCAAGGTATTTTATGTTATTTGTGGCTATTGTAAAGGGTGAGGTTCCTCTGATTTTTTCCTCAGCCAATTTATCATTTGTATATAGGAGGGCTACTGATATTTTTGAGTTAATCTTGTATCCTGCCATATTACTGAAGGAGTTTATCAACTGTAAGAGTTCCCTGGTAGAATTTTTGGTGTCACTTATGTATACTATCATATCATATGCAAATAGTGAAAGTTTGACTTATTCCTTTCCAATATCTATCCCTTTGATCTCCTTTTGTTGTCTTATTAGTGAGAGTAGGGTGTTGAAGTCTCCCACTATTAGTGTATGGCTTTTGATGTGTGATTTAAGCTTTAGTAATGTTTCTTTTACAAATGTGGGTGCCCTTGTATCTGGGGCATAAATGTTCAGAATTGAGACTTCATCTTGATGGATTTTTCCTGTGATGAATATGTTTGAATTCTATTTTGTTAGATATTAGAATAGCTACACCGGCTTGCTTCTTAAGTCTATTTGACTGGAAAGACTTTTCTCAACCCTTTACACTGAGGTAGTGTCTGTTTTTGAAGTTGAGGTGTGTTTCTTGTATGCAGCAGAAGGATGGATCCTGTTTTTGTATCCATTCTGTTAGACTGTGTCTTTTTTATAGGTGAATTGAGACCATTGATATTAAGGGATATTAATGACCAGTGATTATTAATTCCTGTTATTATTATTATTATTTTGGTGGTAGTGTTGTGTGTTTGCCTTCTTTGGTATTTGTTGGTGTGGGATTGTCTGTTGCCTGTGTTTTCATGGGTATATCTAACTTCCTTAGGTTTGGTTTTTCCTTCTAGTAATTTCTGTAGGGCTGGATAGGTATTGTTTAAGTCTGTTTTTATCATGGAATATTTTGTTTACTCCATCTATGCTGATTGAGAGTTTTGTTGGGTATCATAGTCTGGATTGGCATCCATGGTCTCTTAGCATCTGCAGAATGTTTGAACAGGACCTTATAGCTTTCAGAGTCTCCATTGAGAAGTCAGGTGTTATTTTGATGGGTCTGCCTTTATATGTTACTTGGCCTTTTTCCTTTGTATCTCTTAATAATTTTCTTTATTATGTATATTTAGTGGTTTGATTATTATGTGGTGAGGGGACTTTTTTTGGATCCAGACCATTTGGTGTTCTGTCAGCTTCTTGTATCTTCATAGGTATTTCCTTCTTTAGGTTGGAAAAGTTTTCTTTTATGATTTTCTTGAATATATTTTCTATACCTTTGCTTTGATATTCTTCTCCTTCTTCTATCCCTTATTATTCTTGTGTTTGGTCTTTTCATGCTGTCCCAAATTTTCTGGACATTTTATTGTATGACTTTGTTGGCTTTAGTGTTTTATTTGGCTGATGAATCTATTTTTGTATCTTCAAAGCCAGAGGTTATCTCTTCCATCTCTTGCATTCTGTTGGTTATGCTTGCATTTGTGGTTCCTGTTCATTTACTCACATTTTCCATTTCCAGCATTTCCTCAGTTTGTATCCCTTTTTATTCCATGTATTTCATTTTCCAAATCTTGAACTGTTTCCTTCACCTGTTTAATTGCCTTTTCTTGGCTTTCTTTAAAAGATTTATTGATTTCTTCCAAATTTTTGTTTATCTTTTCCTCAATTTCTTTAAGGGAATTTTTCATTTCCTCTTTAAACACCTCTATCATCTTCTTAAAGTCATTTTTAAGGTTGATTTCTTCTTCATTGAGATGTTCAGGTCTTGCTGACATAGAACTACTAGGTTCTGATGGTGCCATGTTGGTATTTATGTTGTTGACTGTATTTTTGTACTGGCATCTACCCATCTCTTCCTCCACTTGGTGCAAGCAGTGTCTGTGTCTGAGAAAGTCTCTCTTGGTCTGATCTATACTTTTGGTCTAATTGGGGCTCTTGGTCCAATCAGTGCTGATGGACTCTGTGTCTCAGGGAGCAGCACTAGTGGGCTCTTGTCAGCTTCTCAGCCGATCCTGTTTTCTCAAACTGGAAGTCTCTGAGTCCTCATCTGAATGGATCTCAGCTGAACTGCTGCTAAAAGCCTAAAAGCTTAAAAGCCTGAGTTCCAACCCTTAATGTTAGTCACAAATGACCATCTTAATTCTGAAAGTCAAGGCAATCCTTATCCTTAACACTGATTGGCAATGGTAATAGTTATTATAATGTTGGCCAAAACAGTGGTCAACAGTGGTTACTTTTAGTGTTGATTAGTGTAATTCTTATCCCTACACTTAGTCTTAATGCTTACAAATGGTTATCCTTAATGGTAGTGAACAATGATTACCATTAATACTGTTCAACAGTGCCTATTTTAAATGGTTATCTTCAATGCTGACCAATGACCATTTATGGCTTTCATTAATTTCTGTAACATGATAGGAGTCCCCTTCCTTGATCCCTTAGAATAGGATTATACCACTTGGCTATTTTTAGTAGTTTGGGGACTTTAAGAGACATATGTCACTTTTATATCCAAACATTTTGTATCCAAATATTTCCTATTGTGTAAGCCTCAGGACACTTTTCATCTTGAGTAGTGACTGGAAACGTCTGTAGTGATAGATTCTTCCTCAGCATAAGTGTTATGAACAGATCATCTCTATGTCTCTTTTCTGGATATATATTATGAGGGAGACACAAATGCATTTGAATATAGATCTCTGAAAATTGATAATTGCTTTTGTTTTTCCAGTAGCAGAAGACAGTCTAACTTGACTAATCTGGGTGCAGTGGGTCTCAGCTCCCATGGAACACTGGACTCCCCAAAGGACCCCTGAAAAGATGCCATTTTCCATGCTTCACTGCAACTCAGCTGGATTAGAATCCAGATGTCTTAGTTTTGAATATCATTTTATTTTTAATCAAGTCAGCTGAGTGACTAATATGTAAGCATTACAGAGGTAAGTAACACTGTCTTGGTTAGTGCTCTGCACCTGTATAGGAAATACTGAGGGAATATTTAGCAAATTAATAAATACAATTCTTGCATAGTTTATTTATATTTCTTGCATCAGCATTTGCATCCTGTCCCTTGTGTCATTTCCTCACACCATACTCACTACCACTTCAAAAAGAATGACTTGCATTAGTTACTTGGTCTACTGTCTAGCACCTGGACTGCTATCTTTGTGTCATCCCACCTCTGTTCAGAACTCATGTTTGCTGCAACTCCTGGATAATAGTTTAAGGTATTCAGATATTTCCACAATGGCCATGAACTATATCTTTATCCCTGTAACCTATATTATGCCTAGTTCTGGCTTTTTGTTCTTCCCATACAAGCAGGCTGTACAATCCCTCTGCACTGATACATATGCATTTTCAGGATTATAGTGTAGTGTTTAATAATAATCACTTTGTAATAGTAATTTCTGGGTAATGTATATATTATATATTCATGCATGTATATGTGTACATGTATGCATGCATATGTATGTAGAGGCCAATGGTTGACATTGGGTATCTTCATTAATCAATTTCCACCCCATTTTTTGAGACACAGTTTCTAACTGAATCCAGTGCTAATCAATTACTGGGCTGGTTGGCCAATGAGAACCACCTGCTTCCTCCTGTGTCCACTCCTTGCCAGTGCAAGGCTTATAGATGCATGTTGCCATGCCTCATTTTTACAGATGTGTTGGAGATCTGAAGTCATGTCCTCATGCTTGCACAGTAGGCACATACTGGCTTAGCCAACAACTTAGCCTCAATACTTTAATAATATTATTATTATTTTTATTAAGGAATTTTTCCATTCATTTTACACACCAATCAAAGATCCCCCTCTTCCATCTTCTCACCCCCAGCCTCCCCCTCCCCTCACTCCCCCCCACAAGAAGGCAAGGCCTCCCATGGGGAGGCACATCCAGTAGAGGCAAATCCAAGCCCTTCCCCCAGGCAGAGCTCCAGGAGTCCAGTAGGAGAGAGAGAGCCTCAATACTTGGACTTTTTAAAGTATTTAGTTATTTTATTTTGCTACTCACATCTCATTTGAAGCATTTGAAAAGCTATTATCCTATTCATAAACACATATTGTAAGCTGCAAATTCACAGTAGGCTTAAAATTCCCTTGCTACTGAATGGCAGAATCATTTCTTTGCAATCTATAAGGAAATCATAATGAACTTTGTTTATATTGTGGGCCACATTTTATAAATTAAAATACTATCTCCTTTTTACTCCATTCTTATCTCTCCCAACATCTTATTCATCCTGACTGCTAACTCATATCTAACCTCAAGGGCTCACTGAAAATGTTTTCTCTCACTAAATCTTTCCCCTAGGCATCTTAAACCACAGTGATCTTTTTATTCTTTGAGCTCCAGTGGAACTTGTTGCATCCTGAAGTAATCATCTTGAAACTTGGATTGTATTTGACAGTGTATTTTTCTTGTGTGGCAATTGAGTTAGTTGAAAAGCTAAGAGTTATTTCATAATTATTGTATATCCTCTCTAGCACTTAGTGGTGAGAGCAAGTTGATATTCAATTTATTTATTCAGTAAACATGTTTATTCAAGTATTAGTGTTAATATATGATATTTGATTAAGTAATAGATCCAAGTATACATACTTACTTATATAAATATACTTTTATTATACTCATTAATTGAAAATTTATGGTTTATTTCAAGACCACAATTACAATAAATGATTCTAAATCTTGAAGCTCAAGTAGGGTAGTTAATAATTTATAAAAATTATGGGTTTCAAAATTCACACATCTATCACATTCTGTAGCATCTTGCCATGACTTTTGGCTACTCATTTCAAAGACTACTAATGCTCTCAATGTCAGATAAAATCAAATATTACCTAGTTACACAACTCTGATAAACACAGAAAAACTACAAGTGCTGTTCTCTTAATAGCTCGTTAGTGTTAGTGTATTTTCTACTAGAAATATACATGCATAAATCTGGTCTCCAGCCAATTATTTCCTCTATTCTATTGAAGAATATCTTTCTTTAAATATAAGGAAGAAATAAGAATAAGATAACTGATTTCAAGATTTATATTTTTCTACACAAATTTCTTTTTAGCGTGCTGGGCATTGTGGTGCAATTCATTAATCCCAGTACTGTAGAATCTGAGAAAAGCAGATCTCTGTATATTCCATGCCAGCTAGGGCTGTATAATAAAACCCTGTCTCAAAGCATTCTTTTTGGATCCTTAATGTAGATATCATATTTTGATAAGATAAAAGGTAGATTATTGAATCTACTTTTAAAAAGGAACGACTTGTTTTAAATAGAATTTTTTTGTCTGAGTTTGTCAAATGTTAATGGACTGGACATTGTTAATGTATATAATGGAGTTTTTTGTCTGAATCTGTCAAATGTGAATGGACTAGACATTGTTAATGTAATTCTTAACTGTATATTTTGTATATACTTATTGTGTATACATTTTTTTATATTTGTTGTAACTTATTTTGAGCAAAAAAGGGGGAAATGTGGTTGATATATTGTGCAACCCAATAAACTTATCTGGGGGTCAGAGAACAGAACAGCCACTATATTAAACATAGGTTTAGGCAGTGGTAGCACACACCTTTAATCCTAGCATTCCAGAGGCAGAGACCCATCCGGATATCTGTGAGTTCAAAGCCACACTGGAAACAGACAGGCATGGTGACTCATGCCTTTATCCCAGAAAGTGATGGCAGGAAGCAGAAAGGTATATAAGGCATGAGGATTGGGATCTAGGGGTCTTTTTAAGCTTTTATCTTTAGATCTGGGAAGAGTTTGGGAATGGAGGGTTAATATGATCAAAATATACTGTATGAAATTCTCAAAGAGTTAATTCTCTTTAAAGTGAGACCTTGTATCAAAAGAATAAGGCAGAAAGTGATAGAGAACACCAGATGTCCCCCTCTGGCCTCACAATCATACCCAAACACATGCATTCATTCACATATATCATATACATCTACAGTATACACTTATACCACACACACATACCCACACACAAATGCCCACAAAATATTTTTATATTTTATATTTATTAGAATATATTAACTATACATGATTTCATTGTGATTTTAATATGCATGGTAATATATTCATGATTAAATATTGTAGACTAATTGCTAAGTGGTCTTATAAATGAAATACACAAAGCTAGGTATTGAGGTAAATTCTGGAAGATCAGAGAAGCAGAACAAACCACAGCCAACTTTACCTCAACAATCAGAAAGTAGTTGGTTACTCTAATGACATCCATATCTCTATTGCCTCAGTGGGTATGTCTTGTCAATCAAGTTGTTATTGATGCATAGTCTCTTATTGGATCTGGGTCTAGGCTAGTAGCCAGCAAGTGATCCTCCTGTGTCTATCCTCCATGCCACTGCTTGGGTTACAGGTACATGCTCAGTTTCTTCCAGCTTTGTTTGTGAATGCTAGGAATTCAAATTCAACTCCTCATGCTTACACTACAAGCATTCTTTCCCATTAAGTCATCTCCCTAGCCCTAAAACTGTCTTAACATATTATAAAATTATGAATCATTTGTAAAAATAGTAAACTTATGAGAGAACAGCAAATGTCTTGAGAGAGAATGGAAAACACTTTGTGGGCAAGAATAAATTGACAGTTTGACAACCCACAACAAGGCTCTAAACAAGGTTCAAGTTCGTTAACTGTTTGTTAAGCTGATAATTTTTTGAATTGAATTATGTGATGGAATTCACTTAAATGTGTGTGAAATATATTCTTGTGGTATTACTTATACAATAAGACCCATTTAAATTATTATTTTTTCTTTAAAATTGAGGACTTCCTTAACAGTCTGGTGAAATTTGTGGCTCCTTTCTCAAAATAATGTGTTTACAAGCATAAAAGAGATTGCATATCATTAGGTGGCATCAAGTCCACAGATGCCTTGATATTTTTTTATCCACGAGTTACTTAGTCTATAGATTCTAGGTTGTGAACCCCTGGATTTGGGGGGTGTGGGCCTAAAGATTTGTATAAATCACAATATATAAATAACTCTTGTTTCTATGTACATAAATCATGTTGAAATTTAATGTATTTTACTTGTGATGAAATCTGTAAAGTAGAATTAACTTTGCTAAAAGTGTCAGCAATATTGTCCCCAACATTATGTTGTAAAATATGGATTTTTGACACAAGTAAATAAGAGTATGTCTAATAAATAATTTATATAGATTCTTGTGGAAAAAGAAAATTTTACTCCTTGAAGACAACTCAGGGTTTATGTGTATCATATACAAAAATCAAAGAGAAAACAAAGATATAGGTGTAACTACTGATACTTAATAAATATTTTTTTATTTCTTGTTTGTGTTTATCTGTTTGAAGACTTATTGGTAACTCATTAAAATATGTTGTCATTACTCCACAAAAAACTGATCATAGCTAGTTATAATCCTGCATTTCTAGATTAGTTCAGCCATAGCTTATAGCAATCATCTGTTACGAGGATGGGGAGTGATATACATGAAATGGATATACATGCGCGTGAGCGCGCACACACACACACATGTTTAAGTTATGAATAGGCAATTGAATTCAGTGTCTTTCAATTACTACATCTGACTATAGAATTTTTTCACCCTCTCTTCCTCTTTTGTTTCATTCAGAAATACTCATGCTATATTTAGCTGGGTATGCTATAAGTAAACAGATATGAAATCCTTCTCTCTAACCTTTGGTCTCATCATATTTAAAAGTAGGCGGGAGTGGTGGCACACACCTTTAAGCCTAGCACTTCAGAAGTAGAGATAAGATCAAGGTCAGGAAGGGTCACAACATAAGAATCTGTCTCAAAATATAACAAAAACAAAACAACAACAACAAAAATCTTGTTGGACATGTAGCACATTAACATTCTCTATCCCCCTTTCTATTCTTCCCCATCTTCCTCCTCAGGCTGGTGACATGGCTCAGTGGTTAAGAACATTCATTGGCTGGTCTTCCAGAGGAAAATCAGTTTACCCAAAGGAAGAGATCATTAACACCATTATCACTGCTTGAAAGTATAATTATTCTTTCCCTTAAGGAAGTTTCTCAAAACAGCTTAATGAAGTTTCTAAGCTATTTAATAGGTCTGTAGATATGGAGTTAGTTATCATTCTATTCTACAGAAGCCCTCAATATCTCCTCATCACTATTCATACATTTCTTTTAAAAAATGAAGGTACAAAATGATGAACATCTTCACACAGGCATATCATATACTTTGATCTTACATTTCTAAATCAAATCAGTCAATTCAAGAGCAACCACATGAATTTCAAAGTGAACTCTAATCTGGTTTGATTCACCAATAAGTACTCTAGGCATGACTGTCTAATCACTCACAAACCATTAGGACAAATGAAACTCAAATGCATTGTGTATAAACAGCCACAGAAATCACGTGTAGTGAGTGTTCTTTGTTAACTTTACAGATGCTATCTATTGTCAAATAGTTTGTACAAATTGTCATGTGTGGTAGTATTGTGTTCCCCAAAATATTGTGCACTCTAATAAACTTATCTAGGGTCAGAGAACAGAACAGCCACAATATTAAACATAGAGGTTAGACACATTTCCTCTAGGAAGCATTCCAGAGGCAGAGATCCACCTGGATCTCTGTGAGTTCAAGGCCACATTGGAAACAGCCAAGCATGGTGACTCACACCTTTAATCCCAGGAAGTAATGGCAGGAGGCAGAAAGGTATTTAAGGCATGAGGATGAGGAACTACAGCCTGGTTAAGCTTTTAGGCTTTTGAGCAGCAGTTCAGCTGAGATCCATTTGGATGAGGACCCAGAAGCTTCCAGTTTGAGGAAACAGGATCAGCTGAGGAATTGGTGAGGCGAGGAAGCTGTGGCTTGTTCTGCTTCTCTGATCTTCCAGCTTTAACCCAATACCTGACTCTGGGTTTGATTTTATTAATAAGACTCTTTAGGATTCATGCTACAGTCATGAAAACTAAATCCAAAGAAGGAAATGCAAGTGTCTGCATTCTTAAAAAAATTTCTGATCATTATTTGGCCTAACATGATATATCTGCACATTTAAACCAGAAAAGGTATTATTTTCATAATTTTTATATGACACAATTTTATTTAAAATTTATTTATTTTATTTTATGTGTGTGAGTGTTTGTTTACATGTATGTGTTTATATCTCATGTGTGTCTGTTGCCTACTTGAGCCAGAAGAGAGCATCAGATATCCTGGAACTGAAGGTACAGACTTTGGTACTGGGAACCAAACTTGAATCCTTTGCAAGAGTAGCAAGTGTTCTTACCCAATGAATCATCTCACTAGCCCCACTGTTTCAATGTTTATAAATGTAGGCAACTATCTCTATCTTTTACAAATCTAAAAATCTTAAAATTAATATCTATAAAATGGATGAACTAGGACATTGTCTCAACCACACATATATGTTCTCCTCATATTTCAATAGTTCTGAAATAATCATATACAATCTGTGGGATGGCCTATTGTTTTCTTCCCAGATAGCCACTATTTGTCTGGTATCATTTAATTATAAATTTTATAATTCATGGTGCCCCAGGGAAGGAGAAATATAGAATAATAACTACTGTTTAGCTTAGAAAAATATTCATACTGAATTTGATCATGCCTTTAGTTTTTCTTGTGAGCATTTGGAATAAAATAAAATTAACCAATATGTACTTATGTGAGGATTTTATTAGAAAGGAATACAGCTATTGAAAATAGAGAAGATAGACCTTTCAAACATACACAAAATTGTCCCTGGATCAGGGAAGACTGAAACATGATCTGGAAGTCCTTTCAAATATTCCTACAACTAAAAGAAGAGGAGAATCTGAATGAATTCTTTATTCAGACAAGATTTTTCTGTAGGGATTTGGAATGCTACTGGTAAAGCAGAAGGTATTATGTGCTTAAGCAGATACGCACACACACACATATATATGTACATGTCCATATATAACTATTTACAACTGTGTAATGACTATAGGTTTCTTTGTATCAGGATATATAAAAATAAATGCTTCATTATCTTCTGTGAGTTTACAATCTTCATGTGATGCATATGCATACCCATATTTAATATAAATTAGCTATGCAATTTCTTCAGACTAAGCTTTGATAGAAATATAGATTGAGTTTCTTTGATTTAAGTGTTAGGGTGTTGAGATCATGACTTTAATCAGGCTGTAGTATTCTAAGGCACATATAATATTGTGGTGGTTTGAATAGGAATGGCCCCCATGGACTCATGTGTTTGAATGTTTGGCCCATAGGGAGTGGCACTAATAAGAGATGTGGCCTTGTTAGAGTAGGTTTGGCTTTGTTGGAGGAAGTGTGTTACTGTGGATGTGGGCTTTGAGGCCTTATAAGCTCAATTCTGTCCAGTGGGACACAATCTCCTTCTGCTGCCTATGGGATCAATGTGTAGAACTCTCAGCTCCTTCTCCAGCACCATGTCTGCCTGCATACCACCATGTCCCACCATGACAATAGTGGACTAAAGTTCTGAAACTATAAGCCAGCACCAAGTAAATACCTTCCTTTATAAGAGTTATCATGATTGTGTTATCTCTTCATAGCAATAAAACCTATCTAAAACAATATTTTCTAAAACTTTTTGACACCAGGTGCCATTATATCTACTAAGAATTAGGGTCAATCAATGTCATGTATTCATTTTATTATTGTATTTTAATTTATGAAGAGATGTGAGTGATAGGTTATTCAAGTTGATTAAGTATTCCTCTTCTAGTGCAGTATAGAGAATAATTCTTATTTGTCACTGTAAGGAAGACAAAGAAAATTTAAACATTAATAGGTAAGCTGGTGATATCTTTGAGTGAGAGATAATGTTGATTTTTATATTACTATACTAAATAATAAATTTTCAATTTACTTCTTCTGGAATAGTATAGTTTAGGCTAACAATATTTCATATTGAATTGTTTGTTGAAAGAGAAAGTGCTATAAAACATATTTTATTGTACTGTTCCTCTTTGGAGATTTACCCATACACATGTTTGTACTATGGACATTTTGCCTGAAAGAATCATGAAAGAAAGATTTGTATGTATGAGCATGGTATTTTGGAAACTTAACATTTTGCTTCCTATGTTTTCCTTGAATAATTTTAGAGTAAGTTTTTCCTATTGAATGAATGGTGCTTTTGAAAATTGGTTTTGTTGTTTTTTTGTACTTGGGTTGATGTACATGCCTCCTTTCATGAGATCTATTTTTCTTCTATTTTCATAATTTCTGTCTTTATTGCTAGGCTTATTATATATCTATCTGGCAGTAAGATCTTTTCCTTTTTACACTGTAATGTCAGCATCAACACCTAACACTTAATGTCCCCTAGTTGTCATATTTCTTTTGAGAACCATAATTAACTAGATGCATACATCATTGATGTTTACATGCAACAGATGGCTTTGCTGGGAGAGGTAGATATATTTAGATTGTGTTGGGTATGTATGAGTAATATCTTGGAAGAAAAAATTGTGTAGAGAAAAATGACTTGAATTTTCCTATATTTTTGAGATCTCGATAAGCTCATCTTTGGAGAACTACATCTTTTTAGAAAACTGAATTTCTTGAAGGTCTGACATATGGTCTGTTTTGTTGAAGAACTGGCCTTCATAAAGGAAAACTGATGGCTTCAAGTTTTGACCCTTGACAAATCAAGCTCAATAAGAAGCAATCAGGTGACTAATCATTAATGATGCTTTTCATTTTATCTATAATGAGTGCTAGGTAGCCCATCAGTGATTACTGGTAGGTAAATGAGTTAATGAAAGAACACAAGAATGAATGAATGGCTGCCGAAGATAACAAAGTCACAGCTTACAATATCCTTTCATATGTCTTTTGTATGAGGTACATGACAGATTCATATGTGCAAATTATTTTTCCTATTTTAAAGTCAGTGAAGACAAAGTTCATAACAAAAAGGTACAGGGAGTTGCCCACTGGTTCCAGATAGTAGATAGTGAAGGCAGAATGGAACCAGGATTGAGGTTCTGAAATTCCTACTCTTGGCTATTCTTGACTATGCCCTATTATCCTCATTCAATCTGACCTTGGATGTCAAGGGATTAACTGTGTGTTTTCCTTTACTTATGGCTTAGGAGAGAAGTGCAATTGTTCTTGATCTTGGAGAATGATACCTTATTCTTCTTATTGCAGTAGATTCCAACATTGATGGCAGCAGTTATTTTAAATATTCATGTGTGTAGACACTTACACAATGTGATATCTTACTTTTCTCCTTTTCCAAGAGAAGAAAGCTGTTTACAATGCCTTACAAATTGAATGTAATTCAAACTTTTACACATATGCCTAGATATATTTGCAAAATATTTCCACAACTTTTGAGCCTGAGATTAAAAAAATATACTTGTATGTGTGCATGCAGGTATGAACATGTGGCATAGAACATATGTATGTGCAAGCAGGTGGTCCAGCATATGGTGACTTTTGGGAGTTGGTTCTTGTCTTGCACCTTGTAGAGGTAGGGTAGCTCTTGTTTCTGTCATTGTACAACTTACTCCAGACTAGGTAGTCTGCAAGCTTCTAGATAATTCTCCTGTTTCTTCCTATCATTTCAGGACAGGGGTTTTGGGATTAACAAGCACAATAGCATACAGCTTTTTTCTTTATGTGGGTTCTGGAGATTGACTCAGGCTGCCAGGAATGTGTGATGAGCACATTTTAGCTGTTGAGCCATCTTCACAGCCAATAATAATAATAATAATAATAATAATAATAATAATAATAAACTTTTAGAATAGGTGCACATCCTGGAGCTTGAACTCATGGTGTATGACCTGGTAGGACAATACTCTACTACTGAGCTAGCACACTCTTGGGACCTGAGTTTTGTACCAATTAACTAATACTCATAAATAGAATAACTTTCCCACACTCAGAGCTGCTGCTGTTTTAATATCATGGTTTTGTGGCTTGTTTATTTTTCTTCAGCACTGAGAATTGAAACCAAGAATTTGCATAAGGTAGTTAAACTCTCTACTACTGAGTCCTCAGCTTAAAATCCTCTTCTTTTGAAAAAAAAATTCTGAGCTGATATTTTTCTGTTTTAAGGAAGGAAGAGTGTGCTTTGATCTCTAATTAGGAGATGCCAGAAGTATTCCCACCTCCAGTTGTAACAATCAAAAAGGTCTACAAATACTTACAAAATGTCTCATATGAGAATACTGGTTGAGAATAACTACTTTTAAACATTTGGAAAAGATCACTAAATTCCACTATTCTGCTTAACTCTCAGTCCCATAACTCTCAGAGGGGTTTATATGGTAAGCTAGAACCACTGACTTTCTAGCATATAGCAGAATAAATTGACTTTTTAAAGGCTAGCCGTCCTTTTGAGAGTCTGATTTCTCTGATAATGCAATGTTAGGTTATATGAAATCAATTTAGGTTTCAGAAAAAAATCAGAAGCCAAAATTTAGTTTCATTGTTTCTTATGTGGTGTGCTGCAGAAAAAAAAAAAAAAAACAACAATGATATCTGACTGAGGAACTTACATTTTTCACAATCAACTAGCGATTTGTCTCTCAAAAGCCATACCTCTGACATAAAAACAAAGCAGAAGGACATCAGATAAAGGACACTTGGGGGTTGTAGCCTATCTGTTTATTTTCTACCAGCTCTGTTCTGATCAGTTTGTGAGGTCACTTAGATGAAATAAAAGGGGCACTGATATGACCTGAGAAGGTCCAAAAGCCACTTTGAATTTTTCCTCCTGACGTATAGAAAAGCTTATATATTTTTTAATCTCTGAGAAACCATTTCATTTGCTTAAAATGAAAGTAGTAATTCCTATATCACATACTTTTGAAGAAATTAATGTAGCCCTGCTCCCAAAATGGAGTCTCAAGATCAGCCACATCTTAACAGCTAGGACACTTGCTGGAAATCGAAATTATTGGATCCTTGGCCAGGCCTACTGAATGAGGCATTTCAGGCATTGGGGTCCACTGATGTGTGTTTTAACAATCCATTCAAGAAGTTCAGACTATGGTGCACAGTTAACTTTGAGTCTATAACCACTAGACTATACTCAAGGTGCAGAGAATATCCAAATACCTGCCTTTCAGTTCCTTTCCTAATCGGTGTGTGAAAGCTGACACTGTGATTCACTTTCTGTGTTGTTCTTTCTGGGTATTTGTTTCAAATGCCTGGAAAGCCATCAAGCAGGGTAGGTAATGTGTAAACACAAGTTGAATGGGCAAATGAATGACTGCATTGGAAATTATTAATTTCAAATTTAGGGTGGACATATTCAAATATGTATTTCATTATGCTGAGTTTACCAGTTTCAAAGTTTTAGGTGTGCTTTGAAGGAAGGACTATAATAAGAACCTGGTTTAGTTAGGAATTGATAGATATTGGAACTGGGAGAGAAACTAAAAAGATTTTGGAATGATTAAAGTGAGAAAAAAATCTTTTCAGTATAGCATCTTACAATCTACAGTTTGGTAGAAACTTGTATTTAATCCTTCTCAGTTTTTCTACTCTTCTAAGTTTGTTTCCAGATTAAAGGAACTTAAATTCTACTTTGAAATTCTGACTCTCATAAATATGCCAACCCATTAGTTTTATACTTAATAATATGGATTATAAAGGAGATAAACATGCTAAAATAGAGTATCAAATTATTCTTTGAAGCTTCAAATGGTTATATCCCCTGGAAAATTCTGATGCAAATCTTTTAATATTTTTCCTGATTAATATAGTGGCCACTTACTACATTTAATGACTTGAAATATGAGCACTTGAAATATGGCTAGTATAACTGAGGAACAGAATTTTAAAAAGGGACACATGACAAGTGGCTAGCATATTTGATTGAGTGATTCTACATGCATTTAAGAATAGATATGGGAGGCCCTACCTCTCAAAGCAGTGGTGGAAGCCAGCCAGGCCGCTGAACCTCACAAGGCAGGCACCACTATGATGAATAAATACGTGATGGAGAGAAGGAAATGATAGAAAACCAGAGTGGTACATGTGGTGTGGACAGAGGCGGAACTGGGGATGCAACATCAGTGACAGATGTGAGATAGGGCTGAGGTTGACAATGGAATGTGTCATTGCCCCGTGGATTGGTTGGGTGGTATGTAGCAGTCTGTAGGTTATGCTGACAGACTCAGCCCTGGCTCTGGTCAATGATGGAGGTCCATCTGTAATGCCACCTGAGGTCATGTTGGTGTTTGTGGTCCATACTGTTGCCTCAGGCCATGATGAAGCTTGAGATCCATTTTTAAGGGGCCATGTTGAAGTGAGTGGCCCCTGCAATCCCTGGAAATATGCTTGTATCTATGGTCCATGCTGTCACTGAGGGCCATGTGTGGGTCAGAGGTCCTGATGCTGCCAGCTGGGTTGATGCCAGTGGCCCGTGTTACCAACTAAGGCCATTGGGATGTCTGTGTTCTATTCTGTGACCTGAAACCATGTTGACGCCCATGAGCCATGTTGCCGCTGAGGGCCAGGCTGATGTGAGTGGCCACTGCAACCACCTGGGGTCCACAGTCCATGCTGCCACAGAGCACCATGTCTGCATCTGTGGTTCTGATATGGCTGTGGCCCATGTTGATGTCTGTGGTCCATGTTAGCACCAAGGGTCATGAAGCTGTCTGTGGTCTGTGCTGCAGCCTGAAGCCATGATGATGCCCATAGGCCATGCTGCCGCTGGGACCATAATGAATTGAGTGGCCTGCCTACATTGTCACATGAGGCCATGTTGATGTCTATGGTCTGGGCTGCCTCCAGGGGCCTTGTCTGGGGCTGTGTTTGTGGTCTGTGTTGTTGCCAGAAACCATGTGATCCGTGTTTCTGCTGACTGTGAAGAGCAAAGAAGCTACCTTTTAGATGGCACCAATGACTGTAAGTGCACACTTGAGAAAGAGGGACATAGAAGGTTTCTGAGACAACCCTTACCCCCATCCCCCCCCACTAAAAAAAAAGTAACAGCCTAAACAGGAAGTCACTGAAAAGAACTTGTAAAAAGTGTGATAAGGATGCTGAAGGGTAGCTTTCCACAATTGATGGCTTCTGGCAGGGGTGTGAGAGGGGAAGGACTCATTTCCTTTTGAGGGTCAGGCCACAGAGAGTTTGACCACGCTCCATTGAGTATACAGATAAGGCTATTTAGATTTGTTTTTTTTTTAATTTATGGATTTATTTTATTTTTGTATATCTTGTTGGTGGGGTGAGGACATAAAGGTAGGAGAGTGGACATGAAGGGCTGGGTTGTGAGTGCCATGAGGGTGCGTGATGTGAAATTCCTGAAGAATCAATAAAAATATTATGTTGAAAAAAATGAGTAGATATGGGAAGTTTTTCTGCATAGCTCTTTCTGAAGTAAAGAATAAAGCATTATGGAACCTTGGTAAGTTGAAGAAACATGTTCAATAATTTGTCAGCTTTCTGCTTCCTGCTCCCTTTGACAAAGAAACCACAACCTGGAGAAGTAAGATGGTCTGCTCTATTTAGGTCATGCAACATTTTGGTGTTAGGACAGACATTGGAATGTAGGTGTTTTTATGTACAGACCAGTGGAGAGAAGTGGTTCGTTGAAAGGAGTGTTTAAAACACACAGAATGCACAAAACAATTTTACAAATGTCGATCCTTACAGCCCATACTTAGCTAATGTCAAGATTGAGATTTACTTGTATAAAACAAAGCCCTATCGAAATCTCATCCTATTCCACTCCTCATCTTTTCCCATTCAGAAGCATATGTGCATCCTCACACATGTATGTAAGTCTTTATAAACATAGTGCTGCATAATTTGAAATTTTGAATAAGTAGTATTAATCTGGATGCTTATATAGTTTCCTTTTCCTCAATATTTCCCTAAATATTATTATGGCTAGTATATGTAGCTCCAATTTATTTAACTATCCAACTAAATTCTGTTGTGAGATTGTGTCACAATTTCTTCATCCAAGGCTGTTTTTGTCATTCCATGTTTAAGCTGGATGTAGCAGCACACCTGTATTTCTAGTACCTGGAAGGCTGAGAAAGGAGGAGCATGGAGGTCAAGGCCAGTATAGACTGCATAATGAGTTCTAGAGTATCCAGGACTGCATCAAAAGGGAAGCATTTTCCAAAAAGATTCTATTTCTTTTTCAGGACTTTGTAGGAATTTTTCTATGTTTCCAGGGAAAGTTGATGGAGTAATTAACTGATGGCACTCTAATTCTCAACTGGGGTCTTAGAACTTTGTTATTCAGTGACTGAAGAGATGAATGTACTGACACAAATGAGAGCAGTATTCACAATAACTGACATTTTCAGAGTTTCTTACATAGAGGCTATGTTCTATGTGTTTTATTTTTGTGAATTTACCCAGTTCTCATACTAATCTCACCAAGACCATTTTCTCTCTTCTTTATGAAGAACTCAGCCACAGAAAGGATTAAGTTACTTTCTCAATGTATTAACTTTCAATACTGTCAACAAATTCTAACACAATTAGTAGTTCAATGAAAATGTACAAGTTCTGTTTCAGTTTCCATGGGGCAAATGATCAAGCATAGTTTAACTGAGGTCTCTTCTCAGGGTGTTTCCATGTTGTAATCTAGGTGTTATCCAGTTACATTACTTTTTTTTAATTTTGTTTTTTTTTTTAGTTTTATAATTTACCTACTTTCCATCCCCCCAAAATAATATTTTTATTAATTATTTCGGAATTTCAAACAATGTACCTTGATCACACTTGCTTTCCATTCCTCCTAGGTCCACCCTTCCACCCTTGCACCCCCCAAAAAAAGAAAAGAAAAAACAAACATCAAGTCCAATTGTGTTGCTCATATACTTAGTGGAGCATGGCAAAACTCCTAGTGGTCAGTCCCTTAACGAAAACTGAGTCCTTCCCCACCCCCACCCCCACCAGACACTATCAACTGTGAAGGGCTACATTTCATTGCTGTGCAACAATCTTTGTACAACTGTAAATATGTATTACTCTCATTAGTTAATAGAAAACTGACTGGCATATAGCTGCTCAGGAAGAGATTGGGTGGGAGAGCCAGACCAGGAGGATGCTGGGAAGAAGAGGGGCAGAGTTTGAGGAGTCGTGAGCCAGATGCAGAGGAAGCAGGATGTGTAGAAAATGAGGTAACAAGCCATGAGCCACATGGTAGAACTTAGATAAGAAATATGGGTTAATTTTAGTTGTAAGAGCTATTAGCAACAAGCCTCAGCTATTGGCAAAGTATTTATAATTAATACTGTATCTCTGTGTGGTTATTCAGGAGCTGGCTGGTGGTTCCAATGAAAAACTCCACCTACATTCCATCATCTTTATCACAATGTTTTTACAACATAATGTTTTCATTGATTATTTGTGAGTTTCACATGCTCCAGTGAGTATACAGGCAGCACAAATTCAAATTGGACTTGTTTTTTTTGTTTTCTTCTTCTTTTTTTTTTTTGTGGGGAACATCATAAGGGTTGAGGGTTGACCTGGGAAGCCTGGGAGGTGAATGCGATCCAGGTCTAGGTACATTTTTATATGAAGGCTATACTAGGAGAAGATTTACTTCCCAACTCACTAATGTTGCCAAATCCATCATTTTGCAATTGTAGGACTGAGTTTATTTCTTTCTGGCTGTTGTTTTGAATCCATTTTCAGCTTTGGGAGGGGGGCTCCCTGGAGTTTCTTGCCATACAGTCTTCTTTCAATGTGGTAGTTTATTTCCTCAAAGCTAGCATGAACATCTCTGCTTAGTTTAAGAGGGAAGTTTATATACTATAATCCATTCAGGGTAGTTGTACTTCATAGCATTTGCTGTTCCCTGTTGATCATAGGATCCACCTACATTAAAGATCGAGGTATTCCTCAAGGGTGTATCTCACTGTCTGTCACTTTAGGACACATCATACACAAGGATATAGCTATTAAGAGGCTAACATAGGATTCCACTTGCTATCATTTAGCTCTAACATCTGCTATTTTAACTATTATGCCTTAGTACCTAAAATATTGTAATATTGTATCAAAGAAAATGCCTCTATATTTACGGTGTCTTCATATGCATGTTATCTACTGCTAAAATATAGCTGTGTGACAAATTACCAAAACCCTTGTAAATATGCATAAATAAATCTTTATGTTTCATATGTCTATTGTATTCAATTGAATCTAGGGTTAGACTTTGTTTCATGATTATTCTGATCTCAGCCCACTGTTGCATTCATCCACAGTTGGCTAGATGTGACTTCTCTAGGTTGGGTTCAAGTAGGGTGACTTGCTTCTGATTTAAATATCTCTTATCTACTTCCCAAAGAGTTGGAGAAGTTTAGGCAAACCTTTGCATGTAACATATTAAAGATTTGTTTCTATGTTATATGCAGAAGTGCATGCCTGTCCGCATGTATGTATGGTTAGCACTTGTATTCTGGTGCCCACGGAGGGTAGAAGAGTTGCATCAGATAACTCAGAACTGGAGTTATAGGTAATTATGAGATGCCCAATGTGGGTGCTGAGAACTGAACCTGGGTCCTCTGCAAGAGCAGCAGGGGGTCTTAACTACCTAGTCACCTCTCCAGGCCCTCCCCCATTATTTTCATGAAAACAAGCCACATGGTTGAGTCTAGATTCCATTTTCAGAAAAATAAGCTCTACCTCTTTAAAGAGAGAGCTTTAAAACCACCCAAAGATGGGGGGAACAGTGGAGAAATGAGACCATTAGAGCAATCAATTTACATCAAAATAAGACATGTCTAAAAGTGATGAATTGTGTTTAGCTGCCTACAATGGACACTCTGAGAACAGGTCTACACATGCATATCAATTATTAGTGAGCATTGGGCACACTAATCTTTCAATTAATTCTAAGCAAACAGTGAATTTCCTTTTTGGGTCAGACTATGTTTAGCTGTGGAGCAACTCCTCTCTATCCTCAAAATGCATTTCGATGCAAGGGTTTTCAAATGTTCTTCATATACTATTTAATGTTTATCCAGGAAATGTCAACCTATTTAATGGGATTTAATTGACTTGAATTTCTATGTCCCCATAGCCAACTGTGAACTGAAATTATATTCACTGTTCTGATATCCTAGTTCCTACAAATGGCTAGAAGAGAAAGAAACTATTTGTTCATTACTTTCCATCTCCCTGTGGCAGGGCAAGTCTTTATAGCCAGTAAACCTGAAAGTTTGAGCAGTAAAGTTTAGTGTTCAGAACTCCCATTTTATGGCCCCATGGATAATGTCGCCATAAAAAAAAAACAAAAACAAAAACAAAAAAAACACCTCTCAATACTATTTTCTTTTTTCCCAAGTAGCTGTGTTAAACAATGGCTATATTCAGAACATGCCCATGGAAAGAAAGTTTATTGTCACCAAAACTTCTTTGCAATTTAGCATTTAGAAATGGGAAATGATGTTGTGGGCTGAACAATGCAAATCTTAGTTCATAGAAAGAAAACGTGTACAAAAAATTGCCTTGGATTGAAAAAGAATTAAATGGGAATATATGTGGGTTTTTTTCTTGCCAAGTCATTTTCTCTCCTAAACCTCAGTTTCTTTAACTGTGGGGAAAATACTAAAAATTAGAATTCCAAAATCTCTTCTAGGACTGAAGATAGAACTATTTTCTTCATTTTCTTTTCTGTTCCCCAAGATGGGCTCCTTCCATTACCTTTGTATGAATATTTGCTCAAAATAACTCTCCTTTCTTCTAAGAAGACTCCTTTCCTTCCAAAATATGGATAGCATTTGGCTGTATGTTTGGTCAATACCATAGATCAGGGATCAGCAGTCTGCATCCTATAGGCAAAATCTAGCAGCTATTTTGAAAGCATTTGAAAATACAACTGCACCTTTTAATTTTTGAATTGTATCATACAATGGTAGCAGATTTGATGAGCTAGCCAGAAATGTTTGCTATCTGACCTTCCATGAAGGACAAGAATAGTGAGTGTCGCTGTATTATCCTTTTATAGGAACGATCATTTGATTCTTTATTTTCCATCACTTCTATAAAGAAATAACTGGTGAGCAAGGAAGTGTTTTTTTTTTTAAAGTAAATAGCCTTTCCTCAACCTAATTCAGCATTGTTTCTCTTAAGAAAACAGGCTCCTTTTCATGCTCACCAAGGATGGCTTTATCTTTATTGATTTACCATATTCCCATTTTCCCTTTCTTAAACCTGAGGAGTGACTGAGAGGCAAAGAAGAATGCATCAAATGGCTTTGCCACTCATAGACAAAAATCTGTAGATGGACTATGATTTAGGCATTTCCTATTTTTGCCTCACCTTACTCATATAAGCTGTGTGGGTGGTATATTATTGTTTTGTGAGAGCAATAATGGCTTTTCCATCTTAGCTTGAGACATGCATCTCATTTTTTCCTTTCCCAGTGGCTGATGGACTTGGATACTACAGCATGGTAGGCAACAAGCCAGTTTTCTCTATGCTTGTTTCAGCTGGCTGGGACAGATGTGGGCCTTCATTTATATGTCTTTCCCTCCCAGTGAGGATATAACCTTTCCTTCTGGTTACAGTCCTGTAATCATGAGTCTGGAATGGCAAAGCACAAAGTAGACTGATTCAGAAAGTCCTTTGTATAGTCAGTATTAGGACCGCAAAGACCTGGTGACTCTAGGATTTAAACTTCAAACAGGAGCTTCAAAGCAAGAGTTCTTTTTCAAAGGGTTCAGGGCCATGGATTCAGAAAGGTGTTGGATAAATTATAATTACTATGACCATTAAACACTGAACAAGATTTTCTTAAGAGCTAATTATACCTTTAGGTAATATTAGAATCATCATTAACTCAGTTTTATAAGATAAATACCTATTTCAGAAAACCCTGGAGGACAGAGCCTAATAAAGAATTCAAGATCTTATAATAATACTTTAACCTAAATCTGGCTTCACAAATTTGTTATTGATTTTTGAAATACTATGAATAGAACCTTGGAACTACACTTGCCAGGCAAGCATTCTACCATTGAACTATGCCATCAGACTTGAATTCAATCAAATCTTGGTTACCTAGTAGAAAGCAGTTATCTTTGGGATAACAGAAATAGTCTTAGCTTGACTACAAACATTAAGAAAGCAAGGACTATGCAGGTCTTCTCCACAAATTTCTGGAACACAGCATTTCCTTCAGTAAACACATACATATCTCACTTGTTGACTTTAAACTATACTTGGAGTCTTGATTTGAATATGAAAAAAGTCTTTGCATGGAAAAACTTTTTTATTAATATTTAATATGAAAAATTATTTTTAATTCCATCCAAATCCAAGACAACAATTAACACTTTATGCAGAGAAATGTTTCAATAGAACAATGGAATAAACTTTTATAGGAAATAAACAAGATTTTGAAAGTAAATGTTATAGTACAGAAAAACTACCTATAAGTTGAAATAAAGTATATCTTACAAGAAGAATGTGAAACATGTGGAAATAGCTTGTGTATCCAACAGATGGAAGGAAATATTTGAAACAAATTTTCTTACAGAGTATATGAACTCAACAAAGCATTTGTGTTTAACCCTATAAGACAGGAACTTCAGTCCTATATGATTTTTTTCTAACTCTGAAATTGCAGTTCTGAGCAAACTACATCTTTTTCTGCAATTTCAATGTTGATGTATTATTTTCTTTGTGTATTTACTTAGTGAGCTTGGAAATGAAAAAAGATAATTATACTGAAGCAAAAACAATCTTGTAAGAAGTTGAGTCAATTTCAAGAAGTCTTAAAGAAACAGGCATTAACTGATAGTCACTATGTGAAATGAGCCTGATTTTCATGGTTGGTTTAGTGTTGATGTGAACAATTAAAAGCTCTGACCTGGCCTTACATTGGATGGTGCTGATCTATGTTCGCGAGCACCTACAGCTCTATTCAAACTCACTGACTTTACTTTCACTGGAACGGAGCCTGAAACCAGTTGATCTGCTTGAAGAGGGAAATGAGGGCACGGTAGGGAGAAGGACTGACTCCAAAGACCCCCACAGCCTAGTCTTTCCCCACTCCAGTCCCATCTGTCTCCACAGATGCCTTTTGCCTTACTTACTGCCACTCCTGTGCTTCATAGAATTTTCAGTTTTGAAAGCCTCAAAAACAGTTTGAAAATTCAACTTGAATTTCAAACCTTAGAGAATAAAAAAATCTTTCCAATTAACATGTATTAATTGTATGCATATTAATTGACACCAGTGTGATATTTTAACACATGCACACCGAGTGCATTGATCAAATCAGGGTCATTAGCATTTCTATCTTCTTATCATTTCTTTGTGTTTTAAGCCTTTGATTGCCTCTGTTTTCAATTTTCATAAGCTACAAATGAGGTTATTATAAACTATAGTCATCCATCTGTGTTGGGGAACATCACGACTTCTCTTTCTTTCTATATTTTGCTACCTGTTATCCAAACTCCATTTACAGAAGTAAAGTAAAATTAAAACTGCATATTATTAAATATCCTCCTAAGTGCTTGTCTTTATACCCATAGATCAGTGTATCTCTCAACCCTCATCAGAGAAGCTTCTTTTTCTACAGTAGATGGTGATTAATACAGAGATCCACAACTGTTCATCATGCAGAGAATGGGAGACTGTGAAGTGTTCTGCCTTAAATAGAACATCTGTATCACACTCCCATCTTCCAAGGCTTAGGTGTCATTGTAGAAGAGGTGGCAGAAAGATGGTAAGAGCCAGAGGTGGTAGATGACTAAAGCAAAGCAGTGTTTTCCAAACACTATAGGACAGGAACACACATGAACTCACAGGGACTATACTGCATGCCCAAGATCAAGCCAGACAAAATCCTAGTATCGATGGAGGGCAGAGTCATGCTGTCCCACTCTTAACTGAGGAGATACTAGCAACTGGTGGCTTCTGGGTAGAGAGGGAGAGACAGTTTTCTCCAGGGATGATGATCCTGAGAGGTGCTACTCATGCTCCAGTAGAGGGCCCTACACTTAATGGCAGCATGATGTGAACTTAGTGTATTAAACACACACACACACACACACACACACACACACACACACACACACACACACACACGGAGGGAATAGAGGTTAGGGGAATAAGGGAGGAATTGTAGGGGAGAGAATGAGGGCTGGATTTGATCAAAACATTTTATGCACAAATTAAATTTTCAAGCAATAAAAAATAGTTTAAAACCTATATAGTAAGAAATCTTTCTAATGTTCACAGAAAATAAACTAAACTCTTTGAATAGCATTTAAAAATATGAAGATTATTCTATAGGACTTTTTTATCTATTATATTTTTTGTCTTATACCACAATTTTTCATTTAAGTACATTTTCCAGAGTAAATACAACTACTTATGAGACCCTATTTTTTTTACATCACATTGTTTCTTATGCTGCATCTATAAAAGGCACTTAGGGGGGCTGGAGAGATGGCTCAGAGGTTAAGAACACTGACTGCTCTTCCAGAGGTCCTGAGTTCAATTCCCAGCAACCACATGGTGGCTCACAACCATCTGTAACGAGATCTGGTGCCCTCTTCTGGCCTGCAGGCGTACATGCAAGCAGAACACTGTGGACATAATAAATATTATATAAAAAAAAAGGCACTTAGTAAGGCATCTTTTGAAAACAGATCTCACAAAGAGACTAGAAAATACAAATTTTAAAGATTCATCATATTCATACTTCATTTTTTGTACTTATATGAGTATTGACCTCCTAAGTAAAATTCAAAGATTTGGCCAATATCCTAAGTTCTTAGATGTGAGATGAAGTTAATATTGGGCCTCTAGTTTTACTGACAGTCCATTGAATAAAATATCAAGACTCTGAGACAGATTTCATAGCTCTAGATACCTGTAGTCTATACAAGGCAAGGATTTTATAATTTCTGCACTCGGTTCTGTATATATGAACTATGAAGTTCTCTTTGGAACTTCGTGTATATGTATTTGTTTTCAAGACCCTTAACCTTTACTTCTGGTTCCAGTTCATTCAAGGATCCTAGCTTACCTGTCATCTGAGGGGTCTTCTGTAACACTATATTTGTCTAACACATTTACCTTAATTTGAATTCTTTGTGGTGTCATTGCTTTTGACTGATTCATGTCATTTGCTACAACTCCATCCTATATTAAAATTGGGTATTTTAGGAATCTGAGATTATAAAAAATGGTATCCCAAGTGTCTGCATTCTTAACTATTTCTCAAATGTCTAGAATCTATAGAATACATTCAGTTTTAGTATTTTTATAAGAATATATAACTATTTTATCACACAAATGATAAAGAATTACAGGAACTGGTAAACTATGGAGTGTATTAACTTACTACAAAAATCTTCAGTAAATTGAAATATGTATAAATCTCTAAATAAAAATGAGACATCATTTGGTATTTGGAAGGTATATAACATTCTTTATCAAATAGGAATTAATAAGAACTGATGACTGAGACAAGTGGTAAAATTAAGTAGGCCAGCCATCCAATCAGACAAGCTGACACAAATCAGTTGAATGTACTTGCCAGACTCAAAACATGGGCTCTGAAAACCATCAAAATAAATTTTACAGATGGTTTGGCAAAATGTCACCATGTTGAAGGCAAATCATTTTCTACAGTCTTGCAATATATTTGGTTTTTGTTTGGAAAAAATTCATCCTAGGTATTTCTTTTAGCTTATACATCTACTAACAATAGTTACAGTCTGTCTTATGTATTTCATGATACTACCCTGAAAATGTGCGTGCGTACACACTTACCCTTTCCCTTATTAGAAAGCATGTGTATTGTTTGAATTTTATTTAAAATATATGATATTATAATGTTTTCATGACAAGTTTTCAGGAGGCTTTTTTCTGATATGAAGAAGAAAATGAGATCATATAGATAATATCTTAGTATTGCTGGTCTGACATGGGTCATGATTCCTCCATAAAATTAGGATATAATAACATTTCTGAGTGGACCATATGCTGTCAAGAAGAGATTATGGTGATGATTCTACAAGCATCAAACATCTCATCAAATATCATAGCAGTTACAAATTAAATATATTAGACTGTATTAGGCATACCTTGATCAATTGTCACACCCAGACACACATGGGCAGTCTAATTCCTAAAACATGATGAAGACGAATTCTCATAAGACTACATGAACAATGGATTTTAGACATATCCTGGGAAAAGGGTATCGAGATGCCCTTCCTCAAAATCTCAAGAGGGACTTAGTGATTTTGCTCAGGGTTTCTCTACCAGCAAATCATGGAGCAGAGATTCTAACTAAATGATTCCATCTATATTTTGCTTTGGCCATGCCCTTTCACACACAAGGCAGCAGTAGTAACTGGTAGCTATTTAAGAACTAAATCTGTAAGGCAGTGGCTCTCAACCTGTGGGTCGCTACCCCTTTGGCAAACCTCTCTCTCCCAAAATAGTAACATTACAATTCATAACAGCAGCAAAATTACAGTTATGAAGTAGCAACAAAAATATTTTACAGTTGGAGGCACCACAACATGAGGAACTGTATTAAAAGGTCGCAGCATTAGAAAGGTTGAGAACCACTGCTCCAAGGGAAATGAAAAGTGCACCATTATGCGGTATTTCTGCTGTGCAGATAGATGGAAATAACTTCAAGCACATAGATGACAGTAAGATGGTTAGGATGTGATTGACTTGAATATTACCTTTGCTTTTGATAACTTATTTGGTATCAAATTATATAATTTAACTTTTAATAAAATCTGTGTTTGACCTCCAACTTGTAAAACTTCTCAGCGTTTGACAGCTGGCTCCCACAAGCCATTACACACCATAACCTGATATTTGCATGAAGATCAGTGATAATGAATGTCAACATTTTAAAGATTTCATGTTAAGTCTACAATATCCATACCATTTATTACTTATCTGGTTTTGTGCCTGCAAAAAGAAGAACCAGAGTATAAAAACAGGAGAATGTGGGCTTCTTTTTGAAACTCTGTGAATCGGAAAACAGAGCCAGGCTTTGAAGTCAGAGCTGGAAAGAAATAGGCAGGAACTGGGAGCCACCCCAAAACTAGGAAGGAGGTTTAGAGCCTGAAGCAACAAGCAAGAAAGATTTGTGCCCCTGGACAGAATCCCAGAAGAATTTTTCTTGTTGCTGATCACTGATGTGTTTTTCCTAGACAACTCACGTGTGTGTGTGTGTGTGTGTGTGTGTGTGTGTGTGTGTGTGTGTGTGATTTTAATTTAGTGCTATAAATTGCTATAAGCCTATTAAAGCTTCACTTCCCCCTTTCCCACTTGCCTAGATGACTCAGAATATTTAATTTCCATGATGTAAGATTATTTGAGCTATATTTTTGGATGATACCCAACTCCTCTTCTAGCATGCTGTTCATTTCCAATACAATTTCTGAGTTTGGGTATATAAGAACATTTCCTTCAGTATAGTCTCAAACCTCAGTTTGGTCATAAAAATATCATCCTTTCCCTTGACAAGCAGAGGCTGCCTGTTGATGGGCCCACTCTTCACCTAGTTACACAAGGTTTTGCTTTGGAGTCTTGTTTAATTTCTTTCCTTTACCTCCATGGCCAAGTCTAGTTACTTCTGTCATTGAAAGGCTTTCTTCCTAACACATATCCTACTTCCTATGGCACCTGCCCATGCTAACTCTTGTAAGTTGTCTCTTTCAATGTAATAATAAAACCCTGCCCATTTTGACTCAATTTGCTCATTTTGGTCCGATTTTTCTTCTTCAAGTTTCTAACTGAACTCACAATACTTATTCAACTGTCTAAGTTTTTCCACCACAACATTAGCCTGTGCCAGATGCTTTCTCCTGGTTTGCTAGTCTTAAATCCCAGTATTCTTTCTCATGGTTCCAGTTTCTACCCTGCACTAGTCAATGTAATTGTTTCCTGTGCACGCATTTCCCATTCCCAGTGGCAAACTACATAGTCCATGATTTCTACTTGGAATTACTTTTCCCTTGGCTATTTCAGTCTTTTCTTGACCTCAGCTTTCTGTAAAGATTCCATGCACTCACTTTCAAAGCCTTCTTGGTTTTTAGCCCACAGCCCCTTCTACTCTCCCCCCACACCGCTGGCCCCAAGACAGGGCCCCACTGTATAGCCCTGGCTGTCCTGAAACTCACTCTGTAGACCAGGCTGGCCTTGAACTCAGTGATCTCCCTGTCTCTGCCTTCCAGAGTGCTGGGATTAAAGGCATGTAACACCATCACCAGGTTCCTTTCTACATTTTTATCTGAGACTTTTGGGTTATTGTTTTATCCTTCCTTTTCAAAATAGGAGATAGGTTATTTTTTACTTGGTATTTTTGAAGTGCTGGGAATAGAGATGTTTGATGACTTATTGAGATGGGCATTTTGGAAAGCTTTTCTTGGACTATCCTTTTTAGGACTGTGAAAGAAACAATGTTGTGGTATGTCAGTTGTCATGGTAGGAAAATTCTATAATATCAACAGTGAAACAATATAGTTATTTATAAGTGTGTTCCATTGTCAGGTGCTTTTTAAGGATTTTTAATGGTTCTTTCTCTCTGTGTGTCACACACACACACAAACACACACATACACACACACACACACACACACACACACACACTCATGAGGGAAGCCAAGGAATCCTTGAGAAAGGATGAAGTCATGAATGAATGTTTATCATTGACACTTGCAAGGCCATGACAAGGACCAATGCCTCAGAACCTTGGGAAATTGGCAAAGTCTCCCCACCCACAGGTCACACTCAGAGGGATGGCAAAGCCTTCCTCAGGTTTCGGTGGGAATGCTGACAATGTTCGCAAAAAGTGGCTACTTAGCTACTTCTTCCCAGATGATTAAGAGTCTGAGACCACTCTCCTAGAAGCCTCCTGCTGAGACTAGCTACCCTCTCATGTGGTGCATTTAATAAACACACTGAGGTTCCAAGTTGTTGTGTAGTTCGTGCAGCTCCTTTAGAGCACAAACAGACCACCTGATCCCAACTTTCTGTATGTGTATCTATGTATCTATTATTTCTTAATTTCCTTGGCGTCCTCAGTCAGGTCTGGATCCCCCCCCCACACACACACATCCTGTAAAGTTTTATGCATATATACTAATCCTTCACTACTCAGTAAAGGATAAGTAAATTATACCTAAGAGAGGTGGAGCAACGTTTATTAGAATTTTAGTGCTGGTCTCCTTATAAGCAAATCTAGTCTTTTTTCTAGTATCTGCTATTTGCGAAGAAGATACAACTAGCACAGAAATACTTGATGATGGGAGGAATATTTGACCCTTCCATGTCTTCTGCCAACCCATTGTCAGTTCTTTTTAGAAACATTTAAAACTTGTCACAATTATATGCCCGTGTGTCATTTACTTTGAAGGATTGTAATATACTCTTTGCTTCCCACTGTGTAAGGCCTGAAACCTTTTCAGTATGCCTAAAATTGCCTCTTCCAGCCTGACATTTTTCATATCCTTTTTTACATGTGCATGATATTGGCATCAACTCAAAGTTTATACTCAGAAATGTGATAAAAGATGAGTGTTAAAGGTCAAGGGATCTGTAAATACCAAGTGTAATAAAATTTGGCCAACCTATGTTATAGTTTAAATGTGAAATGTTCCCCACAGGCTTGTGTGTTTGAACCCTAGGTCCCCAGCTGGTGGCATTGTTTTAGACGGCCATGGAACCTTTAGGAGATGAGGACTTATCAAAAACAAGTCAATCTCTGAAGAACAGGCCCAGCCCCTCTTCCTGTCCTGTCTCTCTTCCCTGGTCTTCTGAGATGTGAGAAAACAGCCTCATGCATTTGCCTTTAGAGCATAGGCCCTTCTCCTGTCACTGTGCCTTTCGTATCATCATGGGCTTGAACCTCAATCATAAACCTAGAGAAATCCTTCCTCTCTTAAGTTCCTTCATGGCCTGCATCTTGTGTGAACAATGGGAAAAGTAACCAATGCAGAAAATTGGTACTGCTAGGTGGAGATATTGCTCTTGAAATAAGAAACCTGAGCACATAGTTGATAGGCTTTTGCAATTGGCTTGGAGGAGGGATGGTGAAGGGTTTGGAGCTTTAGGGTAGAGAATAATATAAGCAGAGCTTACTGAGCAATCTTTGGGAGAATTCAGAAGACCAGAATGATGACGTAACAGGAAAGCCTGTGCTCCTGAGGCCTCAGAAAACAAGGACTCTACTGGAAGCTGGACTAGAAGCTATTCATGCTATATTCTAGCAAAGCATTTGATGATGTTCTGCTGTGTCCAAAACATTTGAACACTGCTGAGTCCAAAAGTAATGGACTAACTTGTATGGTGAAGGGCAATTCCAAACAGAAGCTTATTTTGATTGTCACATGGACATTGCTTTCTGTATTTCACCAGATTTTTTATGATAGAGCAAAAAAATGGAGTAAAATGACATGAGAACTATGCAATTTGGTGAGAAATGGAGCATGAGTGAGTTTAAGTTTGCAGACAAGTGTGAAATAGATAGAGCATCTGTAATTGTAAATGAAATTATCACCATATAAAGAAACTACACACTTTACCCTGAGATCATAGGAAAGGTGCCTTGAAGTTAAGGTCCTATCCATGGAGGGCTTCAGGGTGTAAACATGCAAGCTCAGTTATAAAAATTTTATTTGAAAAGAGAGTTCCTGAACAAAGATAGCCCCTCAGTCACATTGTTTGAGTTGGACTGATTGGAGAAGTATTTTCCAGGTTTATCTGTGAAGCACAGAGGCCATTGTAATTATAATCCAAGGGAGACAGGCCACAGTTTGAGCGGCAGAATTTAGCATCATCTACATCGTGATGGTTGTTCAGATAGGCAAGATGTAAGAATGATGGGCCATGAGGGTTTACACTAAGGTTCCAGAAATCTTTTTAGACCAGGCACCACATAGTAGGGCCCAATTACCTGCATGGATCTTGAGTAGGATGAATAAAGCTGTGAAGTTAAAGCCTACGTTTGCAACAAATACACTGGGATATTGGAGATGTCACAAATGTGGGATGTCCACCAAGGAATTTGGGAGATACCAAGTAGGAGTCAACCTACAAGAAAGGTCTCAATGCTGTAGGCAACTTAACTGGAGGGGCAAGATTACCCACGTCTGCTGGAATCTAGATGATAAGCATCATAAACTTCAGATGCTAGATATGGATATGTAAGGTTTGAGGCATGCCTGGCTGTATTTTGGTATTGTTTTGGCCTTGTTGTTCTTTGGTATGATCCCATTCTTCCCTTTTGGAATGGGAATATTTACCCTGTGCCTTTTGAACAGTATTGCATCCATAAGACTTTGAGGACTTTTGAAGATAGGTTGAATGCATTTTGTGTTATAAGATGACCATCAGCCTATGGAGGCCAAAGTGGAGTGTTGTGGTTTGAATGTGAAATGTTCCCCACAGGCTTGTATGTTTAACACTTGGTTTCCAATTGGGAGCTTCTGTATAGGATGTTGTAGAACCTTTGGAAAATGGGGCCCCGGTGAAATAATTGGATCTCTAAGGAACAGGTTTTGAGATTTGCACCCTGGCCTCTACTTCCTGTCACCTCTCTGCTTTCTGTTGCTGAGATGTGAGCAGTCAGCACCATATTCCTGTCTCCATATCCAAGAGCCACTTCTGACACCATGAATTTCCCATCATGATACACTGTACCTTTAACTTGTTTCTTCGTCACAACAATGAGAAAAGTAACTAATACAACATACACTCCAATTACATTGGAGGAAAGAATGTGGACATGTACCTTTAAGTAACATTTCAAAGTGTGACACTAAACAGTAATTCCAGGAAACCTTTTTCCCCTTAGATAGTTAGCCTCTGAGATAGAAGTCTGGAGGTCAAATGACAGTATTGCCCAATGCTGATTACTGAGAATTAGAATTAACTTTTGCTCAGAGGAGAGGAGAAGTTGAGATCATGGACAAACTAGAAGCTCTAAACTTATACTTATTTGCACCTTTTTACTTTATGGTGTTGTGTAGGAGAAATGGCTTAGAGTTTAAGCAGGATTTGATTGCTGACTCCATCCTTTGCTCGCTGGGTGTTCTTAGTATTGTCTTCTAGCATTTCTGACTGAGTTTCCTTACTAATAAATGAAGTTAATAATATCCACCTCATTGTACTGTTGCCAAAGTCTTCATGACAGGTGAATGGCTTTGTGTTTTATGAAAAATCACGATGTATTATTCTTCATAAACCTACAGTTGGCATAGTAGTTCTAGTGATCTGGAATAGGCTTGCCTGACGTTGGGTAGACTACCACATGCATCTACCATCTGCTGGGGAATGCTTGTCTAAGAGAACCCCACTCATACAATAGCCTTTTACATATGCCACTGTTGGCTGAGTAGTTGTTGATTAGGGTGACAGAGTTGACCCAGCTACATGTTTTTTTGCCATTCAGAATACTAGCTCAAGCTTGTTTATGTAGATGTTGAACAGTATTCCAGGACAGTTATCTCAGACAAAACACTCCACATCTCAAAGAAAAATATTGCAAAATCATATTGTAAAGTTATATGAATAGCCGGGCGGTGGTGGCGCACGCCTTTAATCCCAGCACTCGGGAGGCAGAGCCAGGCGGATCTCTGTGAGTTCAAGGCCAGCCTGGGCTACCAAGTGAGCTCCAGGAAAGGTGCAAAGCTACACAGAGAAACCCTGTCTCGAAAAACCAAAAAAAAAAAAAAAAAAGTTATATGAATAAAGGAGAGGTAGAAAATTGTGGCAATTTTTGCCATCTATAACATGACCATTCTGTAAAAGTGTTTCTTAGTATTTTCTCAAATAGAACACATATATTTTTTGCCCCACCAATATTGCTCCTAGACACATGCCTAAAAGACAGTTGTGTGTGTGTTATGCTATACAGACACGCATACCACTAGAATGACAGTATCGCTATTCATAATAAGCCCTAAAGTGCAAACTACCTATATTTCCATTAGCCTGGCCACTTAGAATACATAAATATGTTATTGTGTTTTTATGCTATGCAATACTGTGTGCAATAAAAATGAACTATCTACAACTATGGACAGTTATATAGATGACTCTAACAAGCATAATGCTCAGAGGAAAACAAACTTCAAAAGCACGCAAAGACAATGTGTTCCATTTGCACGAGGATGGTGGTTTCTCTTGGGATGAAAGCGATTAGAAATGGGTGCAAGGCAGAGGGAAACTTCATGGTGTGGAGCATGTGTGTTTCTCAATCTGGGTGATTATTACAAAGGTGTACTTAGTTTGTGACAGTTCATTGAGCTGTAGTCTCATGAGTTAAGCAAATTTATGTGTTAATGCTTCATGTCAATTAAAACATTTACAAAAGTAACATAATGGAAATTTCCTATTTACAGCAGACAGCCAAATATTTATCTTTCCCCTTCATAGTCCCCAGAAGATTGTGTATGGGAATAATTGCCATTATGTAGTTATCATGAAATAATGAATAATGTATGTTAATACAAACATGACAACAACTGATAGTTTAAAGCTTGGCATATTGACTGAAATATTGTACCTTTAAAATTATGCACCCTGCCTGAGATATGATACCATCATTCAAAAGGCTGAGTCTGATGAAGTGGCTGGTTCGTATACCAGCAGGAAAAGAATGTCTCAGTTGTCTTCAATTTTTCTTCACCTGTTTGGATCAGTGAACTCAAAGTTATATCCAATTTTCAAGTCAATATCTTTACCACCAATTCTTTTTTCCCCTTACTAAAAAAAAAACCTCTAAGTCTAGATATAAGAAAGCAAACATTACTTTGTAGTAGAGATAACTTTGTATTCTCTATAATTCACAGCAAGGGAAAATCATTGCAAACTCTGGAGACCTAAGGGCAAACTGGGTGGATTATGTCCCCTTTCAAAAGACATCTTACAACATTTGTAATGCCTGAACGCTGGCAGCATATTCCCAGTTAATACGGATGACCGATGTATCATAGTAGTTAACTAACCATTGCTAAATCCAAGAATGATACTAATGGAGTGGGATGATCTGGATCAGGCTTTGCTTTGCGGTGGCAAAAATTATGCCCTAGCTTCAGAGGCAGAAATCAATGAAAATTCGTTTCTTGCCTTTGATGCATGTTAATTAAGAATTGGCTGAGAATTTTGTTTCACTTTATCCTCAACTTGAGACCATCTTTACCCTGGAACATTTTATAGTATCGTGATACAGTCACAGAAAACATGGCAAAATATATGTGCACGCGCATATGTACGTGCACACACACACACTACATTTATATATGTGTGTATGTATGTATACACATTACATTACATATATATGTATATATATATATTACACATACACACATATAGAGAAACAGGCAGACACAGAAAGATTATAATTACAAGATCACTTCCTGTCCATTCCTTCATCTGAACCCTCCCACATACCTCTTTCTACTCACCTTCAAATTCATGGCCTCTTATTTGCTAGTTGTTATTGCATGCATATATGTGCATACATATATGTACTTAAATATAACATGTCCAGTCAATATGCTGTTACTTACATGTATGCTTTCAGGATTACACTTATATTCTTAAAGCTCTCTCCTAAAAGACATACATGATGTTGCTGCTAATAATTTCTTAGCCAAAGCTAGTGATACAGCCACACCTAATTTTAGTTTCTATGTCACTAGGAAGGGAGAGAAAGCTAAATTGCCGATGAGCAGCTTCACTAACTATCATATATGGCCAGTTTTAAGCTTTCAAAAGAATTTTCTTTTATTCTTCGTCTCAAGATCTTCCTTAACCATCATTTTCCTACTACCCAAAATATGTCTTGATTGATAATCATAATAAAGAATGAAAACTTGAGCATGAGTTAACATAAACATAATTCTGTCTTATTCATAAGATATTAGAACTTGAAATAACCTTCAGTATCTGTTGGGATAATCTTTTTGTAAACCATATAATGATGCCTCTTTGTTTAATCTCACCTGCCTAAAGCACCTTGTGATTGGTTTAGTAAAGAGCTGAATGGCCAATAGCTAGGCAAGAGAGGATAGACTGGACTTCTGGGCAGATATAGGAACTCTGGGAAAGAATCTGAGGCAGAGGATTTGCTAGCCAGATGGGGAAGAAATTAGATGTATGGTACTGAGGAGATGTAACAAGCCACATGGCAGAACATAGATTAATATAAAGGAGTTAATTTAAGTTTCAAGATCTAGTTGGGAACAAGTCTAAGCTAAGACCAAACTTTCATAACTAATAAAAAAAATTCTATGTCACTATTCAGCAGCTGGTTGTCCTAAGTAAGACCTGTTACACATATCATCTAATTCAATCTCCTCACATTAAAATCAGAGAAATTTTAAACCATAGAAACCCAACTCAAGTCAAAGAAAGAGCTATTTCTTGTAAAATCAGAACCAAATTCACTGCTTCTGATTTAGAGCATTTGTATGTACAGGAAAGAAGCTGTATTCAAGCAATTTCAAGCATTTATAGTTTGGACCAATATTCAGTCTTTATTTATTTAATAAATACTCAACATTTATAAATATTGAGCTAGATATTCTGAGAAATGAAAGATGAGTTAGTTACAGAGTCTTCACTTAGAGATAGTCTGATGGAATTAATCAATTAATGAGGTACATACAATAAGAGTTGCCAAGGGACCAAAAAAGGTAATTTTTTTCTTGTACAAGATTGCTAATGATAGCTATTCAAGAATTATTATGCACTCAATGGGAAATGCTGGCTAATATCAGTCCATTCCCTTCTGTGCATCAAGCACTCTTTGGAGGACTTCCTGGTTCCACTTCTCAGACTAAGAAGAATTGGCAGTTGTATTGTATTGATCTCATGTACATTTATTTAGGTATATTTTTATGTTATTGTACAACATTTTCTCTCTCTATATGTATCCAATAGGACTTATGTGTGCACTGATAAATTCATTTTGCTTTTACTGTATTGAACATATTCCTTCCCACATTTGTAATACTGGTAGCACTAAAGGAACCTGAACTTTTAGAAAGGAATTTGTCCTTGACTAAAATAAAACAGATACATTGTAAGCATAAGAGCCTTGTGGTTTCCAAACTCAATATTCCCAGGAATTTATTAGCATTGATAGCTAAATAGTAAAATGAAGACAGAAATTAGATGTAACCCAAAGCATAGAGTCTTAATTACAGAACATAATTTCTCTACTATACCCATAGGAGCATCACCTAAGGCAATCACTTCAATCTATTACTTCTTGTTGTTTTCAATTAGCACAAAACAACTACACAAATGATTCTCAATTATATTTCAGTTCTTTTGTCTCCATCTAGCTTGTACATATAGTTGCCCATATTCACAGAAATCTAGAAGGTTTTAAATTGTTTCCCCAAACTACAAGATATAAAAATAACACATTAAACAATAACTTCAGTTATATAGTGGCCCACAATGTGTGCTGGCTGAATCATTAAGTACTAAAGAAAGTAGAACAATTGTAAGATGTAGCATGAAACTGGAATTTGTCTTAGGACTCACAGAGGAGAGACACTGGAAGAAAAATTGGCAGCAAGCACAAAGGAATGAACTCCTAGTTTGAAATTGAAGATCTTTGTTAGTTCCTTGGCAGTAGAAGCCACACATGGTCTTATTCATTTCAGCATTTATCCATAGAGGTTCTGGCTCATAGAAGATGTTCTGAATGCCATTTGTATTCAACAATAAGGATTAATGTTGACGATATGAAATCTCTCTATGGTCTCATCTGCCATACTTCTGAAGTTAATCTATATGGTCAAGGGCTAGGACATAGCTTTGTGGTGAAGTGCTTGCTTAGCATGCATGACATCCTGGGTTCAATTCTTAGTATCAAAAAAGGGAAAAGGAATGAAATAGTCAAAATATTGAGATTAGAGTTGGGAGTGTTTTACCTGATAGATATTGGAAAGAGTCCACCTCCCCCTTTTTTTATCAGTGAGGAAAAAAAAGCTCAAAAACAATATATGGTTCTCATTATACCTTCACCATATCAATTAAAATAAGTAATTATAGGAGACTTCAGGATTAGGACATTTTGGACTGCATTTTTTATATATCCAGATTTGATATATTAGTCAAAGTCTTACTGAAGATCAGGAGTTGGCAGGGATGGGCCACAGGCCAAATGCCATTAGGCTATGCTTTTGTAAACAAAGCATATCCATGTCCATCATAGTGATGGAAAGTCTATTGTTTATAAAGACTAAAATATTTCCCATCTGGTCCTTTACAAGGGGTGTTGCTGCCATTTGCTCTAAATCTGTATTATCTGATGTTGCTTTTATCTCACAGTTGATCAAAGGGATTGTGTTTTTGCTCTTCTAGAGATAGAATTAATCTGACAAGTGACTATCATTTATAAGGGTGGCACCACATGTTAATATTGTAACACCAGGGAATTGATGCAAAACATGAGGAAAACATTCTGTCATGGAAGTGTCTTGTGGGTTTTCCTCTGGGCAAGAAAGAAGGATGATTGTAAATGGGCAAAACCGGTAAAAAGTCATTATGAAAGTAATTTCCAGCAATCTTGTAACATTTAGAAATCATTTCCTCAATAGCTGCATTGCCTCCGTGCATCTCGAGATGCTGCTCATTCAGCCAGATCGTCCTTTTGAAAGTCAGTGCAATTTGCCCTTCTTAACACAACCTTCAGCAGTTGGGGAAAGTGTGGCTTGCTATGGGTGAGGGCTTGCTGGAAGCTGTACTTACAAGCCAGTGGCCTGAAAGCTGCTTGGAGTAAAGAGAAGAGAAAGCTGAAGACCACAGCCAGTTTCAAATGCCACCTCATTAGTAGCAATTAGCACTCAATCATGCCTGGGAAATTGTCCCCATAAAGCAGGTCAAATCAATTATTGTCTGCTTCTTAGATAAAAGGGGAGGCCACTGAAGATTGCTCAGGCTAGTCCTGGACTCTCTGTCTGAGACCAGTAACATATTTGATTACACTTTAATACCTTCTTCTTAGAGTATGGCTTCAATCTTTCCCTATGCTTTGTGTGTACAAAAAAAATATAGTTCCTGTCAAAAAAAGAAAAGAAAAGAAAAGAAAAAAGCCCACTAGTGTCTTGGACGTTTTTGTTGCAGGTAAATTGGGGCAAACTTCAAGGATGCTGGAAACTTAGTGTCTTTCTGAATAGATGCTGGGACCTGGAGGGGTTTTTCTCATGGTGAGAGAGATTGAAAGAGAATGAGGTTCACACGTGACAAGATTGCTAATTCTTCTCTAGGGCATATATAAACCAGCTTTAAAGAAAATCAAAGAATTGATCGTGTGCCTGTTAATGGCTAAGCTGGTGACAGCATTTTTGTCTTTTTAGGAGGTGATGGAGAAGGGTCAGCCAAGGTGCTTTATGAGTTTCTGGGGGAAAAAGAGAAATGTAAGCACTGGACAGCGGCCTGGTGTGAGTTCTTGGCTGACTGTGAGTGTGCCCCAAGGCAATTTCTGCCCTGCTACACTGTGAGAGCCCAGGGAATAGCAGAGCCCATTTCTTAGGAAAGAGCATGAAATTTTTGCCTTTTATACAGCATTTTTTGTCAATAGTTAAGATAATTTTCACTTGATGCTCACAATAAAATATTCTCAACTAATGCTACGTTGCATTTATGTGGCTAATTTTTTTCTTTTCTCTCCCCCCTCCCCTTTCCCCCAGCCCACCCCCCATTCCCACCTCCTCCAGGGCAAAGACTCCCCCGAGGATTGAGATCAACCTGGTAGACTCAGTCCAGGCAGGTCCAGTCCCCTCCTCCCAGGCTGAGCCAAGCATTCCTGCATAAGCCCCAGGTTTCAAACAGCCAATTCATGTAACGAGCACAGAACCTGGTCCCACTGCCTAGATGCCTCCCAAACAGATCAAGCCAATCAACTGTCTCACCTATTCAGAGGGCCTGATCCAGTTGGGGGCCCCTCAGCCATTGGTTCATAGTTCATGTGTTTTCATTCGTTTGCCTATTTTCCCCTGTGCTTTATCCAACCTTGGTCTCAACAATTCTCCCTCATATAAACCCTCCTCTTTCTCACTAATTGGACTCCCGGAGCTCCACCGGGGCCTAGCCATGGATCTCTGCATCCAGTACCCTCAGTCATTGGATGGGGTTTCTAGCAGGACAATTAGGGTGTTTGGCCATTCTATCACCAGAGTAGGTCAGTTTGTGCTGTCTCTCAACCATTGCCAGCAGTCGATTGTGGGGGTATCTTTGTAGATTTCTGTGGGCTTCTCTAGCACTTTGCTTCTTCCTATTCTCATGTGGTCTTCATTTACCATGGTCTTCTATTCCTTGTTCTCCCTCTCTGTTCTTTTATCTGATACAAAACATGCTTTCCAAGTACCAGAAACTACTTTTGGGGAACTTGGTTGTATCCTGTATTGTATAAAGTCTTTCTTCACTTGCTCTCTGTCACTAGTGGAGCAATCTCTGTAGGATTCTCCTTAAATTACCCCTCAGGGGTATTATGGGCTATGATTAGAGGGGACAATTGTAGGATAGGACTGATTAAAAGGCAGAGACTCTCTGCCATATGATAGTGGTTTGGTATTTGGTGCCTCAGTCTTGTCTCACCAAGTCCCCATCAAAAAACAATGTTTTAGGAAACCCCAGTGATTTTTGCTACATTTCACAAAACTTTCTAAGCCCTTTCTGGTACAGATTGCTGTCCTTAAGTCTCATCAGTGCTGAAATCCATTGCCCAAAAACTTCATGTGGCATGTTAAACAACATGTAAAAACCATCTGCATGACAATCACTAAGGATGCTTGTTAAAATGCAGATGAGCATACCTTACCCAATCTCACTGTATTGGAATGCATGGGTGAGATAGTCACATAATTCTTACATACACTCAAGACTGAGACAGGCTTTTTGGCTTCCAAAAGGCATGAAGTTTCTCTAGTGGTTAGTAATACTGGGGAGGCAAGGTGTCTTGAAAGCTTGATATGTTATTTGTAATCCCCCAAGAAATCATTTTCTCATCACTGTTCATTCCAAATCCCTGCTATTAAGCCTTAAGATTCATACTTTCCCCCCTGCTTGATCATTGTTCTCAGCCTAGAGTGGGACTTGGGCAATCAAGAGACCAAAGTCTTCCTAAGGCTATTCGTTAACCATAAATTACATAGGTTTCTATGGGAAGTAGCATAGATATGAAGAAAAGCATGGAGAAATCAAATAGCAGCTGTAGTTAGGAATCCTGTTCATTAAGAAAAGACATCAGCATTCAGATATACAGATAGAAAATGACTCCAAGCTTTTGAACATCTTGCTCTGAATGAAGTGTCCATAACCAGCACAGAGCTGGGTATACTTCATCAGTCATATCTGTGCAAGACCTTGTGTTAGCCTCCTCCTCGGCAACTTTAATAATTGCATTGTAACATGTTTCTCCATACAACTATTCATCCATTCATCTATTACATGTTATTACTACCCTATCATATTTAAGCCATGAAGCTTTGAGCTAAGGACTCAGAGATAGAATTCCTGAACTTGAGGGCTATAAGGGGAGAACAGATGGACATACAAAGATTCAAAGAGATTTATAACTTTCTCTTTCAGACTTTTTCCTGTTCCTTCTTTGCCATTCCAAAGTGGAGTCCCAGTATAGAGCTTAGCCTCAACCACAAGTACGGCCACATCATATTTGTGACTCAGAATCCCACTTTGTTGCCTTCAACCTAGATGATTAAATTAGGTATATCTTTAAAATTTTTGCTCGTTTCCCACTTTTATGCTGTCATTTGGCTTCTTTCTCTATTTTTCATGATAGATTTACTCTCTCTCTCTCTCTCTCTTTCTCTCTCTCTCTCTCTCTCTCTCTCTCTCTCTCTCTCTGTGTGTGTGTGTGTGTGTGTGTGTGTGTGTGTGAAGCGTGTGCACATAGTGTAAATGTGTGTGGTGGCTAGACATTAACATTGGGCATCTTCCTCAACCACTGTCCACATTAGTTTCTGAGACAGGGTCTCTCAGTGAATCTCAAGTTTAGCAATTTGGCAAGACTGGCAGGTCAGAAAGCCCCAGATATCCTTTTGTCTCCTCCACCTTCTTCACCTTCTTGGTGCTGGGATTACAGGTGTGTGCAGCTGTGTCTGGCTTTTTTTTTTAAACGTGAGTGTTGTGTATTGAACCCAGGTAATCATGCTTGCACAGTAAGCACTTTACCCACTGAGTCCTCTTCCCAACTCCTTGTTTGTTTTTATGAATATTTAAAATATTATCACTTTAAATTTACAAATGAATGAATTTCATCGTGGTATTTCTGCATATGCATATATTATGTTTTACTCATACCCATTCTCTCTGTTATTTTTTCTTGTCCTCCTTTGTACCCTTTCTTTATATCCTGGTCCCTTTCAAGTCCCTTTTATAATTTGAGGATATCTTTTTTGCCTTTTAGTTTCCACATATGAGGAAACATTTAATACTTGTCTGAGTATGGTGTATTTCACTTAACATGATGATCTTTTGCTCCATCTATTTTCCTGCAAATAACATGATTTTAATTTTCTTTATGGACAAATAAAATTCCATTATTTCATTACATACATACATAAAAATTATATGTATAATTATGTATACAAATCCCATTATATATATAAACACACATATATAACATACATATGTATATATGACTTTTTCTTTATCCATTCAGCTGATGAGAGACATTTAGACTCATTCTGTATTTTTGTTACTGTGAGTAGTGAGACAATAAACATGGATGCACAATTACTTCTGTAGTATATTTACTCAGATTGCTTTGGATACATGCTCAAGAGTGGTAGAATGGGATTATATGGTAAATATAATATTAATTTTTTGAGGATAATACTTAATTCTTGTTAGAATTTTTTTCTCTTTGGATAACGTAAACTTTGTCAGGCCAATTCAAACTCTGGTTACTACTTGTCCTTGCTTTCCTCACTCAATGCTGTACATTTAGGGGGAAACAAAAACTCATGAAAATATATTGGCTGGGACTGCTTCAGATCCACCCTCTGTGTTTTCTGCTTGGCCCTTCTGGTGGTTCTATGGTTCTTTTATATATCCTTTGTCTTTTTTTAGACAGTTCCCCTGCTCTCAGGCTATCAGTACCATCCTTGTCTACCTCAATGTGATTTGATGAGTTGCTCCATATATTCTGTGTACTATCCAGAATTCTTTGCTGAATTGTCTAATTTCCATCTTCCAGGCTACTGTAGCTCTCTCACTCCAAATATCTATTCCTACTTAACTCATCTCTTCCTTCCCAAGAACTCATTGGGACAACTCATTGTACAAATCACTCTGACTATTTAGAAGTTTGAGAACTTGTATTAATCTTGTCATCCTATTTCCCATCATAAACTATTTTCCTTATCTCTCTTGTCTTGTTTCAAAATAAAGAATAAATGATATCAAGAATTTTTGCTTAATTAGAAAATAAGTGAGTTCAACCATTCAATTATTATTGTTGGTTTAGGAATAATGATAGTCTAGGCACCACAGTAGTGAATAAATCATGGAAGCTCTTGCCTTTAGACTTTTCTCTGGTGGAGGAGTCAGGATATAAAGTGATCCAGGATAGAATATTATATTATGATGGATGGCTTTGAAGAAATTCAAGCAGAAAACAGCATTTGGAGAAGACTATTTTATGGGGAGGGCAGTCAAAATGACTTCACTTTAATGGTAGCATTCCAACCATAATTTGAATAAAGTGGAAGATTGAGATATTTGAATATTTATAGAAGAGGAAGCAAGTAGACTGAAAAGCAAGTGTACAGTGGTTTTAAAATACACCCACAAATTCTCTGTTATACTGATTGCACTTAATTTCCATCCTTATGCATTTGGGCTGGCTTAGTGACTCACTTCTTTGAAAGAGTATACATTCAGCAGAAGTGGTGGTGTGTGCTTTAAGAGACTAGGGCATACAGAACCTTACAGCTTTTTTCTTGACTTATTTCTTGATCGCTCAAGACAGAGAAAGCCAGCATCCATGTTGTATGGACACAAAGCAGCCTGAGGGTAATGTCTTTCATTATCATCTGGCTTACGTATGATCCTGAGCAAATTGAAATTAATCAGTCTTTCCAAGCTCTACTTGGTTGTCACAATCTCTTGTGTTGAATCTACTTCAGTTTGTGTAATAGAACTACCCCAAATCCAAAGTCCTTTCAAAGCTAAAGAGATAAATCTGTGTAGTGTTGGCAGAGTCTGAGTTGAAGGGCAAGCAAATAGCAGCAAGGGATTATAAATCCCTGCTTGCTTCAACTATAAACCAATCTGTCCACAGTGAGAAAGCATTTAATAAAGGGTTTCATTGTACTGGAGGAAATGGGAAATTATACTCCACGAGTAAATGGTCTTTCAGCAATGGCCTGGAACCAGAACTATGGATGCCTTTTAATGTTTTTTTTTTTTAATCAATAACTTTAGCATTTCAAATTAAATTGCTGTAAGTAGGAAGAACACTTAATTAAAGCTTCTGTTCTTTCATAAAATTAAAAACTAGTGTCAGACTTGCACTCTTCCCCCCAGTATACGTACGTAATTTTTATTGTGTTGATGGGCTGTGTTCTGTGCTTTTAGTTGGTAGAAATAAAAATGAGAATAAGGGAAAACTAACATGATGGAAGGGCACCGAAACAGCATCTATGGCATTATGAACCTGGATGGAAAAGATGGAGAAAAAAAATTCAAATAGCAAACACAGCATAACCAGTTTCGATTAGAAGCAAGAACGGGAAGGAATTGGCCAGTGTCCAATTTTGAGTAGGCACCTAGAGACTTTTAATATATTGGTGAGAGCAGTGGGTGTTTTCCTATATAAAATACTAGCATGGTGCTTCTAAAAATATCCCTAATGCAATGGAAGCAATCTCTCCAGTTACTCTGTTTTAATTAGATTATCTCTTCTTCTTATTTCTGATTGGCACAGCTTTCTTTTTTATTTTTTTCTCCTCTCCCTGCTGTCCTGGGGGCCCTTTAGTGTGAGAGCAGGCGGTGATGCTCAGTGGCACTGACAGGCTGCCTGGCTGACAGTGCTGCTCTCCCCTGGAGCTCATCTTCACCAGCTACCCTGCTTGGATTCATGATTTAGAACATTTTCAGGTATAACTGAATTTACTCTGCATAGGTGCCAGGCACTGCTTAAAGACCCCCTACCTTCCCAATTATTCTCAATCATTTTCTGAAGTTGTGGACCTTAAGGTAAAAGAATATGAAACCTTCAAACCTACATAAAAATCTTTCAATTTTCCACATATGAGGAAGGTCAACTTAAGTCACCTTATCACACTGTGGTGCCATGAAATAGCAAGCACAGCTGAAACCATCCTTTTTTATTGCTATGCAAATTATGTGACAATATGATATGTGGTATGAGAAGCCCAGCAGCTCACTTCAGGTCATTGTACTAAGTAACTTGAGACAATTTTAAAGGATACACACACACACACACACACACACACACACACACACACACACACACACATTAGAATGGTATTTTAGATGAACTAAAGCATGGATTGTCTATCTAGCTATAAATAAAGCTGTAGCACCATCAACCATAACTAGCAATAGGATGTGGCAGCTAACCCTTGCCACTACCTCAGCATTGTTCATCCTGGAAGATGTGCTTCAGCTCACAAAATACAGAGCCAATTCTGTCATTTCATTTTATAATTTTATGGCCAGTCTTTCCAGCCTAAAAGCCTATAAGCAAGCAAGCTCACAGGAAAGCTACCAAAATGATAAAACCACAAAAGGAGTCCGAGAAAGATTACTCAGAAAAATGAAGCCTCTAGCTTGGAAAAGAGCAACCTCACAACAATACGTGAGTAATTACTTTTCTTTTCTTTTCTTTTTTTTTTTTTTTTTTTTTTTTTTTGGCTTTTCGAGACAGAGTTTCTCTGTGTAGCTTTGCGCCTTTCCTGGAACTCGCTTTGGAGACCAGGCTGGCCTCGAACTCACAGAGACCCGCCTGGCTCTGTCTCCCGAGTGCTGGGATTAAAGGCGTGCGCCCACCACCGCCCGGCTTACTTTTCTTATTATACAGGTGCTGAAGGAAAGTTGTTTGAACCATGGTGAAGGATCAGCGCCCACAATGGACCCTCCTCTAAGTGGGTTTTTAATTTAGTGCTAGAGATGGGCTTGCTAATCAGAATAGGCATGTCCTGGCATTCCCCTCTATTGCTCCCTAATTCTCGTATGCTACCAGCTCAGCAATGGTCTTTATTTTTCTTTTCTGGTCTCTGCAGTTACTCCAGGATATGTACTTTCATCTTCAGATTTGGAGTTAGGAGCCTCCTATGGAAAAGTAGATATGACATTTGTCTTTCCAGGTCTGGGTTGCCTCACTCAATATGACCTCCTCTGTTCCATCCAGTTATTTACCTGTAAAGTTCATGATTTTGTTTTTTTTTACAGGTAAAATAGTATTGCACAGTGCATTCCATTATCCATTGATTGTTTGTAGGACATTTAGGTTGTTTCCACTTACAGTTATTGTAAATAGATCAGTAATAAACATGGCTGAGCAAGTATGTATCTGTGGAGAATGATGACACATCCTTTGGGCGTATTCTAAGAACTGGTATAGCTGGGTCATAAGATAGGTTTAATTTTACCTTTTTTGAGAATTCTCCACACTGATTTCCAGAGTGGCTGCACCAGTTGGCAATCCCATCAACACTAAGTGAGTGTTCCCTTTTCTTGCACACCCCCTCTAGTGTTTGATGTTGGTTGTTTGGTTGATCTTTGGTATTCTGACAGGGGTGAGACAAAATCTCAAAGTTGTTTTATTTTATATTTCCCTAATTGCTGGAGACAACATTTTTTGAATTCTTTCTTAACCATTCTTTTTCTTCCTTTGATAACTCTCTATGAAGCTTCCTGTCTCATTTTTTTCAAATGGGTCATTTGTTTATTTTCAAATGGGTCATCTGACTCTTTGTTTTCTGAATTCTTTTTATATTCTGGATATATATTCTATTAGATGTATATCTGGCAAAGATTCTCTCCCACTCTGTGAAAGACTTTCTCCAGCTCTGTGGGCTTCATCTTTGTGAGATTTTTTTTAAGCTGTGAAGAAGCTTTTTAATTTCATTAGGTTCCATTTGTCAATTGTTGGCCTTCATTCATGGACAAATGGAGTCTTATTTAGAAAATCCTTTCCTATATTTATATGCTATAGGGTTCTCCATACGTTTTCTTTTGACAGTTTCAGTTTCCACATTTAGGTCTTTGATTTAATTAGTTAGTTTTTGTGAAAAGTGATAGATATGGGTCTAATTTTAGTCTTCTGCATGTGGACATCCAGTTTTCCCAGCACCATTTGTTGAAGATACTTTCATTCCTCTAGCATAAGTTTTGAACATCTTTGTCAAATATTAAGTGACTGAAGTTACATATACTCATATTTGGGTCTTCAGTCTTCTTCTATTGGTCTACATGTCTGTTTTTGTGCCATTACCATATTATTTTTATTATTATGGCTCTGCAATATTTCTTAAGATCTGGAATAATAGTCTATTTCTGTGAAGAATGAGATAAAGATTTTGATTGAGATTATACTGAGTCTATATATAGCTTTGGGAGAATATCATTTTCAAAACATTAATTTTAACAATCCATGAACATGATATGCCTCCCATTTTCTAGGATCTTTATGTCTTTCTTTAGAGGTTTAAAATATTTATTGTAAAGGTCCTTCAATTTCTCATTTATATTTATTGCTAGATATTTTATTTTCTTTGAGGCTACTGTAAATGGGAGTATATTCACAGTTTCTTTCTCTGTGGCACAAATGTATATATATTTGTGAAAGTTGATTCTGCATCCTGCCACATTGATAAATTTCTGGTATATCTTGGTAGAATTTTGGGGATCTCTATTGTATAGATAGTATCATGTCATCCACAAATAGACATAGTTTGATTTCTTTCCCAATTTGTATCTCTTTATTTTCCTTCTCTTGTCTTATTGTTCCACCTACTACTTCAAACAAGGCATTGAAAAAGAATAGTGATAGCAGACATTTCTGTCTCCTTCCTGATTTTAGTGGGATTGCTTCAAACTTTTCTCCATTAAGGATGATGTTGTCTGAGGGTTTTTATACATAGCTTTTAATAAGTTGAGGTATGTTCTCTCAAGTCCTATATTTTCTAGGAATTTTTTTAAAATCATATTGGATTTTGTCAGAATGATACCTGCATGCTTACTGAACTTATTTGACTGAGATACTTTTGTTCATCATTTTACTATAATGAGGTATGTATCTTTAAACCTAAAATGTTTTTCTTGTAGAGGATAGGTGGATTCTGTTTCTTGATCTATTCAGTCAGCCTTGTCCTTTGATTAGAGAATTGAGGCCATTGATTTTTAAATTATTGAATTATATGTGTTACTTGTGGTCATTGTGTTGTTGACTTTTGGTGTTTGTGTTCTCAGTGGTACTTTGTGTTTTAATAATTATGGCTTCATATTTCTTTCCATAGTTTTTCTGCTATACTCATACTTCTCTTCAGTCTGAACGATTGCTTTCTATATTTTTTTTAGGTTTGCTTTGTTGGATAAAATTTCTAGTTTGTTCATTTCATGGAAGTTTTTTTCTTCTATTATGGTGGCTATTTTCCCTGGGTATACTAGTCTATGCTGGCCATTATAGACTTGGAATGCATTGCTCCAGGCTCTTCTGGCTTTCAGTTTCCATTGAGAAATCAGTTGTTATTCTGATAGGTCTTCCTTTATGTGTGACTTGAGTTTTTTCTCTTGCTGCTTTCAATGCACGTTCTTTGTTATATGTAATAGTGTTTTAACTATAGAATGCTGTGGAGTTTTTCTTTCTGGTGTTCTCTATTTGGTGTTCTATGTGCTTCTCATATTTATATGGGTGTGTCCTCCCTTAGTTCCAGGAAATTGTCTTCTATGATTTAGTTGAAGATCTAGTCTATGCTGTTGATTTTTGATTCTTCTTCCTCACCTATGTCTATAATTTGAAGGTTTTTATTTTGTTCATGGTGTCCCACATTCCCTGTGTGTTTCTTTCCTGTGTTTTGGTTAATTTTTGTAGTATTTCTTTCTTATTTATTCTAGATCCTCTACTTCATCTCTGAATGCTGGTATTCTACCTTCTGCATAGTTCATTCTACTTTTAAGCCTTTCCTTTGTGCTTTCTAATGGTTTCTGAGTTTTTCATTTCCATCCTCATTTCAGCTTGAGTCCTAGTCAATATTTCTATCTCTTTATTGAATTCCATATTCAGGTCCTAGACTGCCTTCATCATTTCCATCAGCCTAGTGTTTGTGTTTTCCTGGGCATCATGTAGGTTCTTATTTTATTAAATTCTTTTTCCTTAATATCACTGAGCTGCTTCATTGGGCCTTCGTTAAACTTCTTGAATCATTTGATGAAGTTCTTTGTTGTTCTTTTAAATTCTGTGCCCTGATGTCATCTCATTGGCACACATTTCTATAGGACTGGTAGATTTTTGGAGAGAAGATACTGGCTTGGCTTTCCATATCGTTGGTATTTTTGCGATGAGATCTGGGCATGTCGATTTCTTTTGTTAGCACTGTGCCTGATATAGACAGAGCAGGTAGGGGCAGAAGAATGTGGACTGGTTGGATCTAGAGGTTGGATATGGCTTGGCTGTAAGGAAATCAGATGGACAGAGGGGTGGTATACAGGATGTGCCTCCTGGTCCAACCGTAGAACATGGAGATAGATTTGGCTAGATGGAAAGATTGGATTGGCGTGGGAAGGGTTTCTGGGTAGGGGGATACTTAGGGAGGGTCCTGGAAGAACTCTAGAGATCAATTCTGACTCACGCAGGGGAGGTCATACTAAGCCCAAGCACTGAATGTGGGACCCAGGCTAGATCTTGCAGGTGGGGAAGGGTGTGTGGATGGGGAAAATCAGGAACACTCACTGTCAAAAACCTTGGATAAAGATGTGGGAGAACTAGCTTAACAAGGGGGACCCTCAGGTGGTGGCAGGTAAGGTGGTTCCTGCCAGAAGCCTAGAGGCTGATTAGTGCAGTCAGAGTGGCTAGACAGACCTGGGGCACTGGGTATGGGACTCATACTAGACTTGGCGAGTTGGGGAGAAGGCATGGATGGGAGGTCAGGGAGACTCATGTGGCTAGACCTGGAAGTGGGAGGTCTACCTGGGTGAGGAAGTTGAATGCTGTTATTTACCTCGTTATCCTCCCTATGAAAGTGTTCTGAATAAGGGGTTACAGCTAGCTAATTGTTACTGAAGTTTGTCAAAACCCAAGCTGGGTATAGTGGTACAAATCTTTAATCTCAGCACTTGACAGACAGAGGTAGGTGGGTCTCCATGAGTTTGAGGCCAGCCTGATCCACAGAGAGAGTTCTAGAGCAGCCAAGGCTACATGGGGAGACTCTGTTCTTTTATTAAAAATATTGTCAAAACCTGAATTAGACAATTTCCTGAAGAAGTGATACACTTACATCTCCCTGGTCAATTGCCACTTACCATTTGCCATTGTCAGAATGCAAGAAACAGGCTCACCTTCTCAGAGCACAGGCTTATGGAAGTTAATCCAGTTGCTATAGAAAATTTCTTTTTATGATTGAAGGAAAGAGAACATATCAGGAATGACATCATTCTGCAAATGTCAAAGGAAAATAAAATACAAATTATATTTGCCCTTCCAAGCAATTTTATGTGACAAAATTCTGAACATGCCATCTGATACAAATCTATTTTTGATGCCCTCTATGATTCTGCAGTAGGCAGTTGCCATTGCTTCCCTTTCCTAGTCCCCCAAGGCCATATCTCTAAGAACAGTGGTTAGAGAGAGCAACTTGTCCTGGTAAGGATTGCACTTTAGAAAGTCTCTCCTGGAAACCTCTCAGTCTCAGGCAAGCAGAGACGTTGGTCCCCATGTGACTTCACATCAGTCATCAGGAGAGCTTTGAAAAGTCAGAAGCATCGACCACCCTCCAGATCAACTGCATCAAAGACTGTGGATAGGACAGGTGATTCATTTGCAGCTAAGAACTAACACAAACTTGCAGTGTCCAAGCCAGAGTCCCAAAAGGCCAAATGTCAGTGACATGTGAACGTGTCTGAAAAGTTGCTTCCCATTCCTTACCTTGTATTCTCATAGCTCCCTGGTCTGGGATACTCTAAGTTGCCTTTTGGAATTTCTCATTTCACATACTAGTCACCATATATGAAAGTTTCAACAGCTTCCTTTCTTCCCCTGTCTTTGAAGGTATCTGCAGTGAAAGTCATCTCTTATCCTACTTCAGCTACCTTTTTTGGCTTTTTACTCTGAAAATAAAGTCTCCAAGAGAAGATAATGATATAATTTCCCTTAGAATTAAAAAACGAGAAGACATATACACATGTCCCTAGTCCACACCCTTATCTTTCCATGGATTTTAATGATTATCAACTAGACCTTTAGGGATAAAGAAAATCTGAAGATTTTACTCATTCATAAGTACTAAGAATCTCATGAGTTTGCCACCTGTCCCAAGAACCTTTGTACAGGGAGAGCAATGATTTCCATTCACTTAAACAGCAAATGGTTGCAGCCCTTTACATCAGATACTATGCCAATGACTGTGAGTGCCATGATGAACAAGGCATTGTATGAGTTCATTCAAGTAACATTCTGCTGATAGAAAGCTTGGCTCTATAGTTTCTCTTTAACAAAGTCAGACTGATATTTAAGCATAGCCATGTATTTCATAATGATATTTTGGATAGTGATGGACGGTGTATGTGACCAAAGTTTACATGTTGCTGTCACCTAGTGATATTGTAGCCCTCTTAGTTTGTGTAATTACCCTCTCTTTTGCTCACACAACAATGAAATAAACGGATGATGCATTTCTGAGAATATACTCCATTGTTGAATAATATTTAAATGTATTTTGTCTACATGCACATACACAGCTCTTTGGAATACTATTATTTAAATTGTAGGCTAAGCATTTACTGAAGGCTTGTCACCAACCAGGTATTACTTGAACAGATGTGGTAAAATTACTTTTAAAGCAGAGAACATCTTATTTTTAAAAATTGTTCCTAATACTATTGCTTCTCTTTCCTGTCACTCTGGTATTGGTTGAGCCTGTAGGAAAAAGAAATACAGAGGCCTACCATTTGTGTTTCCAAGAGCCATAGGCATTGAACACTCTAAGCATATCCTAGGCAGCTTGACTCAGGAGATGTCTGATAAACTATTGAAGGAATCAGACCTTAGCAGATCTCACAAGGGCAACAATAAGAGACAGCAAATGAGGCCTCAGTGGAGTGGCATGGAACACCTAGGGCAGCCTGTGTTCCACTGTTCCCATGGGGCTCCAGCCATGTGAATTAATACTTTCAAGAATCACCCCTGTTTCTCATTTAGGAGGATTATCACTTGTCATTTCAAGGCTCTCTTTTCTTGACAAAATTGCATAAACTGAATTTCCTTCCTTCCCTTGTATTGTTTGTTTTCCCTAATCTTTGAGAAGGTGTTTTACTGAATATATTTTATATACTGTATGTAGCTTTAACTTTTGGTATTAGCTCTGTCTGATATAACAGCATTTGAGATAGATTATATTGTATTATAAAGAATTAAATTTTTGTTGATTTAAAAAAATCAGCATACAAAGTGAAGTATTTCCTCATAGCATTTTCATACATTCTGTATTAGTCAGGGTAACAGATCTTATAGAATGATCTATTAGAATGACTTACAGGCTGCAGTCCAGCTAATTCAACAATGGCTGGCTGTGAACAGAAAGTCCAAGAATCCAGTAGTTGCTCAGTTCACAAGACTGGATGTCTCCGCTGGTCTTCAGTATATGATGGAATCCTGAAGATTCTACTGCCACTGAAGGAATGGACTTGCTAGCAAGGCAAAGGCAATCAGGCACAGCAAGCTTCCTTCTTCTATGTCCTTACATAGGTTTCCAGCAGAAGGTATGGTCCAGAGTAGATCTAAATCAAAGCTTAGTCATTCTACCTTTAAGATCTGGATTAGAAGTGGACCTTCCTACTTCAAATTAAGCAAAAGTCTGTCACAGGTGTGCCCTCCATTTTTGGTTTGAGTTAACTCCATATGTAGGCAAGTTGACAACCAAGAACAGCTGCCACACAGACTATGCTCTTGTCGCTTCTTCTCCCTTGTCCCTCTGTCACCAGCCATCAATAGCCCTTCTTCTGTTTTTATGACATGTGTATTATATTACCTCAATAAAGCATAAAACTCTTTTGTTTGGATGTTATTTTTTGGAGAGACATTATCTTGCTATGTGACCTTGGCTAGGAATGCAGATATATGTCACCATGCCTGTAAAGAATAAAATTCTTAATAAAATAAAAATAATTTTGGGCAAATAAAAGTGTACTTAGGCCATTTCCTAAGGTTCACAATTTTCATCTAGTTTGACTTATCATTTATCAGTATAGTTTATTTCTTTTACCACAGATATCTTTATGCTCACTCTAACCAGGCATTATTTAGAAAATGAGGATTACAGAAATAACCAGCCCTATTACCTACCCTTTATTTTTATGTACTCCAGTCTTTAATAAATCTAATTCATCATCTAATTTAGTGACAATGACTTGAGGGTTGCTTCTGTCATATAAAATGCCCTAAAGCAATTCATGGTAAACTCAAGTGCTCTTTCCTAATGTAAGCAAAGTCAGGGTCTAGCACTGGGTCCCTCTGGGTAGTTCGGATCCATCAAACCATAACTACTAATTAGCTACTCCATACAAAGCTTTCCATAATGGTGGAACAAGACTGGATAAGAGCTTAAGATCCATGAAGATGAATTGGTGAAAGAGGGTACAATTAGTTAAAAGGAGTGTGGATGGCACAGAAGGGAAGGTACAGAGGGTCTTAGAAGCTCAACAGCTGGTTGATAGGGCAAAGGAACTAGTGGGGCATTCTAACTTGAGCATGTAGGCAATGTGAAAGCTGAGAATAAGAACTCTTTGGAGTCTGTGGCTCACGCTGCTATGACTGTCAACACTACACAATGTAATGACATATACCTGCTGTTCCTCTCTATCAGAGGCTACTAAACTTCAGTAAAGGGCTAGAGAGTCAGTGTTTCTGGCTTTGTGGGCCACTGTTGTAGCAGAAGTGGTGAAAGACAAAGTACGAATGAATGAATGAGTGAATATGTCTATGTGCTTTCAAATTTTTATTACAAAGCAAGTGTTAAGTCAGATTTGACCTGAGGGATGTCTGTCACTTTCTAACTCCTCTATTCAATAAATATGGTGTTTTACCACCACCTCTTTTCCCTTTGTATTCAATGGTGGTAATGCAGTCATTTGGAAAACCAGAACTTCAAGAAATAAAAGCAAATGCATTCATATATATCAGCTTGAATGATGAATGTTAGTAAGTGAAACAAACAGAAGTGATAGATGGACTTTTGTTTAGATCATTTGTACATTTTCTTGGTTCTAGCTCCATCTTATAAAACTTGGTTTTAGTCTATTTACAATGATTAAACAATCTGGATTGTGCTGAGTAAATGGATAGAAGTTATATAATTCCTTCTTGTCTTCTCTCTCAACATCTTCTACTAATCAGGCTAAGATAATATGTCCCAAATAATATCTTGGCAGCGTATACTACTGGAAATGTATAGTGAATTCCTATCTGTTAATTCCCAACAAGTCTAAAAGAAGTATTTCCTTTGAAGTCACCATCTATACTACGCATGGTGACAAAGTTTCTTCTTTTATGTAGCCTCTAAGTAAGATATTATTAGTAGATATCTAGGCAGATTTTTTTTAGAGAGAACATCATAATATCTTCAAGTTTAGCATTTCATTTCCCATATAATACTTGGATTCATAAATCTTTATGGACTTTAGGGTATAGCAATAATTTGTGATTCCTAAGCCCTTTAGCAGACATAAGCTCTGTCATACATAGACAGAAACCATAGCAGAAATAGTAACAGGAACTTTAATATAAATAGCATACTTAGGCATTGGAAAACTGAAAAGAAACCTCAGGACATCGTGGAGGTAGCAACTGCAGGAAGCACCATGATATCAGCAGTTCAACACTCAAAAATGTTGAAATTTATAAAATATAGGCATGGGAAGGAGGAGTCCCATTACTTGGCTTGTGTTGGTGTCTCTACACCTGGAGAGACTATTGGGCTAAGACCTAGACCTCTTAGACCTTTCCTAGTGAATGATAATCTCTCTCTCTCTCTCTCTCTCTCTCTCTCTCTCTCTCTCTCTCTCTCTCTCTCTCTCTCTCTCTTTCTCTCTCTCTGTTTCTGTCTCTTTCAATCCCTCTCTCTTCCTAGCTTGTGTGTGTGTGTGTGTGTGTGTGTGTGTGTGTGTGTGTGTGCGTGTGTTTCCTGAGACAGAATTTCTCACTGATACTAAAACTTGCCATTTTGGCTAGGCTGGCTGCCTAGTGAGCTGCCAGGATCCACCTGTTTCCAATCCACAATGTTGGGGTTACAGGCACAGGTGGCCATAACCCAGATTTTATAAACATACATGGGGTCCGAGGATTTGAAGTCAGGTCCTCATGTCGACACACTGAGCACCCTTGCCCACTGGGTCATCTCTCCAGTCCAGCAATAAGATTGTCAAGCGTGCACTATGAGCTGATTCTGAGAGAGCCAGCAAAATTTCAATTGGAATCCGTTGCTAGTGGAATGAATTGTCACTGTTAGAGTGAAGCAGTTGTCTGAACCAAATAAAAACACACAGAAAGAAACCTATTCCTTCTTCCTGGTCCACCTTGCACCGTTTTCTGGAGCCCCGTATTGGTAGAATCTAACAAAGAGCAGTTGACGAAGAAACATGAGTCACAGAGTCCTAGACTTGGCAGAAAGAAATTTGGAAGAGCGGTTTTGAAGCCAAGAGTTAAAGCATAAACACTGTCCAATCATCTAAGAGCACACTCTTGAATAGTTGTATGTAAATAAAAGTTTGTCAAATGTAATAAAACATTACATCGCTTTTTCAGAATTGTTTCAAGAGATGCTTTAGAATTCTGAACAGGCTACAAATCATGGGTTATTGGGCATTTGAAGTTTTCAAACCAGAGGTTGGATCCACCCCCTCCCCCCCCCCCACGCCCACAACAAACAGCCAGATAGTAAATATTTTAGGTTTGTGGGCCATATGTCCTTTGTTGCACTACTCTGCCACTACTCCTTCACTCTGTAGTTGTCCCACTCACTCACCTCGACCATTGCCAAATGAAAGCAGTGATGGACAATATTATGAGCCTGCCTGTATTACAGCAGGAATTTACTTACAAAAGCATCTGGAAGGTTGGTTGAGCACAAGAGCCATATTTTGCCAGCTCTTGCTCTAGAGTGCAGTGATTCTCAAGCCTGTGTGCACATTTAGATGAGCCCTGAAAAGCCCAGTTCTTCCTTCCAGAGATTGATATTAATTTGGTTTGCAATGAAGCCTGGGTAGTAGTGCATTTTAAAGGCTCCCCAAGTGATTTGATGCTGATAACCACTGCTTTACATTCCCTCTTAATTCCTTAATCAAGTGATCAATCATCAGTGACTCATAAATGCCCTAAGCAGATGCATTATTTGAAAGAATCCAGAAATGAATTATGTCATGGTAATATTTTGGAAGCCAGAAGCATCGTCTCCTCATTTATTTTTCATAAGTTCAGATTTTCATATATCAATTTTTAAAAAGTAGCAAGCAAATGCACATGTGCAAATAAGACCCTTATGTGTATGTTAGCTTAGTAATGTGTGTATAACAAGACACTGGTGTTTTATTCATTTCTGTGTTCAGAATGCAGAGATGGTCAACATATACTTAAAATGAATAAATAAATAAGTGAATAAAGAAAGGAAGGACAGAAATACATAGAAATCTCATATAGTATTCAGTTGAGATTATTCCAAGTTTCAAAGGACTGCTACTGCACTAGCTACCATTGATAATTTTCATAGTTCTAATAAACCTTTAATTCTGTTCATGGATTAATTTATTTGGGGATATTGATGAGGGTAAGTTGCATGAAACCTTTAATTCATGTCTAGACTCAATGGCCATTTTACTTCTTTGGACCGTATTTGTGAAATTCCCTTTTTATTCGAAGTCATACATGTGGAGTCATCAAAAACCCAATGGTGTATTTTTGTGGCTCTTTAGTTTCCATGGCAACTGTGGTTATGGCATCACTGGTGTTATCAGTAGGGAAACAGGGAGATATAAATACGACAGATGATAATGTTGTTTCCGTTTGTCTTATTGAATGGCTCTTGGCGCTGAGAATGATGGTTTGGGTATATTGGAGAACAGCAGCTGTGACTGTAGTGTGGATTACACCTGGATTTCATTATCAAGAAATCGGCCCTGCCAAAGTTTTATAAGCCAAGGTTTCTCTATTACTTTCATTGGATGTTTTAATTGAAGCAAACTTGCCTTTTTAAGGAACATGCAGCTCTAATTTTAAATAATGATAGATTAAAATATTTTGAAACATTTAAGATATTTTAAGATCAGAGTAAGAATAATGGGAAAGAAACCATTGCAGCTTGCTGTTGTATTTTTCCCATTACAATGATTCTAAACATTTCATCAGACCATAGGGCAGCTGACAAATAATTTAGATTTCTGTAACTATTGCCTGTTACATGTATGCACAGTTTCTCCTATTTTCACCACATTCAGGCTATTGCATCCTGCTCTTCAGCCTTTAGTTGCTTTCTCAGTACTTTTTGCACCACAGAGAACAGAAGTCATCCCAGGCAACTGTCTTTCTCAGTCAATTTCAGTATGTTGTACTTCCTTAACCCATGTCTGATGTACCCAAAAGTATGAGGAAATGCAACTAATTTATATAAATTTATAATAACTATGGTTTAGTTCAAATATTTCAGATGTTTGAAATAATGTCAGATTCTTAAGTCTCTTTAAACCACATTGTTTGCCAGAGGAAAGGTCTGAAGATTCTTGTGATCGTGATTACATAACTCAGTTCAGAGCAATGGCATGTTGGTTAAATAGCATGAAGCTCTTTAAGCCATTTCCAAACTACGTTATTTAAAGTATCCACATGGTTGCCTAACTCTTCAATCTTCTGCTTCCATATCCTTGGAGGCCATGTGCTGTTTATGGCACAGTCACAAGGTAGTGCACTTTCCATTGTCATACTCCTGAAAGACTCTGTGGAGAAGAGCCTCAACGACTATGCAAGATTCATTTTATTTTATTTTCAGCTTCTTATTTAAAAATATTTTATTCATTTTACATACCAACCGCAGATCCCCCTCTCATCCTTCCTCCCGCTCCCCCACCCTGCCTAACCTCCTCTCCATCCCCTCCTCCAAACGGGTAAGTTCTTCAGTGGGTAGACTACAAAGCCTGGCATTCAGTTTTATTTTTATGTGTATGAGTACATGCACATATGTGTACTACGTGTTCATGTGCATGCTTGGTGCCCAGAAGAGGGCAGAAGTGGGGCCTTACATCTTCTGGAACTAGAGTTACAGAGTGCTGAGAATTCAACCTGGGGCATCTACAAGAACAGCAATTTCTCTTAGCCACTGAGCCTTCTCTCGACTTCCCTGTGTGAGAGGTTTAATAGAAGTGAGATAAAAGAACTTGATTAAACCATTGGGCATTTTAGCTGTTATAAAGTAGTCTGGATCTTTTATTTTTATCACCATAGACAAAATGCTTTGCATTTTTATTTGTTCCTTATATTTTGGTCCAAGATGTAACTAATAAAAACAATGCAGAGATCTATCTAGAAGTTGTTGAAGAGAAATTATTGCAATCTTTACCTATAACAAAATGAATGATAATAAACTCTGAAACATTCCTTTGACATCATTCATTCTAGTTTGTTGTATTTATAATGTATCAACAGGAAATGAATAATTGATCTATTTTATGCTACATAATAAATGGTTACAAACACAAATCATGTCAGAGGAGAGATATAACTATTCCATATACGTTTCTACATTGTTCATCATGTGTTCAGGTCCAGGAACAGAGGTTGTTCTAATATCAGTTATATCTCATGAGGCATTTTTCTACAGAGTTTCTAAGACATGGTGTGCTTTTACTTTCCCACCAGCCTCAACAGCTGCTAATTCTAAGTCTGTTTTTCTTGCTTCTTCTTACCTCTTTGGGTTCTGAGGTTTGATTGTTTCAGGCTTCAGTATCTGGATCTGTCCTCTTTTCTACATAAAATCCTAGATTGATATGACTTATTTTCATGGCTGCATGAGCTCGGCCATATATACATCAAGGAATTCAAAATCCACCATGAACTCCAGATTTGTATATGTCACTTGACTTCCTTAGATCACCACCTGGATATCTAACAGGCATATCAGCTGCAGCATAAGGGCCCCGAAGATTTTGACCTTTCCCTTAGAAACCTTGCTTTCCTCCAATCTTTCTTGTCATGGTAATAGACAATACTATTTCCCAATTACTTAGGCTAAAATTCTTCAAGTCATCTTTGGCTCTTCTCTCTCATCTCACACATTCAATCTGTCAGCAAATTCAGAAGCCAGCTACTTACTTCCTCATTGCTTTCACAACATTCCCTGTTTGGATTATTGCCTTCTAACTGCATTGCCCCAATGTACTTTCAACATGAGAAGCTAGAATAATCTTGTTATGGTGTTTGTCGGGTCATGACACTCCCCTGTTTAAAACTGTTCACTGGCCTTTTATCACACCATATTAAAGCCTAAGTCCTTATAATGGTGTACAGAGCCTAATAAGACCGACCCTTACTGCCTTTCTCATCTGCTCCTATAGCGTGAGTTCACTGGACTCAAGTCCAGTCACATTGGCTCCCTTCCTATACTTGGAACAAACTAGGCATCCTCCCAACTCAAGGCCTCAAGAGGCAAGCCTTTGTGTTCCCTCTGCCTGGAGCAGTTTTTCTCCTCAATATCCATATGCTTTCTCCCGCATCTATTTTGGGTGTTTGCTTAACTGTTTCTTTGATAGTGAAACCTTGTCTGACAACCCTCCAAAAACCCAATAGTCCCCTTTGTCTTTTTGTTCATTTTTAAAATTTTATTTTATTATTCAACACCTACACTTATAATCACTTGCTTACTCTTTCTTCTACTAAAGGATACATATTATGATTATTAAGATTTTTGTGTCTCTTATTTCCTGGTGCATCAGCAGAACCTGTATTATTTATTAATTGTTATCATTTAATAATTTAATTGGTAAATGAATGAATGAGCAGAGAAGGAAAGAAACTGAAGGAATGAATTTTCCAGTAGTATTGATACTGATTCTTAACCATTTCAGACAAATGTTTAAAATATTACTTCAGGGAGCCACTCATTCAATACATTCCATTGAAATCTTGGTACTAGCTAGCAAGGTATATGCTAAGGTTACCAAGTGTTATTATGTTTGAATCATTTTTATATGATTTGGTGACTTTAGAGCCATGTTTCTTGCTTAGTGAAGATGAATAAAACTATTTGTAATTTTTATATGAACATAGTATTAAATGTTTACTCAGAATATAGAAATCATACTAGGTACTAAAGAAATAACCCAGGAAACTGATTACAAAGCTTTAGAGGACAAAAAATTGTGTTTTTTTTTTTCAAAAAAGGAACATTGAAGTAATCCTGGATTTATAACTTCAGGGAGGAGCTGATATTCCTGGAATTTTGGGAACACAATGTAGAAGTACAGATGACCATAATTAAGAAACTAGGCTAGGTATAGTGACACATGCCTATAATCCCTGTACTCTAGAGTCAGAGGCAGGTGGAGCTCTGTGAGTTCCAGGCTACATAATGAGACCTGTACCAAAAAGAATTAAAAACTTTGTAAAATATCATATGATCTAGTAACTTCACTTTTAATTATGTACAAAGAGAAATGAAAATGTATGTTTTCACAAAACTTCTTCACAGCTATTCATAGCAGTATTCATAATAGCCTCAAAGGAGAAAAACCCATACAATGATAGACAAAATATCGTATATTCACATGATGGACCAGTAGTTGCAAAAGAAAAAAAACTGGCACATGCTCGAAACAATTATGCCAAGGCCACAGATTGTATCTTTTCATTTATAGGAAATGCCCAGCGTAGGCAAATCAGTAGAGACAGAATGTAGGTTTGTGGTTACTTGAGCTTGGAAGAGGAGTGGAGGATGGGAAGTGACTCTTAATAGGTATTAGGTTTCTTTGGGGGATATTGAAAATCTACTAAACTTAGATTACATTGATTGGTGCTCAACTTTGTGACTATAAGAAAACATCTGAACTATTTAACTTAAGTAGATAAATTAAATGGGGTGTCAGATACAATGTCCAAACCACCAAAGTGCTTTAACAAGAGGATTAGAAGGCTTGAAGGAGACTCTGTGGATCTAGGATATAGTCCACTGAGGAAGAACTTAACCTGGCTGCTTACTACGTGATAACATTGGTCTCGGGAGAGAAAAAGAAAGGCTGGAGGCTGGAGCCAACTGTATTGTTGAGATAAAGGTCTTCTTCCATTGGAGTGACACATTGACAGCAAGTTAAGAGAGGAAAGAATTATCTTCTTTCTTCCATATTTTTCCACTTCGTTGACCCCTGCCCCCATCAGCCACCACTATTAGAAGTTTAGAAGGAGCCACTGGCAAATGAGGGTGTAGTTAGCTGCATTCTAGTCTCAAAACAGAGTGTAATAACCAGAATTCCAGCACTTGTACATACACTTTACACAGCTTAAATTACTTTTGATTCAAGTAACTAATATATGTTTTTCTGCTTAGTGATACATATTCACTGAATAGGCAAACACATTTTCGTTTTCTTTTCAAAAAGAAGAAAGATAAAGTCCCGGTTATTTTGTTGGTCATTTTATTGGTCATTGTTTATTTTATTGTGTTTGGCAGCTGCTCTTTCTCTTTCTGGAGAAAGTTTATTTTAGAAATTTTTGTTTAGTTACAATCATACTTGAATATGTCACGAACTAAAGACTAACTTAATTTTCAGCAAAAATTCATTTTAATTTTTAACATTTTTTTTTATTCTTTAAGAATTTCACAACATGAACCTCAATCCCGCTCATTTCCCAGTCCTTCCATGTCTGCCCTCCATCCTTACATCCCCCCTCCTTAAAAGTAAGGAAAAAAATAATAATGAGGAAAAAAAGAAACCCATTTCTCTCCTCCATTTTGCCCACCTTTTCATCACATATTTGGTCTTCAGAGTGGTATTGGAAGCTGCAGTGTGCCATGCAGTATACCCTTCTGCCCAAATAACTTCATTTGCAAATAAATGTTCATTGCAATGAGTCATTGGTCTATTTGGAAGCCTTTGGCTTCTGTACCCTCAACGAAACTTCTCTCGGATACCCTGCTATTGCCCTGAGTTATGGAGATCCTGTGGTTATGGTTCCACAGGACTGGTTGCTTCACTTGTTCCAGCAGCTCATAGATGGGGTGGATATTGGGGTAGGCCAACTCAAGACCCTGGATCTGAGCCTGTGTGGTATCTGAGCTGGTTATCCTGGGCCTCTGCCAGGAACCCCCCCGCCCTTTTAGGCAAAAAAAAAAAGACAACTCCTCACTCACCCCACTCTTAGTGGAAGCCGGAGAGGGGTGGGACCTGCTGTCCCAGGGTCAACAATGGATGGCACCTGCTCAGCATGCCCCTCAGATATCAACATGGCTTTAGGAAGCAGTCCAGACTATAACATCCACGTGGCTTTTGGTCGATAACATGGCACATGGACATCAACACAGATCCCAGCTGCCATTGGGCCATGGACCTAGCCATGGCCTTCAGGCATCACAGGCCCAGATATCACAGGGCCTCAGGTGGCAGCACAGGCCACTCACATCAGCCTCGTCCTCAACAACAGTGTGTCTCCTTTTCTGCCTCTCTCCACAGCACATGAACCACTCTACTTCTATTTCTCTCCCATCTCTCTACCACATAGTTGTTCATCAGAGTGGCTCCCAGCAGCCTATGCCATATGGTAGTGGCTGGCCTCTGGCCACTGTCTTGTGCCTGCCTGATTTATTTTTATATTTATTTATGTGTATTCATGTGTCTGAGTGGATGCTGCATATGTGCCCACAGAGACCAGAAGTGATTGTTAAATCTCCTGGAACTGGAGGAGCAGGCAGTTGTGAGTCACCCAATTTGGGTGCTGGGAACCAAACTCAGGTCATCTGGAAGAGCAGCAAGTGCTTTTAAACTTTGAGCCATGTTTCCTAAAGACTAAAACTGTGATTACCTTTGTAATTTCTGGGTCCAAAATTATTTCAAAGTAGAAATAAGACGGTGTTGATATTAATTCCTGCCATTAATACTATAAAATAAGAAACAAAGCTAGGGACTAGAGAGATGGCTCAGCAGTGAAGAGTCTGTACTTGTTCTTGCAGGGAACCCAGATTCAATTCTGAACACTTACATAATGGTTAACAACTCTTCATGACTCCGGTTTTGGACAATCTGATGCTCTCTGTGGGTGCCAGGTTTGCGTGAGATGCACAGGCATAGGTGCAAGCAAAACAGTCATACACATAAAATAAATAAAATAAAAATACTTTTTAAAAGAAAATGAGCTAACGAGACAACATGTGTGTAGATAGATACCACATGGCTGGAGGCAAGAAGGAAAACATAAGTGAAGACTTTATTTCTCCAGATGATCTCCTCCAACCCTTCACAGTGCTACTACTGAAAGGATTTTTTTTTTTAAATAACTTAGTTCTCTTCTTCCAATCACCATTACATATTCTTTTCTGAGCCAAATGGATTGTGCTATTTTATCAAGTTGGATGATCCTACCGTTTGCTGTTTATTTATTTTGGGGAGGATCTCACAATTAACTTTTATTCTCAGACATAGCACTAGATGGATTCTCAAAAAATTCCATAGATTTTAGATGGAATCTATCCTGATGTTATTGAGTAGTAGTATCTCAACCTCCTCTTGGTAATCCGTGTCAGTCATTCAATAAGGACCTTGCTACTTTATTCTTTGCCTTTGGATTCAAGAATATCAGGAGCCTCAAAAATAAAAATCACTTGGCCAGTGATAGTCTCAACTTCCAAGTCAATGAAAACATGGTTGTGTGCTTTACTTGGAGCTAAGGCCCCCAAATTGACAGAAACTAAGTAATAGGTTTTAAAAGCAAAACTTCTGTGAGTAGGATATTAGGTTGGTGAGAGGAACAACTTTCATTTGCACCTACAGGTTTCTGGATGCACGTGCTATATCTGGGAGTTAGACACAGATATTTTTAGCTTATCCAGTCTTCTCTACTTGTTGCATTTTTGTTCGTATCTCTCAACTGATCTTTGTTAAACCTGTAGTTGAACGTTCCTTCTCCTAAAAGGTGATGCTTCCAGGTAATGGAGTGTATAGTTAAGATCAATGAACTCTGGCTTGGGTGTGGAGATCAGTGGTAGAGCCTGTTCCCACCATGCACAAAACCCTAGGTTCGTTCTCCATTACTACAAAAGATAAGCTCAAGGAATTCTAGGAGAATACATCCATTGCCACATCTCTCTCCTCAAGTACTGAGCATTGGGCAAGAAACACAATGATATGTGGGACATGATGATGGGGAAAAAAGCATTCAGTGTGCACAGATGGTAGTGATAACAGAAACATTATCTGCAGAGAAAGCAAATCAATATCTAGGAAACATGTCTACTCAAGTGAAGAAAGAATACCTCTCTGTTGGTGATAGAAGGGATCCAGTGTAATTAACCTGTCACCAGGTAGCTGACTGGTCCCCAGGGAGAATGCAGCTCTCTCACTGTGTGTGTGTGTGTGTGTGTGTGTGTGTGTGTGTGTGTGTGTGTGTGACAATGGCACTTAGTGTTGGCTTCTATTTTTAGGAATCTAGGCACTAAGACATAGTCTTTGTGGCAGGTACAATATCACACCAGGATAAGGAAGTCTCTTTGCTTTCTTTGTGCATGCCAGTGTTCGTCTAGGGCCTTCTATGGGCAAAACCTAACATGAAATTAATTGCTAAGGGAGAAATGCCACACTGAAGCTTCAGGGAGTTGAATCAAGATTGGTGACGTTAGTTCCAAAACACACAATTTACCAACCATCTTTATTTTGTAAATGTATTCTGTCCTTCCTGGGCTAGGCCTTCTATTTGAAGCAAGGATCACATGGCCATGCTATGACAAGCAGGGGTTTTATTGTCAAGACTCAGAACACCCCACAGCAGAACAATTATGTGAGACTGGGTAGCTTATCCATTATGAAAATTGGTTTTCCCTTCCTTGACTAGAGAATAAAGACAACCTTAAAGATCTGTTGTGGAAAAACATGAAACACACATGGTAACATCTTTTACAGCACTTATTACCCAGTAAGTGTATTTTCTAGCTCCCATGTTTCCATTTTTAGTCAATGGTCATTTGAGTGTTTGACTACCTTTTAGCAGTGGCTTTCAGTGAGGGTAACATACCTCTCCAGGAGATACTTGGAATTGTCTGCAGATATTCGTTGGTTGTCCCAACTGGAGTGGAACAGAGGTTGGGATGCTTCTAAATATCCTATGATATACAGGCTCCAAGTAACAACAGTGCCAACACTGAAAAAGTCTGCCTTTACAGCCAGGGCCACTATAATTACTTCAACTCTGAAGCTCCTTTCTCAGATGGGAAGCCCAAAGGGAAGGGACTGAAAAAGTGATTGTACACTGTTAGCAGACTCCCTGCCACATTGCCTTGATTTAGCTTTCAGCCTTGCTCCCAAATGGGTTCATAATGGTGCTTTTAGATTATATGGCAGTAGAACAGCACAAGAACACTTACAGAAGACAAAGAGCTGCCAACCTGGCCAGAGACCAGCCATCTTCCTTTCTAAATTTATAGCAGTGTGATTTTCTGTCTCACAGAGCAGGGGATGAGGCAGCCACATATTCTCTTCCCCAGGTTAAACAACAGTGACACCTCAGACAGCTTGAGCAGCAGAAAGGGGTAAGATTTATGGAGTGTTCACTGTGTACCAGGCACAACGCTGAACACTTTCCATGCGTTATCTCATCGTGTTTCCTCTTCAGAGGTTGAACTTTCTGTTTTCTTATTTCATTATCAGCCACCACATTAGATTGAAGTATCAACCTTTTAGATGGCACTGCAGAAGCGTATGCATTAATTGTTGGAAATTATTTTTTTAAGATAGGAGATTATTTTATGCATTTTTTTGTGCTCTGTGTTATAATAGCCTTCAAACAAAAGATATCATGCACCTTGCATCAAGCTGAATGACTGAGCATTGGATAGTTTGTTTTCCAGGATAGAACACCTGAAGCATAATGCCTGCTTAACACTTCCATTTTCACAAATCAATATAGATGAAAGGCTAAAGACTGTGATTGTATGTAAGATAGAGGAATACTTTTTTTAAAAATTGGTGATCTTTTATTTTGTTAATACACAATAAAAGACTCTGCCTTGCAATGTGAGTCTGTAGACTTTTACCATGTAGAAGGCAAAACTGAAAATCAAGCTCTTAAAAAAATAACAACTCCCATTCACATGTACCTGAGTTTGATTTAATTTCTCACATCACAGAAATGCTTATCCTGCATTGGAAAAGGCCCTAATTTTGGAATCAGACAGATCATTTATGACTTTGTGTCAGCTCCATATTTTTAGATATTCAATAAAATAAACAAAATGAGATTTATTTTGCAAACTCTTTAGAAAGATTATGGAAATAGAAAAGTCATTAGGCTTAGTATATGACTGACACCCTAAAAATACTATTTGTATTTTCCTGTTGCATTAAAATGACATTTATATCTACCCATAGTACATATTACTAACAATAATGCACATTGATATTATTAGTCCATTGGCATACATTCTTTAAAAAATACATATCTTCATTCCAGTTGTTAGGAATGTTAGACAAACTCTGATTGAAGGAGATTTGTAGAAAATAACCAATTAGTCCTTTTCCAAAAAGCCAAGGTCATAAGTGATGGAAACATTAAAAATTGTTATAGATGGAAAAATTCAGGGTACACAAAGGAAGACCTTTTTTTCCTTATTAAAGATTAATTTTTAATTGTAATTATGTACATGTGTGAATGTTTCTGTGTGTTTATGTGAACAAGAGTACAGGTGCTTGAGGGGGTCAGAGGTGTCAAATCACCCTGGAACCAGAGTTAGAGATGACCATGGGCAGCCAGACATGAGTTCTGGAAATCAAACTCATTTCTTTCACAAGAGCAGTACAAGGCTCTTAGCCTCTGGCGCATCTCTCTAGTTCTACAAAGTAGGATATTAGATAAGGTACTTGAATGGAAAAAGAAATAAGGGGGAAATGATAAAATTTGAGTAAGTGTGGATGTTTAGTTAGTAGTCTTATGGTGTCAGTTTCATGATCTTGATAACTACGCTGTGTCTAGGTAAGATATAAAGATTTGGAAAAGAAATAAGGTATATAAAGGGATTCCATATGTGCTATTTTTGTTACTTTTCTGTAAATATAAAATTAGAATAAAATAAAACAAATTCAATACTGTGTTGGAGTTAAATATATTTGTGATTCATGTTAATTGTAGTTCATGGTTTCCCCTAATTAATGAAGAAATTTTCAGAAAGAAGTATTTTCCTTCTAGAATAGCAAAATTAAACACACACCCTCTCACATTCATATATATATCTGCAGGGCAATTTAGAAACATAGGACAACTGCATTAAAGTAAGCATACATTTGAGCTGTATGATTTCCCATGTAAGAATTTGTGCAAGCAAATCACAACGCATTTTCTGTTCTTTCATTTCTTGAACAGTTATGACTTCAGTCTTGTGTAGCTTTCTTTGTCAGGCTTCATTCCTCCCAACAGCAGGAGCCGCACAATTCAAATTTGAGTGGTGCTTTCTTTTATGATTTCCTGAGTAGGATGGGATTAGAATGTAGCTCTTTCCCATGTCAGTATAATGGGTGATCAATAAATATTTAAATAATTGAATAATATAGTAGATATAGCATATAAATACATGTTATGCACTGGATCACTTATTATAATAGAAGAAAAAAGTCCATGTCAGTGTCAAAGAATTGAGTAAATATTGGCGAGTCTATGTGGATAACTTCTCATTGTGCCATCTAACCATGGAACATATTACTAAAAATATGACATGTCAGGGTTTATGTGTATGTGGACATTTATTGGCATGAAAAGAGGCTCCAAATGTATTGCTAATTGAAAAAACTAAGAAAATAATTTTTAATTTTGTTATGAAAAATGTACTTTAGAATGATAAAAGAGACTATACATTCTAATGTTTTCAATGATTTTCTTGTTGATGGAATTTTCTATGTATAATTATTTTAAGATTGAAGTTTCAGGCTAGACAAGAAATTACGATAGATATGTGACTCTGAAATGAGTCAGCCAAATCACTGTAAGTGATTTGAAAATAAATGGATATAAGATCATTTTTTTTTTCCCCAAGATCTTGTCCCAGGACTCTGCATGCTTTCAGAATATCAAGGCTGTATAAAAAGACCAGAGAAAGGACTTTGCAAAGATGGCTGAAAATATTTCTTTAGAGAGCTCTATCATGGTGGTGAGGGCCCTCATTCCCTTTACTGCAGGCATGGGAAGGGACTGTATTCTAATCTCATTTTACTCAAGAGCCAATGATGGAAAGCAGCAGTTGATTTGAATTGTTGGAATCCTGATATTAGGAGGGATGGAGCCTAATTTAAAAAGATAAAAAAAAAAAAAAAAAAACAAAACACCGAGGTCAGAACTGTCCAAGTTAAACAACCAACAAAAGCTTCATTGTTTTCAGAGCCAACAGAGTAAAATGTGTTTGAGGCTGGAAGAGAACGCAAGCAACCTCCTTTGAGAGTGTCAAGAGGATTATTCTAATAGAATGTTGGTATATCTTCTATTCAAAGGCACCCAGCATGGACTAGATAAGAAGAGAAACAACGAAGAGGACTTTGAATATCTCAGGACATAGTTTTAAATATCTCTGAAGTTCACAGTGTATGAAAGTTGTTGAATGTATTTGTCATCACTAATATTGATTGTCAACTTGACGGGACCTAGAATCATTGAACAAGCCTCTGGGTATACTTGTGGTGGGTTATCTGGATTAGGTTAGTTTATGGGCATATCTGCAAAGCATTCTCTAAATTATATTGAGATGGGAAGACCAACCATATATGTGAGTGGCACCATTTCCTGAGCTGGGGTTCCACACTGAATAAAAATAAGAAAGTTAGCTAAACACAAACATCCATGGCTCTTTGGGTGAGAACCTACATCCATTATTTTACTAAATAATCCTTGACTACACTCTAAATATTTGTCCTACCCACCTCTCATCAAGAAAGCTTATCTTTCCTTCTTGCCTTCTTGCCTTCCTTCCTTCTCTACTCCCTCCCTCCCTCCCTCCCAACCTCCTTCCCTCCCTCCCTCCCTTCCTTCTTTCCTTCCTCCCTCCCTTCCTTCCTTCCTCTTTTTCTTTCTAACTAAAAAAAAACTTCTCTGATATGTTACATCTTGACTGCAGTTTTCCCTTTGTCCACTTCTCCCAGTCCCTCACTCCACCTCCCCTCACCCCCAGATCAACTCCTCCTCTATTTCTCTTCAAAAAAAAAAAAAAAAAAGAGCAGAGCAGTCTCCACAGGGGCATCAACCAAACACACCACAAGACACAATAAGACTGGGCACATCCCTTTATCCCCAAGGCTGGACAAGACAACCCCGTAGAAGGAAAAGGGTCCCAAGAGCAGGCAAAAGTGTCAGACACTCCCTCAAAACACACACACACACACACACACACACACACACACACACACACACACACTTCTACTTTTAGGAGTCCCACAAGAACATTAAGCTACAGAACCACAACATATATGCAGAGGACCTAGCTCAGGCCCGTACAGGGTCTGTAGTTGTCAGGAAGCTTCTCTCGATGCATGAGACCATCAATGGAAAACCACAACCAGTCAAAATGCGGACTTGTGGAGCACAGTACCAGTGGGTGCATCTACAAAACAACTCTTACACCTAAGGCTCAGGGAACATTTGGAAGTCAGGGTGGAAAGACTGTTAAGAAACAAATGATCAAGGAGTTTGTTGTATCAGGAGAGTTTATCTCCGAATACTGTCGGAAGCTACACCCATAAAGTCTCACCAACATGACTACTTAAATATAAACTGAACAAGGATAGCAATAGACATACCAAAGTGGATGGGAAAAGACCACAGACCTCAACCCTACACAAGCAATGACAGGTAACTAAAGAATAATGAGAGTGGAAGAAATGGGTTCCACAGGAAAGAGCACACCAGTTGATTATCCAATACCAAATGGTCAGCCCTGAAAGCAACATACAAGTGACATTATACAGACTCAGCAAATTATATTTAGGAATATATATGAATATACATATAGATATGTGTGTGACAACAATTAATGAAAAAAAGAGAGCATGAATTTGAAAGAGAACAAGGAGGGTTATATGGAAGGGTTTGGAAGAAGGAAGGGAAAGGGAGAAATCAAGTAATTATAGTATAATTTCAAAAAATAAGAGAAAGAAAAAATAAGAAAGCCAGCTAAACCCAAATATTCATTGCTTCTAGACTTCAGGTGCAATGTGACCAGTCGCTCTCAAGCTCCTGTCACCCTGTTTGTCCTACCATGATGGACTGTATCCTCAAATGGTAAGCCAAAATAAACTCTTCCTTCCTTAAATTTCTTGTGTTAGTATATTCTATTACTGCAACCAGAAAAATAACTACAACAAGCACTATAAGATCAAATGGGGGCATTTTGCTTCTCTCTTCTTCCCCACATCCAGCTGGATCTAAAGGTTTTAATATAGCTTAATGGGTATTATAATATGTATTTATTGAAAGTATTACAACAGAGTAATGCTATAATTGAAACTAAAAAGATTTTAAAAAATCATGTGAGAATTGAGGTCTAATTAGAGGTACGTGTGCTAAAGTTTTGATCATTGTCTTGGTGGGCACCTCAGGTTCCATCAGTGTTAAAGACAATATGAACAGAAAGAACCTTTCAGGTAAGACTTAACATAGCATCTGTTGAGTAGCACTTAAGTTTCAGTAGGAATATGTAAAATGCCATGAAATGAGGGATAAATGCACTTGTGCTTCATGAAAAGAGAGTAAATATTAACTACAGAGGAAGTAATTCTTTTACTGCAGATTTCTAGGAAGATATATATTCATTGCAAATGTGTGAATCGGGTTTGTTTTTTTTTTTTTAACCTGTAGTGTACTCATCGGAGAAGATTAAAGCATTCAAATTTAAGTGCTAGAGGAGTAATTCATTTGTTTTGGAAAGTGTGGCAGTTCTTTCATTGGGACCACTCTTGTTTCTCTTCTTCCCTGCCTTTGCCTCATTTCACTATATTTTGACTATGTTTTAATGATGATTATACTCTAATCACAATAATGTTCTCTGAACAGCTGTACTAGTTTCCATCTAGAAAACCCATTCCCACTGCTATTCAAGCAGAGCCTACCATGAGTGCATTAGAGCACTGTTGCCATCTAGGAGGATTCCAAGTCTCTCCTAGATCATGGCCAAACATTGAAATGCATCTTATATCTCTCTTAAGGAAAGCAATAACAGGTATATGTCTTTTACTGGAAGTTAGGCATGCTGTAGATCATGGAAAATGTAATTCCACTAAAAAGCTCCTTTAAATGAAAATATTTAAAGTCATTGACCAACTTCATTCCTCAGATGAGACTTAAAGAAACATGATCAGAAAGTAGGATATACTTTGCTGCTCGACTGCTTGCTAGGTTCACTGATACTGTCTTCTGTATAAAGTATTCACTGATGTCCAGTGCCCACTACATGCCCAATGCCTGATAGACTGATTCTATTATAAGCCCTCAAAAATACATATGCATGTATAGGCATAAACACACACACACACACACACACACACACACACACACACATACACACTTATCTCAACCATTGATTTTTATGCTTATCAAGTGTTCAAAACATTTGCTTTGGCTACCTATGCCTCTTCTCTTCGTCATAGACTCTACATCAGCAGTTCTCAACCTGTGGCTTAGGACTCCTTTGGGGATTGCATATCAAATATTCTGATTATCAGATATGTACATTACAATTCATAACAGTAGCAAAATTACATTTATGAAGTAGTAACGAAAATAAATTTATGATTGGGGCAACATGAGGAACTTTACTAAAGTGTCGCAGCTTTAGGAAGGTTGACAACCACTGGTCTACATAGTTTAAGGAAAAAATGAAGAGTTGGCTATTTTGGAAAAACCTTTATAACGACAAGTTATTTAAAACTTGCTGTCAAAAAGTGTGGGTGGCACAACCATAAAAGATTAGGGAGACTTGTAAAAGCTAGAAACATTCTTCATTTTGAATAAATTTTCATGTAGCTTCTATCCTCATTTGGCTAGGAAATTAAGTCAATGCTAAAGGAGGCCATTTGAGTTGCAATTGGTAGGCTTCAGCTAAAATAAAAGTCATGATCTCATGTAGGAGATAAAAATCTCTCTCTCTCTCTCTCTCTCTCTGTGTGTGTGTGTGTGCATGCTTTCACTTTAAAGTAGTTTGTTATGATAAATATTCTTGCATTATAATTCCTTTCTTTAACTTTTTCAGTTCACTAATCAAGATCCAGTCCTGAATTAACTAGACTATTGTAGCTTATAATCTAAGAGCAATCCAGGATTAATCAAACCATAGCCCATATCTAGTCCACTCCCTCTTTTTTTTTAAATAGGGCCCATAAGCTAGGAATATTTTCACATTTCTAAATAGTTAAAAAATCAAAAGAAGACATATTTTGGGCTATATAACAATTGTACAAAATTCAATCTTCTGTGTCTGTAATACTTTATTGGAAAGCATACATTCTCATTCTTTTAATTATTGTCAGTGGTTGCTCTCAAGCTACAATGGCATAGTTGAGTAGCTATGATAGAGACAAGGTAGCTTGCAACTCGTAGACTATTTGCTCTCTGGTAATTTCCAAAAAAAAAATGTTGATGATCACTAACCTGGAGTGGTTTAGAGAACTTTCTTTCTCACTTTACCTTTTCTAAAATTATGGTTGGTGGAGAGAGGCATTTAAGACTGCCACTGCCCCTCTACATTGTCCTGATTAATGTTGCTTTTTGGTGAGCTAGAATTCATATGAGGACAGGATGCTCTTCATGGCAATCTAACATTTTTTGATGTCAGGACTAAGTAAAAAGAGTCAGGAGTGACCTTTTAATGCACATTATTTACTCACAAGAAAGCTTTTTTTAACTAGAGATTACTTGGAGTTCATCCTTCCCTGTCTGCTTCCTTTTGGGCCAGATTGCCTGAAAGAACAAAGCAATTTTTTTTGCTTTGTTTCTTTTCTGAAGGACCGATGTAGGTGAGTGACCTGGAGAAAATTGATTTTTTTTTTCTGTTTGTGCATCTTAGCTTGATTTTCTTTTTCCTCATGGAGGTGACAGATAATCCTCTTTTCTGATTTACTGGAAAATACTAGTATTCAGGGTTAGATGTTGGACACTCAAATATATGATTTTCAATGGGGGGAAGCATATTCATCTCTCTTTCATGGCAGAAAGCAATCAGAGACAAAAGACAAAAATAGAGAGATATATACATGGTTGTAGAGTTGGAAGTTTCCTTTTTGAGCCAAAGCAATATTGATTATTAAGGAGCCTTCAGGTGATTTCTTATTATTCTGATGGAAGAAGACTAGGATAATATCTATTGATCAGCTTCTGGTATGAAAAGGCACTAAATAAAATTTTGGAATGGGTAACTAATGTATAAAACGTAACTGTGTTAGAGACAGGGTTTTCTTCTTGCTGTTGTTTGTACAAATACTCTATTAAGAGAATGATTTTGTGTCAGTTAAAAGTGCTTGCTGTGTAATCATGAGGGCTGAGTTCAGATCCCGTCACCCACATAATAAGGCAACAATAGTTCAATGGGCACCTGTGACCCAGTACTGATATGTGTGGAGACAAGAGGATGGGTGGGGCTTGTTGTTGGCTTCTAGCCTAGCCAAAAAGCAAGAGCTCCAAGTTCTGGAAGAGATGGTGTCTAATATGAGTAAGTCAGAGAGAGATAGAAGAGGGACTCAGTGTCTGCCTCTGGACTCTATACTTACAGGCACAGGTACTTGCACCTACATATACACGTGCATATATCACACTCACAACACACACACACACACACACACACACACACACACACACACACACACACACACAAATAAAACAGAAGAAAGCACTTCCAGGGAATCTGTAACAAAGTGAAAAATTGAGAGAAAGAAAGAGTGAGGTGAAATAGGAGGGATTCAGGGACAGGTTAGCCTGGGTTCGAAGCTTTGGGGAGATGTGGACCATAAAAAGTACTCTAGAATCTGCGATGTCATGATGACAGAAAGTCATTTCTTTCCAAATGTCAGACAGTCCTGGAGAACTGTGGCTGGGGTAGTTAAATGCCGGACACCTCCTTCAAGGCCATTGTAGTTATTAAGAGTAATTCTCCAGAAATGAAGAAAGGCTTTGGTGACCATGTGACCCTGACCAAGGGACCCATGAGATCAATAACATCAACTATGGGATTCAGTTCCAAATGAGGCTGTGAGGCAGCCCATCACGTAGCATTTGCAAAGAATGAATTCCCCTTAAACCTCTCAGCCTCATGAAGGAATTCAGAGTGCTGGGGCAAATCTTCACTTGCAGAAGAAATCCAGACAGGCACTGTCTTTTGTTTTATCCTATAGCAGTCAGACCCAGGGAAGCTGGGCAAGAACTTTCAAATGAAAAGTGAAGGGTTCATTATTATATTGGACTGACTACTGATTGGGGACTGTGATCTGAGATTTAAAGTGACCACACACTCTATTGCCTAAAAGAAAAAACTACCAAAGTCATTGCATTTCTTAGTTTTAACCTGTGGACAAGAAGGCTAGCCTCACAGGAGGGAACTTGAAGGGGAAACTTCCTTTGTCACAACACCCTAGTTGTCTTGCAGAACAGATAGTCTGTATCACAACAATTTTCTATTTAATGACTTGGATAGTCTCCAATAAGTTACAACCTAAATACTTTTACTAAGGACTTGTTTCCTTGGGAGGTCTTAGAAACACTAATTTAGTCCCATGGACGAATATTAAGGAGTTTATAAGGATTTTCCTTGAAACTATGTTCTTAGGATTGTTTACTTGTGTGTGTGTGTGTGTGTGTGTGTGTGTGTGTGTGTGTGTGTGTGTGTGTAGTGTAGTGTGTGCATGTGCGCATGTATATGTGGCTGTACACATATCTACCTGTGGAAACCAGAGATGAACATCGGGTATCTTCCTGGGCCAATTTCCACCTTATAGTTTGAGACATGGTCTTTTACTGAATCCAGTGCTTACACACTGGCTACACTGACTGGCCAGAAAGCTCCAGGGATATACCTGTTTCCACTCTCTCTCTCTCTCTTCTTGTACTAGGGTTACATGTATGCATAATCATGCCGGTTTTTCACATGGGCTCTGGGGATCCAAACTTGGGTCCTCATGCCTTACCAGATGAGTCATTATCTCCTAGTCCTGTGATTTGCTATTTTTGTTGAGTTTATTTTGCCTGTGGTGACCTGAGTCAGAGTCCTATGTGGAAATTACAAAGGATTCTAAGGGTATGCTTTCTAAGTCATCTTTGCCAGATTGTCATTATAAGACAGCACCAATCTCCATTTCACAGTTGAGGGCAAAAATGCAGAAAGTTCAGTAAATTTCCCAAGATCATGCTGACAAACTGGAAAATTCTGGAAATCTGGACCATTTGTCTGTGGTGAGACAGTTATAGTGGGAACACCCAGCTTTGGAGAGAAGTCATTGACATCATGGATTGAGGCTTTTGTTTTGGAATGTTCAAGCATCTTTTCAGGGAAGTTATTTGTTTCTGTTCATGTAATACAGTTAGCCTGTTGCATACAAGATGAAAAGAAAATGTTTTCCTGTGCTTGGTCATTACATTTTTAAAAGTACAGAGAGAGACAAGTCTATGGATGCTGCCGACACTAATGTGTGTGGGAAGGCTTCACTGGAAATGAAAACACTAATTTATCTTAGTCTGGTGATTACTCAGGCTCCTTCTTTTCCTCTTAGTAGAAATTGCTAACAATGTGAGACTAGGTCCTGACTGGAGTTTTGTTATTGTTTGCTTGATTAAATAACACTCTCAGAGACACGGGCTTATAATTATGCCTAGTACTTCAAATCATCTTTTTTTTTTATAAGACATAGTAAGTTTTTATTTCTCTTCATGCAGCTGTCACCATGGTAGATAGGGCTTATTTTTTGGTTTTCACCACATTTGGACAGATTCTCATTAGACTTTACCACATTTATTGTACAGCATTTCCAAGCCTTGTCCTTTCTCTATGGATAGGGTAATTTTTATCTTGTGTAATTTTCTCAGGATGAGATCTTGATCATGCTATTTTAAAGTTCTATAAAATGAGAAGCTAAGAAATGATTTGTATAAAGTTTTTCTTTTCCCTTTTAAACTAATTAGGCAGTTTGGTTATTCTTTCTTTGCATATACATTGATGTAAATAGCAAGCTATTGTGCTCTAGAAAATAAACCCTTCACATGAATGGCTCATCAGAGACATTACAGATAACAGCAGCATCATTGTTGGCATATTCCACAAGTAGTGGGAAAGACACTTAGATGACTATTTTATTCCACTTGGGATACATTTATGTGGACAAATCTCAAGGCACAAACTTGGGTAATAAAATTCCCCTTATGAAGCTCTGTACAAATCAGCTAAGTCACTTCCATCTAGGTAGAAAGTACAAAAGTGATAATAGAAACTGTGTCTGACCCCATACTGTTTTACATGAAGCACTCTGCTGAGCACTCTGTTTAATCTTCATAGAAATCCCTATAACTAAGCTATTATCATGTTCTCTCTTTTCAATTCAGGTAATTGAAGCAATCTTGGTCAAAGCCACATTTATTTTAATATGTTGAATTAGGATTTAAGTTTTATTACATTTTTAAAAAAGGTTTTCCTTTAAGACAAGGTCTCATATAGCCCAAGGTGATCTCAAATTCACTATGTAGCTGCTGACCTTAAACTTCAGATCCTCCTGTCTCTACTTTCCAAGTGCTGAGATTACAGGTATGTGCCACCACTCCCAGCTTGGATTTAAATGTCTAATTATCCAATTTTCAGAGCTTAACTTCTTCCGTATGCTACCTATCATCACAGGAGAAGAGAGGCCATTTTAGAAGCCAATTAAACTTCGAGCCAGAGATCTTTCCTATGGTGTGAATGAATTAGATAATGAGCAAAGAGGATGTAGTCAAAGAAACCAGTTTTGCTATTTTGTTTGAGGAAGGTTAGCGGTAGTAGTGACTTTAAAAAAGTAACTCTTTAAGTTAAACTTGTTTACTCTCTAAGAAGATTGATCCTAAAGGGTAACATATACATTTCTATCAGTCTTTAATTTGGCTGTTCCTTTGCCTGAATGCTCTTCATTGAGATATCAACATATCAAACTCTTCCTCTTCTTGAAGCCTTTGCTCAAATGCCAACTTCTTCCCAAGCCTAACTTCACTATCGTATTTAGAACTAGAAACACCAGCACCAGAACTTGGGATTCTCACCCTAATTTGCTTTAGTCTTTACTCTATACAGCCTGTCCCTTTATAATATATTACCCAATGGATTAAACTGTTTTGTCACTTGTTTAATCACTTTCCTCATTAAGATGGTACACACTGCAAAGGGGGGGGGACTTAGCCTGTTTTCTTTAGGGATGGACTCCAAGCTCCCACAACTCCACAGTGAACATACAATGCATAAATCAGGAAATACGTCCTCAGGAATTATAATCAGGCCATTGACACACAAGATATGTCAAGCTCAGACATTGACCTGAGGAAAAGTTCAATGCTGTCATGAATGTTGCAGCAGAATTCCCTCTCCCTCCCTCCCCTCCCTCCTTCTCTCTTCTCTCTTTCTTTCACCTACTAGTATTGTGGAGGAAGAATTTTATTTTGGAGAAATCGTATCTGTGGTTATCTGGGGGAATGAACATGAAAGTCATCTTTTCTGCTCCGTAACTTCATTGTTGCCCTAGTAACCCATGTCAGCACACTAAATGCAACAAAGTGGGGAAGGAGAAGTAACAAAGAGCTAGAAGTGTTTGCTACTGTTCTTACCAGGGAAGCCTGATCAGGGCAAATTGACTCTTCCAAAGCAAAGGGCAATTTCTTTCATCTCTATAATTCAGAATGGCTCTCTCCATCAATGCTATTGATTGCACCTTAATGTGTAATGTAGAGCATCTGATAAAGACACCATTGGGAGTAACTGTACTCTAGGAAAAGAGGAAACAGCTTATAAGTAAAGTAAACCCAAGAGCTTTGGGGTAAAAGTTGAAAGGCAGATGAGAGGATGGTTAGAAGGATTCCACACATCATCATATTAGTTTTCGAAATAGATTTTGAGATTAACATTAACAGGAAACAGACTGACTGGTGTAAATAGCTGCCTACATTGTGTGACTACAAGAAAGTCTGCAATGTTTTCTTTGGAGATCATCATCAGCAGGTCATCATTTTGAACATGAATGAACAAACTGTAGCTTATACTAGCCAAGTTTGATTTGTTAGCTACTTTTGTGATTTGTGTGGCTGTGTGTGCATGTTCATATAGGTGCCAGTACGTGTGTGTGTGTGTGTGTGTGTGTGTGTGTGTGTGTGCCCATCCATGTGTGCAGAGGGCCCAAGTTGACACCAGGTGTCTTTCTTGAGCACTATCCACTTTATTTATTGAGATAGGGTCTGTTGCCAAACCTAGAGCTTGCCCATTCTGGCCAATCTAGCTGGGCAGTTTGCCCCAGAGATCCTGTCTCTGCCTCCTGAGTTTTGGGATCACAAGCAATGCCATGCCTGCCTGGCTTTTACATGAGCTCAGAGACTCTAAACTCTGGACATCATACTTCTGGAGCTTTTGTGCACAGAGCCATCTACCCATCCCTGCCATCTTTTTCTATATGATTTAAGAGCAAATGATGACTTTTTATAGATTTAACTGATAATAAAACAAAATGAAAGCAATATTTTGTTTTATATATATGATATTCACATTTCAGCATTAGTAAGGAAAGCTTTGCTGGAATACAGCCACATTCATTTGACACTGTTTTGTCTGTGACTAATTTTGTGTTACATTAATAGAATGGAGTATTTACAACAGAGTGTATATGGACCACAAAGCTGAAAATATTTGCTATTAGTCCTTTATAGAGTAAGTTTACTTCCTCCTGGCTTATAACTGCAGTTGTTTTTCTATACTTTTGTAATGGAGATGTGATAGGCTTTCTTTCTTATAGATACCTTTTCTTAATAAGATAAAATTCAGCCCAATACATTCATTCCATTATGATATATTCTATCTAACATCTTTTTCTAATTTTGCTGCTGCATAGCCTTGCTAAATGTCTGTCATCCTGAAAACAATTCATTAACAAAGCTGTGTATCTGGTGAGGAGTAATAAGTGCTGTTCATTAATTTAAGAAAAATTCCAATTTTATTGACTTTTCCTTCAAATTGTTTTCAGTTTAATAAAACTGAACTGCATCTTATAGAGAATTAAATGTCTGCATTTGCCTCAAAAGTTGAAACTGCCTTAATTTTTTAGACTCTCATTAGAATGTGTTGATTCTTTTTCTCAGGGCAGAAAATGTTGTATGAGCTCTAAGACCTTTTCCAAATGAATTTGAACCTCTGGGATTGGCGCCATGGGTGTAGGAGAACTTGTTAATCATGGTTTCCAGTCTGGCAATGCAGCAGTCACAGGAGCTTAGTCTTGTTGGTGGCTATAAATCCACTTGAATGTTCCCTTTTCTAGCAGCTTGTAAGGACAAATATGATTCTATTACTCACTGTTGGATTCCCTTTTCTCCCAGCTTCCATCTGCTTATGCAGAAACTTCAGTACCTTGCGAATTTCCCCTTCTCAGGTGCCTAAAGGGTCCTCAGGGCAACCTTTCTGGTGCCCATTTATCAGGCTTATCCTCTGATTGCTGTGGCTCTCAGATAAACAAACAAACAAACAAAAACTAAGAAACAAACCCAAAAAAACAAAAAAGGTCTCAGGACATACAGGCACAGTTGGTGTTATTCCCCCAATGATAGCTGTGGCTCTCACCTCAGTGTTGTTCAGTTTCTGTGCATCTCAATCTTCCCATGCTCACGTTGGTCTTAAAAGCTCTTAAGAGATGTATCATTGCTGCTCCCATAAGACATATTTGTTGTTACTGCTTTCCAAGATCCATTCCCATGAGGTTCTGAATATCAGTTTTTAGCATGAGAGGGAGTCTCTGATCTCTTCCCCCAAAACTTTGGTTCTAAAGTGACACAGAGTTTTGAGAATCAGAATGCTTTTGATCTTACTCATGGTATTTCTTCATTCCTGGTCTCATTTTCCTACAAATGTTCCTGTCTCCAGAGCTCGTGTTACTTTCTCCTTCCACCTTCTGGGGTTGGTTCCAAGTTCTTCTTCATAATTTCCACTTCTTTTATTGGGTCTGATCTCTTACAATCTACCCTCTATTGGGGTCTCTCCAGTGTTTACATATGTCACATAACCTAGCCATGCCATCCATATAGAAATATCCCCTCCTGTTATTCAACTTGGGTTTCCCAGGCTGTGCTCAAAATCAGCTTTGGTCACTCATTCTCCAGTCACCAATTAAAGGAAGAAAAAGAAATTTATTCAACATGGCCATATTGGGAAGAGGGACAAAGAGATTCACCCCCAAAATTGTTTTCATGGTGTGAAAGTGAGATGAAGTTTAAAAACAAGACCAAATATTTGCATATCTAAGCAGTCCCCATCAAGGTGTGGTTATACTCACCATGGACTCAACATTGTGTTGGGGGAGAGTGGGAGAGCCAGGGCTGGGTCATAAGCCTTGTTCTATAAGGACAAGTTCGAATTGTTAGAAACCTCTTTCCAAACACAAGTTACGCCTCTGGCAAGGGCCATTTTCTTCTCCCAGCATGAGCTGTGTGAATAAAATTCCTGTTTGTTTGTGGTTCGTTGTTTCAATAGTCTGATAGTCAGATTGAGAGACAGAAGTGTCTCTTTAGACTATTTTCGTTTCAGCCAAGCCAATTACACTATTTAGAGGGAAGAGGGAGGATTATAATACTTAAGAAACACAAAACCTACTGCACTCTGGAAGCTCCTAAAGTTTAACAAGTTCCATGAGGGCCTTCCCCATGGTTATATAAGGAAGAAAGGCTCTTTGACCAGCTTAAGCTGCCTGCAAGTCACAAGGAGTTCTAGGGATGCAGCTTTCATGAGTCATTACCTAGACTGACAGGGGACTTTTGGATGATGCAGCTGCCTTTGAGTCATCTGAGCTCTGTAAGGAACTCCTCATCCATGCACCTTCATAAACTCACTGGTTTACCAAACTAGACTTAGGTGGAATTATTCCTTTGGCATGTTGTTGGTATCCTATCACTTCTGTAAAGCAAATTAAAACAAGGTAATGGGACAGAGAGTGATAAGTAGGCAATACTATTTGTATTAGCTACTTTTCTATTGCTGAGACAGAACATCAAGGTCAAGGCAACTTATAAAAGAAAATATTTAATTGGACATATGGTTTCAGAGTAGTAGAGTCCATGTGGGCCAAGAATAGGCATGGCAGCAGGAACAGCTGAGAGATCACATTGTAAAATCTCAAGCAGGAAGCAGAGAACACATTAGGGATAACATGGGCTTTTGTTACTTTTTTATTTTGCTGAAAATATATTTTTTTCATACAATACATCCTAAACACAATCCCCTCTCTGTTTACTCTTCCCAGTTTCTCCCCATCTACTTTCCCATCTAGATCCACACCCTTTCTGCCTCTCATTAGAAAACAAACAGGAATCATGGGAATAATAATAAAATATGATAAAACAAAACCAAACAAATCAAAATAGGACACAACAAATAAATAGGAAAAGAGCCCAAGAAAAGGCAAAAGAAACAGATATAGACACAGAGACGCAAAGGACCTGTAAGGTAAAAATAAATATAAATAAATAAATATAAAAATAAAATTAAAATTAAAAAATATGGGGGGAAAAGCCTTGTCATGACATCATGAGCAAAGAACTGCAAAAGATGCTGTTGAATTCATTTCCTGGAAATGGGGGCAGAGAGTGAAGAGAGGTCAACAAGAGGTAGACTACTACAGAGATGGAGATGGTACTGGGGGATTGGATTTGGAAGAAAAGTTGGAGAGTGAAGATCTGAAGCATACCTACCTGCTTCACTGGCCTACTTGATTCCAGCGGGCTTGGTAGTCAGGGTCCCAGGGAATGCATGCTAGAGTTGGGGGGCTGAGACAAAAAGATGTGTGGGGAAAAAGGTTGGAGAAGATCTATATTATACACTAGAGTCAGAGAGAATGGGGAAGCCTCGGCAGGTATTTTACTACAGAGCTGGAGATGAAACTAGGGGACTGGATTTTTGAGGAGAGGAAAAAGAGGTGAAGATCTGTAGTTAACCCACCTGCTTCTTTGGCCTGTGTGGTTCCCAGTGGTAGCATGGGCTTTTGAAACATCAAAGCTCACCCAGTGACACATGCCCTATAATAAGGTCACAATTCTTAAACCTTCCCAAATAGTTCTACCAACTGAGGACCTACTATTCAAATATGAGAGCCTTTTGGGGGCCATTTTCATTCAAAGTACCACATTCCTGTAAAGAGACAGGTTTGAGAGAAGACCTCTGGAGGAAGTCACTTTGGGGGCAAGACTTAGAAACCAATGAATAAGTTATGTGCTGACCTTGGAGAAGACATGTAAATGCATGTTCCAAGTCATGGGGATCAGGTTACGTTAGAGCTAGATATAGTTCTTGGGTTAGTGCAGACAGGAATTCCTTCAAGGGTAGCCTGCCATCTCAGTCATATTCCCCTCCATTTTTCAGAGAACTTAAGCATGATGCCTGACCTAATGAAAAATATTCTCCCCTTTTCTCCACCCCACAAAGTCATTATTTATGATTGTCTACTATTTTCCAGAGAATTTAATGTAGATGATGGTGACCTCAGGAGGCTGGTGTTTGTTCCTACCTTTAAGGAAGTCACATGTCTTGAACCAAAAAAGCAGAATTAGTAAATGGCAAAAGAGAGTTTGAAATAATGTCTATGGCTCTCCCTAACCTGAGATATCTCCATCATTTAACAGATTTCTCAGCTTCCGCCTCTTACTTCATATCAGCTATCCTGAGATTGTGAGGCTTGGGTGAAGATTCAGTTTTCAGAAATGAGGAGGATGGGAAAGGAGGACTATTTAGGTAGGAAGATGTAGAAGTTACAGAAAGTTGTTGAATCACTTACTACAAAGTTCAGAGTCCTATCTCTGGCTCTAACAGTGACCACATAGTGGTAGATATTGCAGAAAGAAACAGAGTATACCCGTCTTCTTTACTCCTTCATTGGCATCCTGGGATTGACCACCTAGATGCAAGGTATCTTGTAGTAGGACAGGCCCATAGGGTTGAGGAAATGGGCTCAGACCAGTTGCCCAGGCATGCACATAATGTTCTTCCTTATGAGTCAACCTAGAATCTGTCTAAATGCCTAGTAACAGGAGCTGTCAGAGTTCCTGGTTGCTGTCAGAGGTTCTGATCATGTGGAGCCTGCCTGAGGGCCTAACAACAGATGCTGTCAAAGTTCCTGATTGATGTCAGAGTTCCTGATCATGCCCAGCCAATGACGGATGACCATGTACACTGGGTGCTGGGAGGAAGGTATATAAGGCCTTCCCCATTATTGAATAAAGGAGTTCATTATTTGTCTTTAACTGACTCCCAATGTCTGTGCTGTTGACACTGTGCCTTCTCACACCCTCCCCTAAGGAAGCCATTAGAACCCAGCAACAGTATCTCACTTCCACACAGAAGATATCTATGGAATAGGTAAGCTATGATGAAGAATGTTAGGTCTGTGATGTTATAGACTGTACATGATTCCTCCTTGTAAGATTGGGTTCCACATGTCATCTTCTTTACTACTGTTATTACAAGTGTTTGTGGTCATCAATAACAAAACTTGTCTCACTTGATGGAATCTTCTAGGACCAGTGGCTTCAATACCCTATTCTTGAAATAGCAGCCTTTTCCTGCAGGCAAAGGAGTGAGCCTCCAGCACAAAGTAACATTGAGGTAAAACTGGAAAAAGTGTCTATTCTCTTTGATTCTCTACAGGAATGTGTTATGGTTACATAGGCCCAGGCTACTCAGAGATTCTGTGTAGGTGTAACTAATATTATCATCTACAAATGGATTTACCCTAGTGTCTTCCTTGGAATAGGGGTCCACTTTAGATTTATGAACTACCAAACATGCTGTTGAAGGCTTTCAGATCCCTTGCCTCTAAGCAGGGATCCTAATTAATTATGTACTCATTATTTAATGAATGTAATTGTTCACAAATTCAATTGTTTCTTCATTACTCCTTTCATTTGTTGGCCCTCTGGGACATTGATGACTTTGAACTATTTAGTACAGAGGAAGCAGTTATCAGTTCTCAGAAACTGCATAGGGTTGTTCACTACTATTAGGGAAAAGACACATTTGCAAAGACAGGGAAACTCTTATAATAGATCATTCCCAAATCTCATCAGCTTAACATAGCAAAAGTTAATAGGTCACTAATATAAGAAGAAAAGTCTGTGGATTCTTTCTCAGATGGTTCTCCTAGCAGTCTCTTCTTCATACACTCAGTTCAGAAACAGGCTCCTGCCATGTTGTGGCTCCATCTTCCTGTAAACTGGGAGAGTTCACTGCATTCAGCTATCCAATAAAGAAAGAAAAGAAAATTGCACATATGCAAAGATTATGGAGATAGGGCCATAAAGAGGGGTGCTATTCCTTCTTCGCTGTCCATCCTTTTGGTCCAGACTCAACTATTGGCTGCATTGTAGACCCGAAAATTAACACCAGATGGCTATCTTAGAGGAGAGGGAATGATTTGGTGAATAACTGTCCACTCCCAGTAAGTAAAATGCTAGTCACCATGCCAGCTTTTGCTCTTCAAATATTTCAAGTGTTGGTGTTCCCCCAAACACTGACATCACCATACTTCTCAAATTGTTTTTAAAATATAGTATCTTAGCTCTGTAAAACTAAAGTTAATAAATGTCAATTGTACAGCTATCAACCATTCACTTAAAAATAAACCATTTTGAAGATGGGGTGGTAATGTTTGTTTGTCTTTATTTTTATCATCATCTACATTTCATCTGCCATCCATCTTTTACCTCCTTTCTCCTCCTGCCTCTGTGTTGTATGCATGTGTGTGGGTACAGGTACATGTGCTATATGTGTGCCTATGGAGACCAGAGGCAGTGTTGGGTGTTTTCTTCTGTCACTCTCAACTTGTTATTAGACAGGGTACCTTGCTGAACCCAGCACTCACTGACTAGACTGGCTGATCAGCAAACCTCTAGGATCCACCTGTCTCTGAATCTCAGTGCTAGAATGGCAGACACAGGACCAGCTTTCTAGATTAGAGTTGGGGATCCAAACTTAGGTTTTCACCTGTGTGCAGCAATCACTTAACCTGCTGAGCCATTTTCCCAGCCCATCACTGACTTTTCTCTCTTAGGAAGTGATCTCATTTTTTAATAAAGAAAATGAAATCAGCCCTCTGTCAGGTGTGGGGTTGGTGAAGATCTTCTTCCGTTCTGTAGGCTGACATTTTGTGTTATTGACCGTGTTCTTTGCCTTGCAGAAGCTTCTCAGTTTCAGGAGGTTCCATTTATTAATTGTTGATCTCAGTATCTGTGTTGCTGGTGTTCTATTCAGGAAGTAGTCTCCTGTGCCACTGTGTTCAAGGCTACTTCCTTTCTCTTCAATAAGGTTCAGTATAACTGGACTTATGTTGAGGTCTTTGATCCACTTAGACTTGAGTTTTGTACAGAATAATAGATATAGATCTATTTCTCTACATGCCAACATCCAGTTATGCCAGCACCAAAATACATGAAGAACTCAAGAATCTAGACATCAAATGCCAAAGAATCTAATTAAAAATGGGGTACATATTTAAACAGAATTCTCAGCAGAAGAATCTCAAATGGCCAAGATACACTTAAAGAATTGATCAATATCCTAAGCCATCCTGGAAATGCAAATCAAAATGACTCTGAAATACCATCTTACTCCTGTCAGAAAGGCTAAGATAAAAAAACACTAATGACAGCCTATGTTGGAGAGGATGTAAAGTAAGGGGAACATTCCATCACTACTGATGGGTGTGCAAACTTGTACAGCCACTTTGGAAATCAGTATGGCAGTTTCTCAGAAAATTGTGAATCAATTTACCTCAAGACCTAGCTATACCAATCTTGGGCATATACCCAAAGGATGCTCAATCATACCACAAAGACACTTGCTCAACTGTGTTCACAGCAGCATTATTCATAATAGCCAGAGCCTGGAAACAATCTAGATGCCCCTTAACAAAAGAATGGATAAAGAAAATATGGTACATTTACACAATGGATTTTATTCAGTGGAAAAAAAACAATGACATCTTGAAATTTGCAAGCGAATGGATGGAACTAGAAAAAAATCATCTTGAGTGAGGTAACCCAGATCTATAAAGACAAACATGGTATGTATTCACTCATAATTAGATATTAGCTGTAATGTAAAGGATAACCAGGCTATAATCCACAGCCTCAGAGAAGCTAGGTAACAAGGAGGGCCCAAAGAGAGACACATAGGCTACCCCCTTTTTAGCCTATTATTATTACTTTCTTTCTGTATTTCCTATTATTAGGGACTACTTATTCATTTGTTCTTCCTTCTAATCAACCCTTAATTTAATTATATTCTAACTTATATACCACATCTCTATTTAACCTCCTGTTTCTCTTCAGGTTCACTTACTCTTTCAATATTTTGGGAAATGGCCACCCACATTTACTTCCTCTGTGTCCTTACCTACCACCTGTATTATAAACCACTTTAATTTGGATTCCATCCCACTATTCCAGGGAATAAATTATAGCCAAAGCCATTATGAACATTGGTTTAAGCCAATGGATCTTTTTTTTTTTTTTTTTTTGGTTTTTCGAGACAGGGTTTCTCTGTGTAGCTTTGCGCCTTTCCTGGAGCTCACTTGGTAGCCCAGGCTGGCCTCAAACTCACAGAGATCCGCCTGGCTCTGCCTCCTGAGTGCTGGGATTAAAGGTGTGTGCCACCAACGCCCGGCAACCAATGGATCTTTTTTAGTCCTTAATCTATTTGAAATCCCAGCTTCTTTGATTCCATGGAGTCTCTGTCCCTTTTTAGAACATTTCTAATGGCTTCTATGGAACCACAGACTGTTCTTACTCCTATTGCTTTGTCAGAACCTTTTTAGCAATTTTTCCTCCATAGTTTTTGTTTTCTTTGAGACAGGATCTCACTGTGTAGTTTTGGCTGTCCTGGAACTCACTCTGTAGACCAGGCTGGCCTCAAACTCACAGAAATCTGCTTGCCTCTGCCTCCCAAGTGCTGAGATTAAAGGCATGTGCCACCACTGCCCAGCTCTCTATACTTTCTTAAATGACAATATTTCCAAAATATTTTCCAGTTCTTCACCAATATATATATATATATATATATATATATATATATATATATATATATATATATATTTGCATATGTATTTCAAGAAATATATTAGAGAAATATTCATGCATATATTTTTCTTCAGTGATGTCATCTACTTGCATAGATTGTTATTTTTCCTTCTGCATTCTTCTTTATTGAATCAATGTTAGTTCAAAGTTCAAATCTGTTTTACCACCAAAATCAAACATATAACAAAAAAGTGAGCACCACCACCACCACCACCACCACCACCACCACCACCACGACCACCACCAGTATCAACTTCCCAGTCCTGGTTATGCTTACTTTGCAATTCCTTCTTGAGAACTTACATTTCCTCGCTATTGTCCCCATGTGGTCTTTGACTTCTTCAGCCTTCAGTTTTTCTTTATCTGTCTCTCCCATATAGTGTCTGCTTTCATCTTTGCACTGTGGTATCTCTTGGCAAAGTCATTGGCAACCCCTCATTCCTAAACTCACTGCATATTGAAGCCATTTTTCTTGACTTCTTAGAAGCATAAAGTCTATAGAGTGAATGTGTTCCCTGTTTGAAGTACATGTTGATCCTTTAAGCCTACAGATTCTCTCTCACCACTGTGACTGCTCTATCTCTGATGCTCTGTGTGTTCTGTTCAAATGATCTGTTCTGTAGATAGTGTACTCTTCAAAGGCTGGGCCTGTGAATGCTTTTGTTTCTGTCAAGCTTTCCCTGTGCTTTTCATTGGTTAAAATATTTATATCCCAATGATCTACAAGTTGATTCAGTATTCGACCTGATATCTTTTCTGAGCTCCATACTCAATGTGTTCAATTTCCTCCACATTGTTTACATTTGGATATTTTGAAAGTTCTGTAGTTCAGTATTTCAAATATTGATAACTTTTCACTTTTGTCTCTAAATGTAGATCATTCTTCCAGGGTTTCCAATTTCAGTGAATGGCACCATCACTCATCCAGATATGCAAACTCGTTTCCTAGGTAGTCTCTTACATACTACCTCTTGCATTTCTCTCTCTGCTTGATGTTTTTAGTTTTAGTTTTTCCTGTAAAGCACCTTCCAAATTTGAATATTTCTCTCCACAATGCAATATATTCTTCTAGATATATTTTTTAATGTTTTTATTCTTTAAGGATTTTATACTTACACACACACACACACACACACACACACACACACACACACACATTCAAGACAGGGTTCAGGGTTTCTCTATGTAATTTTGGTGCTTGTCCTAGATCTTGCTCTGTAGACTAGGCTGGCCTCGAACTCACAGAGATCAGCCTGGCTCTGCCTCTTGAGTACTGGAATTAAAGGTGTGTGCCACCACCAACTGGCTTATATAATATATTTTTATAATGTTCTTTCCCCTCTGCCAATTCCTCCAGGTCCTCTCCACCTCCTTTCTCTCCCAAATTCATGCTTTTCTCATGTTCTCTCGAACACACACACACACACACACACACACACACACACACACACACACACCCCATGGAATTGGATTTGTGTTGGCCAACTTCTCCAGAGCATGGTGCTTGATGTACCCAGTGTTACTTCATTGAAGAAATCACTTCTCACAGCCTCTATCAATTACAAATAGATTATTGACTAGACGTGGGACTTTTGCCCACTCCCCTTCCTCCATGCTGGGATTTTGAAAATATTTTTAGAATTATTTTGTATGTATGATTTTTTATCCTGCATATATGTATGTGTACTGTGTACTACATGTGTGCTCATTGCCCATGGGTGTCAGAGTAGGTCATTGGATTGCCTGAAATTAGAATAACAAGTAGTTGTGAGCTACCATGTCAGTGCTAGGAACTGAACCTGGGTGCCCTGCAAGTTCAACAAGTCCTCTGAACTGCTGAGCCATCTTTCCAGTCCTTCCTATACACATTTTATAAGTCTCCCTTGCCTCTTGTGATCCCGCCATATTGAAGTCTTTGAGACAAACGTTTCTCCTATCTCCACTTCTGAAGCTTTCTCTTTACCCATCCTATCTTTGTCTATGACCTGGGAAAACTTCTTACATAATTCTGATGTCATTGTAAGCATTCTTTTGCTTAAGAAAGCCTTCATCTATTATTTAGACTGGATCGATCTCTGTTAGATGTTTATGTAGGTTACTATGCTCTTACAGAGTTTAGAAGAGTACATTGCTTTTTGTGACATTTGACTAGTGTTGTTTGTTCTCCACAGCATTACATAGCCTGGCCTTTATTGCTAACCTCCATTCTATCACTCAAGGATGGAGTATAGTACATGTCATGTATAAATACTCAGAAAGCATGTGTCTTCAAGTGTCAACTGCATGCTGTCAAATTCCAAAATTATTTCCAGCTTAAGGTTCTTTCCTGAGCATCAGGTCTTCATAAGCAACTCTTTACCTGGTTGTCTTCATCTATATCATTGGTATTTCAAAGTTGAGAAATCTCAAACTATGTTACTCATTTCTTTTACCTCATCCAAACTTCTTTTTCCTCTTTACATTTGCACAAATTAAACACCAAGCATCTGTCCCTCATTCTTCTTGTATGATAAATTGCTAGTATTATTCATTCTTAAATAATATTTCCTGACAATTGATTTCTATTCTGTCTCTAGCTTGGATCACTGTAAATCAACTTTAATGGCCTCCCTCCTTCTAGTCCTGTGTTCATTTTAGGCATTAACCTTTATAAACAGTTGTCTGTATAAAAGGAAAATCAGATTATAAACATTTTCTCACTAGGTAGCAAAGCTGATAACTAAAAGGTCCTCTCCTCCCTCTATTCTCTGTTCTAATCTTTCATCCCATCTCTTGCCATTTTCTGTTTCCACACATCCTCTAGAACTTCTAGTTCATCAAATGTATCCTGTTGTCTTATATTTTCAGATATTTTGTATTAGTAAGCTATTATTAAATAATAAATTAATTTGAAATGTGATATTTTTCTGACAATGATGATTTATTACTTCCAAGAATCCTATGGGTCCACTGAGGAATTCTGCTGATATGAACCAGATTCATCTGCTCTGGACTGGACTGCCCCCACTTAAGTTGACAATTTGGGGTTGACTAGTTTTGTTTGATCTAGCATGCTTCTGTTCTCTTCCACACAGTCTATCACCCTTCAGTAGGTGACTCTGGGTTTATCTCATGGATGTGGCTTATTTTAAACAAAGAAAGCAGGAAAATATAGTCCAAAGCATGACATGAGCATAAGATCATTTCTGTAGCATTGCATTGGACAAAGCAAATTGCAAGACCATCCCAGATTCAAGGAAACATACTGGAAAAACACTCTGTGTTATAAAGAGGTGTGGATCAGTGATAATCAATTTGACAGATGATTTCTCACACTCCTTTTGGATAGAATATTGTTACCAATAGAAAATACCAACCAAGGAGGGACTTGATGTTTAAGAACACATCTAAAATGCAAAATGAAATCAATTAATATCAAAGTACACATCTCTTGACATTTAACTTTCTGATTAAAGATAAAACAGTAGCAAATATCGCTACTACCATACAATTTCCCCTTCCTTTTACTTTATTTTTCTTCAGTAAAATCCATGAAGTGGCATGTAAACTTTACTGTAGAGCCTGTCCTTGCAAACTGTGGTGGTTTAATTAGGTATGACCCCCCTCCAAGCTCATGTGTTTAAATGTTTGACCCATAGGGAGTAGCACTATTAGGAGGTATGGCTTTGTTGGAGTAGGTGTGGAGTTGTTAGAGGAAATGTGTCACTGTGGGAGTATGCTGTGAGGTCTTATACATGTTCAAGCTATGCCCAACACAGTCTCTCCCTACTGCCTGAAGCTAAAGATGCAGAACTCTCAGCTCCTTTTCTAGTACCATGTCTGCCGGCACACCACCATGTTCCCTCTGGACTAAGCTAGTCTCAATTAAATGTTTTCCAGTATAAGAGTTGCTGTGGTCATGGTGTTTCTTCATAGCAATAAAACTCTAACTAGGACAGAAGTTGATACCAGAGACTTGGGTATTGCTGTGTTAGGCCTGACCATGCTTTTTGTTTGGAGGAATGTGGACTTTGGGAATTGGGTTAGAAAAGTAGTTAGACACTTTATGTGGGGCTTAATGGGCCATACTAGTAGGAGCATGGAAGACAGTAGGTGCTGAGGGTGATTTGAACTGTAGGGACCTGGCTCAAGAGGTTTCAGAGAAGAATTTTAATATGTTGCCTAGAGATTATTCCTGTGATATTTTGGTGAAGACTGTGGCTGCTTTTTGCCCTTGACTAAAGAGTCTGCCTGAGGCTAAAGTGAAGAGATTTGATTTATTACATTGGCAAAGGAAATCTCAAAACAGCCTAATGTAGATTTTGTTGTGTGGTTACCAGTGTTCACTCTTAGGGAGATTTATAATGAAATAGAACTAGCTGAGCAAGTAAAAATACAAAATGTACAGAATGAAAAAAGGTTTATCGGAAGTGGAATAGAGATAAATACCATGTTCAAGAAGCTAAACAGATTAAGAAATGGAAAAAAAGGATTGGCGACCTCAAGGCAAGATCTTATCCAGCTAAGTTTCCAACATCTGAAAAGGAATTAAAGAAAGGTTTAAAGCTAGGCATGGTGGTACACACCTTTAATCTGAGCACTCAGAAGGCAGAAGCTGATGGATCTCTGAGTTTGAGGCCATCCCGGTCTATAAAGCAAGTTAGGATAGCCAAGTTTAGGCAGTGAAGGAAACTGTGGGGGGACCCAAAGCAGCTTGATCACACAGCTGCCACGACAAGCTTAGAGGCCCAGACACAGTTGCCATGACAGGCTTACTGGCAGGCAACACCCAGATCTAGGAAAGTCATGAGCTGACACAACCCAGGGATTCTCCCAGCGATGGGCCAGCATCTAAGAGGAAGAACTTGACATTCCAAACATTCCAACCCTCAGATAAGATTAGATAATATAGCCAGATGTCCCTGAGCCTAGCACATACCTGTTCCCCTTTTACAGATACCCCTAGACAAATGTCAGGCAATCAGGGTTCCGAACCCTAGAAATCCCCCCACCCCAACCTCTGCTATGATAAAAACCCCACCCTGCTTGGGCTTGGGGCTTCTGCTCTCACTGCTTCATCAGGCAGACCGAGAGACCAAGCTTGAGCTTGAAATAAAGGCTCCTAGCTTTTATATGGGACTCAGTTTCAATGGTGGTCTCTTGGGGATCTCCATGATCTGAGCACAACAGAAAACATCTAAAAAAGAAAGCTGGTAAGGAAATAATTGAACAAGGAGGTCATGTTCCAGCCCCAGCAAGCAGCAGAACTTGGCAGCTTTGGCCACATGGTTCTGGCTTTAGAATTAAGAACAGAAGAAAGACATTATGGAATCTCCCTCTGTGACAAAGGAAAGCCACTGGGCCAGGTATGCTTCAGGGGTGTCACTGCAAGGAAGCCCAGAGAGGCCATTTTGTGAAACTGTGAAGGTAAAGTTTGGATTACCTTGAAAACCCCAAGATGTTAGAGATGCCAGAGCCATGGAATACCTGCTGAGGAAAGCTTCTAACAGGGAGTGGGATCAGACCAAGAGAAAGAAGTGCATTGCATTCAACAAAGCAGAAAAGAGGTGGAAATCTGAAGAGCATTTTGACATCAGGCAGGGAGATGCAGACTTTGGAGTTTGCCCAGTCTGTTTTCTGTCTTGCTTTGGTCCAGTATTTCATCATCAACCTCCCTTTCTTCCATTTTGGAATGGTAATGTATATTTTGCACTATTTTATGCTGGAAATATGTGGTCTGTTTTTGATTTTGATTTTATAGGGGGCTTAAAGTTAAGAGATTGCAAGAAACTCAGAAGAGACTTTGAACTTTGGCTGTTTAAACATCATCGAGACTGTGATAGACTCTGGAGACTTTTGAAGTTGGACTAAATACATTTTGCATTGTGGCATGGCTACAAGCCTATGGGGGTCAGGGAGTGAAATGTGGTGGTTTGAATAAATATAGCTCATATAAACTCATGTGTTTGAATGCTTGGCCCCTAAGGAGTGGCACTATCAGGGGATGTGGCTTTGTTGGAGTAGGTGTGACCTTTTTGGAAGAAGTGTGCTATTAAGGCAGCAGGCTTTGAAATCTCATATATACTCAAGATATGCCCAGTATACAGTCTCTCCCTCTACCTGTGGTTCAAGTTATAGAACTCTCAGCTCCTTCTCCATTTCTGCCTATATGCCACCATGTTCCTGCCATGGTGATAATGCACTAAACCTTTGGACTGCAAGCTAGTCCAATTAAATATTATCCTTTGGAAGAGTTGCTGTGGTTATGTCATCTCTTCACAGCAATAAAACTCTAACTAAGGCACAGGCTTTTGATAGAAGTACAGCATGGATGAGAATATAATGGGTACAAATCTACCTGATTTTCCCATGGGACAGAAGTAAGTGTTTCTTCTCCTTTCTTACTGCACTGTTGTTTACTCACCATTAATCTGATAAGAAGTATTATAGTGCTTTATCTATAAATTACTTTTTCATCAGGCAGGGCTCAGTAATTTTCATCCTGTCATGGGTCTTCTCCAAATCTTTGATGCGTCCTAGCAAAGCTAAACTGGTATTTAAGAAACAGTCTCAAGAGCAGTGAGGTATGGGTGCTGAAGCTTCTCTCACATGGCTGCCTTCTGTTTTGTCATCTCATCATGTTTATTTCTATGTTGTGATTGACTTTTCGTAACTACATTTTCACTCTTTAGTTTCTTCAGCCACACCACACCTAATTCTGATATTTTTCTGCATTCTCTTAAGATATCAGAATTGATGATTTTCTAGTCACTTTCTTTCTTTCCTTATCTCATTCTTCTTTTGGTATCCTTTTCACATATTTTCTCCTCTTTTGAATTCTTATTATTACTTTAGATATGTGATTCTACTAATCTCTACTAATACTAATATCTCATCATGACATATCTCATTTCAATTGCAAGTTGTAATGACACCGACATCATTTATATATCTAAACCCAAAATTCTTCGAAAATGTACCTATGTCTATGGTTTCTACTGACCTTTTGCAAACTTCCCCTGAGGTTAACTGCTATTTATTCCCAAAGAGCAAGTAAGCAATGGTGGCAATCTATGCAAAAAGTATGATGCCTCAGAAACTGTCCAAAGAGAGTATTCAAGTTAATCAAGCTAGGTTTCTGATTCAGCAAGAATAAGCCCCAATTCTCAAAGGGATAGGATGAACTCTAAAGGAATCACCACTGGTTCACTGTATAGCAGACACAGTGTGCATAATCTACATTACAGAGTAGCTGATTCACATTTCAGATGAGTTCACAAGATCAAGACCCCAGGAAAATGTTTGACAGGCCTTGTGAACCATGTGTGAGGAAGAATATGAATAGGATGATGCTGTGGTCATATGCTTATATGGGATGAAGGAATTATTTGTGTAAATGGCTGGGTAATAAAAAAAATAAAAAATAAAAGAATTTTGTGGTGTTAACTCCTCAGGTCTGCCACTGTGGCATGAGAGCAACCTCAGACAATATAAAATGACTGCCCTTGGTGTATGGGTCTTAATTTGTCAATTCCTGTCTTAAATTGTATAACACCAGGGATTTGTACTATTTCATGGAAATTTAGCTACTCATACAGTATTCAAAACTCTGATCTGCAACTGCAATTCCTTTTTTCCTGGTTACTAGAATCTATTACACTGTGTTAGTGTCCTATCCTTAGAGAGATAGGAAAAAACCTTGAGTCATTTTACTACAGAAATCAATGCTGATTAAGACATAATCTACACATAGGCGAGCCCATAAAAACATAAGAAAACATTAGCAGTTAATTAGAAATTAATGCTGAGATGCTAAATGAAGTTCTTAGATTGAAGCAACTGCATCACACTTGAATTGTTAATATGGCAATTAGTTTGGCTGCCTACAAAGTACTTTTTAATAAATACTTTATAAAGACTTCTGTTAAGTGAGATCACAGCAGGTTTATAAAATGCAAATTTGTATGGTCTTGAATTGTGTATGCAGTTTTCTTTCTTTTTGGAAGCTCTAGTCATGGAGGCTTCTTGAAAGTATTCATATTGCAACTAACTTTTAAATATAGTTGCTATTCTGAAACTAAAGTTCAAGTATATACAACAGTGAGTCTCAAGGTGTGGTCTAAGGACTAGCAATATCAGCCTCACCAGGGAATGTCCATGTCAACTTTCAGCCTATTTTAGCCAGACTTGTTAACACTGAAGTATGGAGCCTGGAAACTGTGTTTTAAAAATATCTTCAGTTGATGGATGATAGCTGTGCACACCTTTAATCCCAGCACTTGGGTAGAGAGAGGTAGACAGATCTCTGAGTGTGAGACCAGCCTGATCTACAGCTCGAGTTTGAGAACTACAGATTTAAGGCACTGATGTATAAACTAATAAGGTTTAGGTGGGTGTGTCTCAGATAGTATACACAGAGTGATGGATTCTACCCTGTTTGCCCATGGAGATCCCTTTGGGTGCTTTGGAAATATTTATATCCATGTCCCACCCCAGAGGCAACTATCTAATTGATCTAGGATGTGACTTACACTTTGAGGTGCCAAAAAGATTTCTGAGTTGATCTAACCTGCAGATATATACAGTAAACACTACAGTCAAGGAAATTATAGTTCAATCCAAACACAGTAGAACAATATGTTTGATGGTATGGGAATGTCTATCTTATCTTTCATTCTCTTTCATGTTAAACTAGGTTCTGTTTCAATTGGAAAAGTGTATGATTGTTGTATTTATCTTGGGGAAAATCCTAAGGTTGTAAAAGCATCAGCTTAGAAGTATATCATTATGATACTGAAAGTGGCATAGTTGTATAAACACTTTCATTCCTTTTTTAAGTTGATTAAATGAAATGTCTTTTGTCTTAAACACCACACACACACACATACACACACACACACACACACACACACACACACACACACTCCACATGTGATGGATATCCAGTCTATAGTGCCATAATACACACTTTGACCTTTATATTAGCAATGAAATCCAATGAAAAGGGAAATGATCTAGTTCTACACGTTGTAAAATGAGGGTAAGGAAATAAAACTGAGAACAAGAAACAACAACAAGCCAGAGAACGTACAAAGTCAACAAGGACAAAACACCTAAGAATAATGAAAACTGTGATTTGATGTAGGATACAGATGCTGTTTCCAGATTAGAAACTACCCATTAAACAAATAAAGCTGAAATAGTGAATTTAGTAGCTAATGCAAGAAGAATACAAACCAAAGAAAAACAAATAAATTTGTTAATGCAATTGAGAAGATATTAACACATGAAAATGTAGATAATGCTGGACTATTTAGTTTAAATATTAGAAAAATAGACAAACCACTAGCTCATTTAAGAAGAGTATGATGAATCAAAGTCAGGATGGATCAAAGCTGGGCATAATGGTTGATCTAGCCTTGTAGTTCCAACACCTATGAGGTGGAAACAGGATCATAAAGAGGTCAAGGCCACCCTTGGCTACATAGCAAGTTCAAGCCCATCCTGGACTACAGGAGACCATGTTTTAAAAACAAAAACAAATCAAAAAGTACAGAATTATAAAATATTATACATTCATACACACTAATAGTTTTTAAAAACTTGAATAAAATGGAGAGATAGATACTTTAAAAATAGATAAAAAGTGAGCAATTGATTGAAATTAGACAAACAATGGAAGAAATTGGGGGGAAGATGTGTATTTCTTTTTACAGGCACATTCTTCAAATCATTAAGATTCAGACATTTCTAAGCTATTGAGAGTGTTCCAGAAAATAGAGGGGGAAAAGGAACTTTTAAAAAAAGCCAGAAGCTAGAGTAATGCTGAGAAGCACTTCTGACAGTCAAAAATATTTTCACAAACTGATGAGAAAAAAGGAAGAGGGAGAGACTGTAAAAAGGAGAGTAGGGGAAGGAGACCAAGAGAAACTGCGACTTCACAGGGACTTCACAAAATTGATCCTAGGAAAATGAAAGCATTGGTTCATGCTGAGCAGAGCAAAAGCCCTTGAGCCTTCTGGAGCTCTTCATTATTCAAGGACAAATGGCCTCAGGGAGTTAAGTACTTTCATGATTTTGAATCACAGTTGAATATACAAATAGCATTTGAATTGGAAGAAAGCAAAGTACATCTAATGTATTCAACAAAAGACTTCATTAAAAACTGTAACTTAAAGATACAAGAGAGTTAGACAGGAGATATCCTGTAGGATTGAATAATGATACTCCAAAAATCCCCTGAGTAATTAAATAACAATCCCAGTGCCAGATGAGGGTACCTCCTTATGTTGGTCAAGGAGGTCCCAGAAGCCCCCATCCTAAATATCTTAATCCCAATGGTTAATCACCAAAGCTAATTGACAAGACCCACTCTGAAGATAGTACATATCTTGGTTGCAAGATATAGAGAAATCATCATTTATCATGGTCTCTCTTTCCTTGTTCTCCCTCTCTGCTCTTGATCCAGCTGGGATCTCCTGCTCCCCTAAGCTCTCTTTTTCCCAACCCCTACCCTTCATTACTACAGCCCCTCATGTCCAGTTTGCTCATGTAGATATCATCAATTTCTCTGTTATTGGGCGACCCCTGTATCTTTCTTAGGGTCCTCTTTACTAGGAAGCCTCCCTGGAGTTGTGAGTAGCAGTCATCTTTGTTTTATATCTAGTATCCTCCTATGAGTGAGTACATACCTTTTTTGTCTTTCTGAGTCTGGGTTACCTCACTCAGGATGATTTTTTTCTAGATCCATCCATTTGCCTGAAAACCTCATGATGTCATTGTTTTTCTCTGCTGAGTAGTATTCCATTGTGTATATGTACCATATTTTATTTATCCATTCTTCAGTTGAAGGGCATCTAGGTTGTTTCCAGGTTCTGGCTATTACAAACAATGCTGATATGAACATAGCTGAGCATGTGCTCTTGTGGTATGATTGAGCATTCCTTGGATATATGCCCAAGAGTGATATAGCTGGGTCTTGGGGGAGATTGATTCCCAATTTTTTAAGAAAGCGCCATATACATTTCCATGGGAATAGGAAGAAGCAAAGTGCTAGAGAGGTCCACAGAAATCCACAAAGATACCTCCACAATAGACTATTGGCAATGGTCAAGAGAAAGCTCAAACTGACCTACTCTGGTGATTGGATGGTCAAACACCCTAACTGTCGTGGTAGAACTCTCATCCAATGACTGAAGGAATCAGATGCAGATATCCACGGCCAGGCCCCAGGTGGAGCTCCAGGAGTCCAATCAGCGAGAAAGAAGAGGGATTGTATGAGCAAGAGATGTTGAGACCATGATTAGAAAAATCACAGGGACAAATATCCAAACTAGTGGAAACACATGAACTATGAACCAATAGCTGAGGAGCCCCCAACTGGATCAGGCCCTCTGGATAAGTGAGACAGTCAATTAGCTTGAACTGGCCCCCAGGCAGTGGGACCCGGACCTGTCCTTAGTGCATGAGCTGGCTTTTTGGAGCCTGGGGCCTATACTGGGACACTTTGCTCAGCCTGGGTGAAGGGAGGGGGGGACCGGACCTGTCTGGACTGAATCTACCAGGCTGAATCCCCAGGGGAGTCCTTGCCTTGGAGGAGGTGGGAATGTGGGGAGGATGGGGGGGAGGGGGCTGGGGGTGGGAGGAGAGAGAACAGGGGAATCCGTGGCTGATATGTAAAATTAAATTAATTATAAAATTAAAAAAAATAAAAAAGAACATTAAAGGTGAACTATGATTAGAAAAAAAGATATAGAGAAATCAAGCTGAAACTGAACTGGTGGGTCCTTTCTCCTGTAGGCTGTAAGTATTGGAAGAAGCTGTAAAGTTGCTGGGGGAGAAAGTATCAATGGTTTTAATCCTCTGTGAACCCTAGGAACTATAATACAAATGTCCCAGACAAGGTGTGTCCATGCATTCAGTGTTATAAGTGTAACCAACAACTCTCTGGATTTGAGGCTTGTTCCATACGAGGGAATACATGCCTGGTATTGTGATTTCTGTTGCCAAAAATTCATATTTGAGGAGGTCTTAGGCCCTCGAGGTGAACTTAGTAATATTGTTAATATTGTTTAGCTAAATTGACCTGACACTAAGCTGCTTTCGAAATATTTGTTTATACTCGCAGACAAACGCCATTCTCAGCCTTGACCAGACGAGTGTCTCTTATCCATGAACAACAGTGAATGTAGAAACTCTTGACTGCTCAAGGTGCTGAGACTAAGTGGTGGTTGTGTGCTCAGCCCGGAACAGTACATTTATGCCACCCCTTTTAAGGCTCAGGTAACATCACCAGAAGGTAGGCTAGAAAAAAAATGTAAGATCCAGAAAATATGGAGAAAGGCTGTGAAATGCTGTGTTCTGGGCATGGCAGAGCCAATGTAGTCATGCCCTCACAGAGCTGTAGTTATTTACCAAAGCCTGGGCCAATCAACTATGTACCAGGGAGGGGCTCACATAGCTCAACCCCTCTTTATTGAGCTGTTCATGTATTCTGGGGGAGGGGCAGTCATTGCCTTCAGTTGAGTACTCACTGAGGAGTCCATCAGTCTCCCACAGATATTTATAATTGCACAGTCACATATGTGATCCTGGCGAAACGCAACAGGCTTTAAAACAAACCAAAAAGACAAGAATGTGGGAAACAGACTTGTAGGGGAGGAGTAAAAAGGGAAGGAGGCAGAAGAGAGTAGGCAGTGATTACAGTAATTAGAATGCTATGTGAATTAGAATGCTGTAGGAAGTTAACCAAAAACAAATTTAATTAAGTTTTTTCAAAAGATTAAAATGTAAAAAGTATAACACATACCCATACTCATACATCACTTTCTTTTCATTATAAAACTTTGTCTAAACACCAGGATTAATCCATTGCAAAGATCAAAAACTATTAGGCCTCAGTTGGACCAGCTTGCAGTGGCACACAGGACCCTGTGATGGTTTCCTTTTCAAAATCTGAGCTGCTGGACTTGGCCTTTCCACTAGTTTTGGGATGACAATATATTTGGAGGGGGATGTAAGCAGTCAAGTGCTGTGCCTACATTTTTTATTTGGTTAAACTCTAGTTTAGTTCTTTTCTCTAATCAAAATGCATGTTGCTGGAAGAGATTTAGCTTTCTTTGAACATCAGCCAGAAGCTTTGGATCAATAGCCCTTTGCTATCTGGGTATACTCCTTTGTCACAAATGCATAAGCCACATCAGCTATTTCTGGCTTTCAGATATTCTGGCCTTTCCTGAAATATCTGATTTCTACTGTCTTATGATTACATGTATTGATATTCCATAAAAATATATTTGTACAATAACTTATTTTTTTTAAATGCAACAGGAGAGTAGAATATTTTTTAAAAAACATTTAAAAATACAAGGTACTTAGTGCTCAAATCATTTTCCACAACACCATTTGCCAAAGAAAGAAACTTAGTGAAATGATTGATTCTAAGGTTGGGGCAAGAACTACATAGGACAAGCCTAGAGAGTCTTGTGATATCAGGAGTGAGAAAGCGTGAGAGAGCGAGAGCGAGAGAGCGAGAGAGAGAGAGAGAGAGAGGGAGAGAGAGAGAGGGCAAGAGAGAGAGACAGAGAGAGAGAGAGAGAGAGAGAGAGAGAGAGGGAGAGGGCGAGAGAGACAGAGAGAGAGACAGAGAGAAAGAGAAAGAGAGAGAGTGCGAGAGAGAGAGAGAGACAGAGAGAGAGAGACAGAGAGAGATAGAGAGAGAGACAGAGAGAGAGAGCGAGAGAGAGAGAGAGAGAGAGAGAGAGAGAGAGAGAGAGAGAGAGAGAGAGAGATATGCTTGAAACCAAACAAACTAAACTAAACCCTCACAACGACTGGGTACAGGACATACAGAGTCAAAAAGATCTCACAATAAAAACCTGAACTTTCTGAGCAATAAATTTCTATGGAATTATCATCCAGTGTATAAAATATTCATAAGGGCATATCAATGTAAATAAATGATTGAATCATTAACTAGCTAACTAGAGAAGTGTCAATTCTCAAATAATTTATGCCAGCACTCTTCATTCAAGTTGGTGATGTGTAATTTCTTACTGTGTACCTATACATCATGACTTCCTTCCAAAGAACAGAGTACAAATAGGAGAGGGGGAATGATCAACTTCACAGTGCAAATACATGACAAATATTACCTCAGGGGACCAAGGCTAACTTCAACCATATATGTCATGTTGATAACCAGTACCGTTGATATAATAAGATAAAATAATTTATCTCTGCAGAAGTTCTCTTCAAAATTCATAATGAGTCAGGAAACATTACAAAATGGTTCACCAGTTCCCCTTAAAATTGTAGAGATTGTGGGCCAGGGAGGTGGATGAGCAGGTAAAGTCATGTGCTGGGGAAACCTGACAAGCTGAGTTTGATTATTGGAACCCATTTTGTTCTCTGACCTCCATATGTGTGCTGTGGTATGCGTGAACACCACTATTGGAGAAATTATTTTGGCCACTCCACGTAGTTAAAAGGATATTTATTTAATGGCGTAACTCACAAATTAAGTAATAGGTAGGTCACAGGGTCTGGGGAAGGTGTATCGCAGTCCAGCGGTGTTCTCCGGAGCTCTGCACAGTCCACCTTCACCGTTCAGCGTCCCGGCACAGAGAGAGCGTACAGAGAGAGTGCTGGCCCATCCAGCTCTCTGGTCTCCAGGCGCCTCCCCTCGCCCCGCCTAGTAGGCGTGACAGTTGCCAGAGTCTCAATGGGGGTTGGACTTCCAGATCCAAGCTGGAATGGCTATCCACTACACACCACCACATCATACATACACTAGCAATAATAATAATTTCAAAAACTTTAAACCCGTGAATATCACCCAGAACAAAGAAAGTGTGAAAAATTGTTACAGTTAACTAGAATTTAAGACAATATGACAACTTAAATATTATGTGAGAACTTGGTTGGGATTCTAAAGGAAAAAAAAACATTAGGAGAAAATTTAGAAAATGAACAAGATGCAGATTTTCGTTAATAATAATGTATCTATATAACGTAATACATAATTCATTCACTAAATATCATACTGATAGATTGTGACAATAATTTGTGTCACATTCACAACTTTCTCGTAAAGGTAAATTTTAAAATAAAAGGTTTGTTAAGAAAGACAAAGAAGTAAATATCAGTTCTTTTCAAAGCAAGTAACTTGATGAAGATTGATAGATTCCTCCAGCACATGTATAATTTCCAGTATTCACACAGCAACAACTTAGCATTTAAACTCTTTTCTAATATAACTTTAACATGAATGTTCAAAAATAAAATCTGAGAGTGCCTACTGCAAATTAAAGTTAATTGATTTATAGCAGTAGTTATTAAGTTCAATTGTAAATTCTAACTGAATGATATTTATTTTTATTGCCTTTAATTATATGACCTCAAATGTAAGAATAAATTTTATTCTCTCTTCACCACCTAGAAACATAAGTGAAGTATGTAGTTTAATGAATTAATGGAATTAATTCATTGATTGCTGAAACGGACTTTCTGGCCCCGAAAACCAGAATAATTATATAATAGAAAACATACACACACACACACACACACACACACACACACACACACACACACACAGACTTATGTCCAGGCAGAATTTGTTTATGAGCCTAATATTTTTTAGGACCCTTACTTACAGGTCTGTTTTTCTTTTGGGGGGGGGGGATGACAAAGTGTTTGACACTAAATTGTTTATCATAGAATTATTTTTGAATAAGTTATTATGCTCAAAAAAATGATAGTTTTTCAGCATTTATTTTCTACAGACATTTACAATACATGCTTGAACCAAATAGCAATGTGCAAAAAAAACAAAACGAAAAAAGGCTCCAACTTCTTAAGAGCCATTTGGAGAACAGCTAACAAGTATTGGCCATAGATGCTACAGAAATCGTAGTTTCTGGAATTATTGTTCTAAATGAGGGGTTGAAGAGAAATCTAAAATTTTATGGTAAAACTGAGAGCTAAAATACCAAGGAAAGTGATGTTCTTTCCTTACAAATCTTCATAAATAACATTTCCCTAGTCGACCTCCGGTTGTTCCTGTTCTTCATTTCAGATGCAAAGGATCCACCTGAATACTTCCTTCTCCATATTTTAACAGCAGACTTGGCCAAAGTATCTTTGGAGTTTACCCACTTCTAAAGTTGGTTGTTCTCTTTGTCCAAGACAACACTCTCCTCTAATGAATTTCCTATTGTCTCTTCTAGTTCATTGCCATATAGAAGCCAAAAGAGACTATTAAAATAAATGTAGATTTCATTTTGTCATTCTAAATGACATTTTTTCATCCTTGGTGTATGGATTAAAATATTTACGAAGCATCTACCCCCTCCAGCACTCCCTGCAGTAAACAGTGACACAGTGCCCAGACTTGTTCTCAGGACTCAGGCATTCACCTCCCTGTTAGATGCTACTGGCTTATGGGTGTCTTTTACCATAAATTGCCCCAGTTATGTGTGACTGGAATTCAAAAACTTGTCAAAAGTGGGATATATTAAGGCCTGACTTTCTAGCTCTCTACACTGCTTATTGGGTCATCTCTATGTGCAGCTATATTGAAGTTAATAATCTCCACTCCATTCCTCTCTCCCTCCTTAAGTCCCTGCCATAACAACCTCCACTAGTCCAATATAATCTCCATTGTAGAGACTGTTTTTCCCATAATTGTATCTGAAAATCTCTTCCCTCCCTACAGAATGCATCCTTTACTCCTAACTAGAGCAATCTGGATTTCAGTCTTGTGTCTCTGCACCAGTTAGTACAGCTGAGCCTCATTACTTGACATTCTGACCTTTCTATGAATATGATATTATAAAACATTCTAAAATTTTAATATGCATTTGAATCACATGGACCTTGCTAAAATGGGTCTTTGGGTTTTCCTGAGACACTGTACTTTGTACTATGAATGTCAGCTCATAGGTAACGTTACCACTGGTCTATGAAGCACACATACATGAGTATTTATGGCCTCTGAGATTCACTGTAGCTGTAGTAGTTTGATAGGCAGCAAGTATACAATTCTAGATTAAAGACTGTAGTTGCTTAGAATAGGCTTCAAGTCTTAGCTCTGGACATCCTATCTAGGCAACCTTGACCATGGGACCAGTTTCTCCATATACCAAACCAAGAAGAATTTGGAGTTGTTGCAGGAATTGAAACACATAGCACAGGCAAATCATTTAACACAGTGTCTGGAATATAAGCCTTGAAACCATCAAACCTCCTATAACTCCAAACAGGCATACTATGTGGGAATGCCTGGGTGTTATTAGGAGTCAGGGACTTGAAGCAGGGCAGCACTACCAGTAGCATTACTTCCGAATTCTAAGTTCAGAGGTATAGAAAAGAAACCTTAGAGCAATTGAAACGCCCAGGAATTTATGAGGGTGATCCTAGCTAAGACTCCTAGCAATAGGGGATATGGAGCCTGAAACCAGCCATCTCCTATAACCAGGCAAGACTTCCAGTGGAGAGACTGGGACACCAAGCCAGCCACAAACCCTTCAACCTATTATTTGTTCTGCCTACAAGAAGTGCTAAAGTAAAGATGGCTTGTGGGAGTGATCAGCTAATGACTAGCCCTGCTGGAGACCCATACCCTGAGCTCATCCCTGAGGGCCAGGACCCAGAGACAGGATACCCCAGAGAACTAGGATACAACAGGACTGGCAAGAAAAGGCAATGAAATGATTCCTAATGATATTCTGCTATACTCATAGATTGGTGTCTAGCCCAACTGTCATTAGAGAGGCTTCACCCAGTAACTGATGGAAACAGATGCAGAGACCCACAGCCAAACTTTAGGCAGAGTTCAGGGAATCCTGCAGAAAAGGGGGAGGAAGGATTGTAGGAGCCAGCGGAATCAAGGACACCACAAGAACTTACAGCATCAACTAACTTGGGTTCACAGGGGCTCACAGAGACTGAACTGATAATCAGGGGGCCTGCATGGGACTGACTTAGGCACTCTACATATATGTGACAGTTGTGTAGCTTGGTGTACTTGTCGGATTCCTAAACAGTGGGAGCACGGGCTGTCTCTGACTCTGTTGTCTGCTTTTAGGACCCATTCTTCTTGCTGGATTGCCTCATTCAGCCTTAATAGTCAGCAAAATGCCTAGTCTCACTGCAACTTGATATTTATTCCATGGCTGGCTAATATCTATGGGAGGCCAGCCTGTATCTGAAGAGAAACAGAGGAGGAGGATTGGATGGAGGAGGAGGAGGAGACAAGCAGAGGAGAGGAGCTTAGAGGAGAGGAGGGAGGGGGAACTTTGGGATGTAAAAATGAACATATAAATAAACAAAAGCAACAACAACAAAGAAAGAAAGAAAGAAGGGAGGGAGGGAGGGAGGGAGGGAGGAAGGAAGGAAGGAAGGAAGGAAGGAAGGAAGGAAGGAAGGAAGGAAGGAAGGAAGACAGAATGCCAGTTTAGGTACAGAAATAAGGAAGGGCTCTATCAAATAGAACAGAAACTAGGAAGAGGAAGTAGTATGGCTCTCTGAAATCTCCCATGCCATTTTGCAAGTAAATAAAGGCCCATAAATCCCAGCTGCTGTCTGTTCTGTGGTCTGTGGGATGGCTAACCTGAGAAGCAAGCAGGGAATGGATTCACCACAGGAGCAGGGAAATGCTACCTTGTTATTTCTCTTTTCTGCGTCCATTGTACTTAGCAGCCTCTCTCAGAACCGCACTCTTAAGATTCATGCTGAATTTAATCCTAACAAGTCTAGGATCATAGTCCCCAGAGACAGTATTAAAAAGGACTCCATGGCTTTAACATGTTTCCTTTGATCCCAAGCAAAGAAGTCATCTCAACGGGAAACACTGTTGTTTTCTCTCAGTAGGCATGGCTGAAAGCAGCTGCTCTTGTACAAGCCAGCATGCTGATTCAGAGACAAAGGGACACATCTTAGAGACCGACGAACAGGCAAACAGTGAGTGGCATTGATTCTGGTTCATCCAAGAGTGTGTGCAGATGGTTTGAAGAGGTAAGGCCCAAGTCAGGTCAGTGCACAACATGGGTGCAGGGTAGAGGAAAAGACACCTAATAAAAACATGCCTGTGAGTCCTTTGTGGCTCCCAATAAGAGCAAACACACTGCCAACTGATGGGCAAAGCTGAAGCAGGCCTCAGTAAAATGCCTTTTTTTTTACCTAGTGAAAGATATTTGTCACAGAGAAGGACACAGTTTAGAAAACAGTCTTACAATAACTCTCAAAACACAAAGGAAAATGGGAACATGGAATTTACTGTAGCTGGCTGGATGCTAGTCTTGCTTGTTTTTTAACATTCAATTGACATTAAAGTTTTAGTCACCTATGAAGAACACTGGGTATGTGCTCAAAACAAGTACAAGTTTTCAAAACATACAATTCATTCACTCACTCATTTCAGTTTCCTTTGCTGTTACACCGTAGTCAGTGAGTGGGCTTATTCCCAGTGGGACATAAACATAAAGGGATATTCTCCAGGCTTGGCCAAACTCTCCCAAATATAACCTGTTCTGTTCAACTTGACATAAGCTAGAGTCATCTGAGAGGAGGGAACCCCAACTGAGAAGATGCCTCCATTAAATCGGGCTGTAGATAAGATTGTAGGGCATTTTCTTAATTAGTGATTGATGGGGGAGGTCACGGGGGGGGGGGGGGGAGGCAAGGCCCAGACCACTGTCAGTGGTGCCAACACTGGGATGGATATCATGAGTTCTCGAAGACAGCAGGTTGAGCAAGCCATGGTGAGCAAGACAGTAAGCAGCACCCCTCCATGGCCTCTGTATCATCTCCTATGTCCAGGTTCCTGCCCTGTTTGAGTTCCTGTCCTGACTTCCTTTGGTGATGAACAGTGATGTGAAGTGTAAGCTGAAAAAAAACGCTTTCCTCCCCAAGTTGCTTTGTTCATCGTGTTTCATCCCAGCTATGACATAGTCCTCCCATTTGATTGTACAGTAGAAACTATTAGCAGGATCTTCCAGAAAGTATCTTGAGCTATAAGATAAGAGACCAAATCCTTAAATGACAGAAGTAGAACTCAAATGCTCACATGACCCTATGGCCCCATTACATACATGAAATATAAAGATTTAATGTTCCAACCTCTTAAATCTTAGCATTACATGCTGCAACAGCTATTCTGCTCAGATCAGCACATACAGATAATGTAATGGGAAAACAGATGCTGGATTACCATACTCAGCTTTGTTTGGTCTTGGGGGATATGGGACCACATTGCTGACATGCAAAAATACTCAGTGGGGTAGACAGCCGAATCGAAGTTTGCTGACAAAGCATGGAGCAGGAAATTTGAGGGTGAAGTAGGAGTTGTGGCTAAGATATTCATAAACAGAATGGACTATTAGGGAAACCATGCTTCAGAATGACTGCAGTTTTTGTATAGCTGACATAGGAAGGCCACCCACAAACCTACTCTAACTTTTTAGGCCAGGACTAAGCAAACTATGGTCTGTTCACCAAATCTACACTATCATGCATGTTCATACAACCTATGAACTAATCATTTTTTTCTTTTAAGTAGTTGAAAACATCAAAAGAATATTTTGTTGTGCATGAAAATTACATGAAATGCAAATTTAGGTGTCAAGAAATTGAGTTTTATTGGATTATAGCCACACTTGCTCATTTACATGTGGCCTGTTCTGCTTTTGTGTACAATGACAGAGTAGCTATATGGCTCACAAAAATAGCTAAAATATTTACTGTTCCCCACAGAACAAGCTTGCCAACCCCTTCCTACATTCAAAGCTTGAACATTGGGTACTAGACTGCATTATTGTTTCCATTCTTCAGTTCTCTTGAATCCACACTCTGTTATTGTGACTTTGAATTTCATTCTTGGGAGTAGGATGTGTTCTGCTTCACTGATGTTTAGCATTGCTTTGTCACTTGCTTTGGACAGTGGAATATGGGAAAAAGCGATAATAACCCTGTACCAAGCCTTGCCAGTAATAGAAATCACGTTTTTACTTCTCTCTGTTGTGTCTTCAACAATGCCATGAGAAGGACACATGCCCTTCATAGCACAGGAAAGCAGAGAAGAACTATCTCAAGTGAACCTCCTGTTCAAAGTCTTAAGCAAAGTTGCCCAAATAAATTTGAGACTTGTTAGTATTAGGACATGTTTATTGGTATATATCAGTGAACTTTGTAATTTTTATTAAACAGTACTGAGTGACCCATACTTTACGTAGCTATTGAGTGGGAACACCATTTGTAAAGTTACACACCATTTTAAGCAAATGTTAAAAGATGTTAGGAGGTTACTAGGGATCTAATGTTAAAAATTATATTAGTCACATGGAAGCCTAGTAGGTAAACAAAATTAAAGTAAAGTCAGGCAGGAGTCTTTTAGCTCTTTATTCTTTTCTGATACCTGAATAATTCTTTTGGCATTCCTTTCCCCAAATAGTCATATGTTGGCATAAAAATTCCCTTCTAGTCCTTTTATTGCAGCTGATCTTTGCTTTGGTATAGCTCTCCTATATCTTCACATTTTTATGATTCTCAATGGCTCTCATAGAAATGTCCTCCTCCCTCAAACCCAACATGTGTAATTGTGGAATTGAGAGTCTCTAGTGTTCCATCCCAGGAAATTCTGAACTTTTAATCATTACATGAAATGTCTAACAAAGGACACGTGAAAGACCCAAAGTATGCCTTCTAGGTTTCTTGGTTAACATCTGTATAAGTTGTCATGGTGATTGGCAAAGGGATAGAGATCAGACAAAAGATTAGAGAATATATTGCCATGTTGGGACCTATAAAGCCTTTGTGAATGTTGCTGCTGGGAAATTGATCAGGAAGTTGCATCTTTCAGTAATGTAAAGTATCTTGCTGGATATCACAAGGTAAGTAAATTTCCCTATGATTACATAAACTGTTTTTTTTTTTTTGCTCCCCTTTCTCCAGAATCTGAGATTTCATGACTAGATGAAGCAACAGCATCCTGGCATAGTAACATTAAGATTTAAACAATTAAAATGTGTTTATTTGTTATATTGAAGTGTCCCAACTTTATTTTCTAATTGTTAGCTGTCTTCTCAGCAGGAAAATAAGATAATACAGGCAGGCAAACAAAACCCCATCCTAAAGCAATCTATCAAACTATGTGGGGAGAGCTAGTTAATGAGATACAAGGATCAATCTGAACCCAAGTTTGAGAATCATTGTTCTAAGTCTTGTTCTTGGCAAATGGGCATTCTGTGTATCATAGGGCTCTAACTGGCAAATAACTACCATACTGTAATAGTCGAGTATATGTGGTCCTATATGTTTTCATTTTCAGAGTGACAGAAAACCTAACATAAGTCAGTACAAACAATAAGGACAGCTATAGTCTCATGTAAATGAAAAATTCAATGTTGGTATTCATTTTGTTTCTATATGTTGCCACCCATAGTGCTACTATTGGTGGTTCTACAAGAATTTTCTAGAAGTAGGGAGGGCTACATATTTTCCCATAAAAATTAGCCCTAGAAAGGCAGCTTTCTTTCTCTCAATTACTGGACATCTTGCCTTTACTTTTATTTGATTAGCTTGGGTTGCCTGATTGCCACTAATCACTAGCTAAGTGACCAGAAATCTCTTTCATACTAATTAGCTTAGAATGAGATTATAACTTTTTATGACTACAGAAAAATTGATACAAATATTCAGTTTAGGCCAAGTAGACTCCCTAGTAGTGCTAGGAGTTAGGATAACTCTATTCAGCAGACAGACTGCTCCATAATATGATAAAAGTGGGACTTGTTAATAAGGAAAAAGCTGGAAATAAGTGCTGGTTAAGCGATCAACAAATATCTACTGAAGAATATAGATAATAGAGATGCTACAGATTATTTTTTGATTCCTTATTGGTAGCAGAGTAAAAAAAAAAGTTTTCATTCATCCTAAAATGAGGAGGTATTTACACTTGTTTTCAAGTTATAAACCATGCAGATTAAGGATCAGCTAGGTCAAAAAACTTCTTCTTCTTCTTCTTCTTCCTCCTCCTCCTCCTCCTCCTCCTCCTCCTCCTCCTCCTCCTCCTTCTCCTCCTTCTTTTCCTTCCTTAAGGTTTCTTGTCTTCTGTGCCATGTTAGAAAGAGGAGAGGAACACAGGTGCTTTCAGCCCACTCATTCAGAGCATTCCAATGAGTCAGGAATTCATCTGTAGACCCAAGAAGCAGATTCTACTTCCTAAATTCAAAAGAAATGGGCACTCTTTAGTCCATTAACAGGATAACAAAGTTGTCCTTAGAATGTACTTAGCAAGCCGGGCGGTGGTGGCGCACGCCTTTAATCCCAGCACTCGGGAGGCAGAGCCAGGCGGATCTCTGTGAGTTCGAGGCCAGCCTGGGCTACCAAGTGAGTTCCAGGAAAGGCGCAAAGCTACACAGAGAAACCCTGTCTCGAAAAACCAAAAAAAAAAAAAAAAAAAAAGAATGTACTTAGCAATCCCTCCCACCCCATTCCTTGTTTGTTTAGCATTTTCCCCAAGGTATATGAAATTCAAACCCAGCAGATATCAGTCTTTTGGTTGAGATAGTCCTAGTTAAAATACAAACATTCTTTGAATTTATTAAATAAATGATTTTGTTTAATAAATAAAATGAATTTATTAAATAAATAAGTTGTTTAATAAAATTAATTTGTTAAGTAAATAATTTAGTAAGTAAATGATTTAGTGAATTTATTAAGTAAATAACATCTATAAATCCTTTTAAAAAAGATTTATTTATTTGTTATGTATACAGTGTTCTGCCTACATGTATGCTTGTATGCCGGAGGAGGACACCAGATCTGTCTAATGTCAGTTTAGTTTATAGCTTCCTCATTCAAATCCCTAAGAAAGTAGAAGAGTTTTTTTTTTTCCACTACAATAATTAGTTAACAAGGATGGAATGACTGAAGTACCACACATCTTTGCAATCTGTAGCTGATTGATATGGAATATTAGTTTATGATGTGTTACATTCATTTATGCTGTGGAAATTTTTTTAATGATGCAAAGTTGCATTGCTCTCTTTTATGTTGCATTTGTTTAACTCTGCAAAGCTGTGTTAGTTTGCCTGTCTAAAACACCTAATTGGTCTAATTAAGAGCTGAATGGCCAATAGCAAGGCAGGAGAGGGAAAGGTGGGGCTGGCAGGCCGAGAGAATAAATAGGAGGAGAAATCTGGGAAGAGAGATGAAGGAATAAGAAAAGGAGAAAAAGAGTACATCAAGGTCCAGCCACCCAGCTACACGGCAAGCCACGGAGTAAGAAATAAAGGAGTGTATATTGAATAGAGAAAGATAAAAGCCCAGAGGCAAAAGGTAGATGGGATAATTTAAGTTAAGAAAGGGTGGCTGAGAGCAAGCCAAGCTAAGGCCAAGCATTCATAAGGAAGAATAAATCTCTGTGTATTTATTTTGGAAGCCAGGTGGCAGGCCCCTAAAGAGCAAAGAGTAAGAAAAAACAAAACAAACAAACAAAACTACAGCTGATTGATTTATGCACACTTAAAAAAAAACATACTTCCAAAGCTCTGCTCCCAGTTGGATAACATGGGTGTGATTAGAGACTCTTCTTTTCTCTTCTTTCTAAATATTGGTCATTATGAGAGATCCTGTAAAAATTAGTTCTTTCGGTATTATGACTCTTGGTATTCCTTCCCAGGGATGCTCATTGCTCTCCTCTGATGTGGAATAATCCTTTTGCACACTGTGAAGATGTGTCTTTGCCAAGGTGCCTTCTGATGAAGACTTTTTAATAAAGAGCTAAATGGTAAATAGCTAGTTAAGAAGAGGTTAGGAGAACTTCCAGGCAGAGAGAGAAGAGAGGAGATGAGTCTAGGCATGGGAGACACCAGAGGAAATGGAGAGAAAGGAGGACATATAGAAGGAGAGGTAAAAGCCACGAGCCACCTGGCAGCACATAGATTAAAATAAATGGGTTAATTTAAGTTATAAGAGATAGTTAGAAACAAGTCTAAGCTAAGGCCAAATTTCATGATTTGGGAGTTGGCAGTACAAGAAAGCCTGCTGAATTCCTGTTTGCTTGATTTTTGTATCCAGAGAGCTTGGATTATATCCAATAAGAGGAGTGTGCCTCTGGCTTTTGTGTCTGCTGGAGTGGGAGGGAACAGGAGAGAAACAGTTTGCTAGGCCTATTCCTATGGGTGACCAGATATCAGGTTGGTACACAATACAGAAGCATGGGATTTACAGCTCATGGCTAATGTTTGTCAGCTCTCAAGGAGTTTGTTCAAAACCCATGTTTCCAAGGTAATCAAAGTAACAAAGTCCTAAGAAGATAGGGCTCAGAGCAGGGCAAGAAACCTATGCAGCCCTGTGTCACTCAGGTTTACACAAGCCAAAGTTTCTGTCTCCAATCAGGTAGCATAGAGGCCACATTAACTAAGATGTTTTCTCTGCAGTCCAGGGCCTCCCCAAACTTCAGAAACCCATAGGAGTTTTTCTTATCAAGAATTTTGAGTTTCCCTTGTACCTTCTAACTCCTGTTTTGTCTGATAGGAATGAAGCCTTGTCCTTCAGACCCCTACTGGAGTACCTGCAATGTTGATAAATCTCATACCTGAAGGACGATTGGACTCCATGCCTTTCTCTCGAACTTACACTCTTTCTCTTTCTCCTTCCACAAACCTAACAGGATGCCCCCCTTTCCTCATTGCCTAACTACCTATGACAATGAGGTGCCTGTGACAATGATTTTCTTTAGAAATGTCTTTGGGTTAGAGGGCTACCTATGTATTTGGCAACTTCTTTGAGGGTATGCCTTGCTTCTGTTGTTGTTATTTTGAAAGATTATTGATTTTGAATTACAAGCAAAAGACAAAATTACAATGAATTTAGTTTAGGGATCTGGCTGGTGTCTATTTGTGATTCTAGAATCAGGTAATACCTCATTGTGTAAAATGAATGACTGTTCTGATTGAGCAGAAAAAGTCTGCTACTTCAGCAGGAAAGAGCCAGGAAAGACGTGGAGAAAGCAGAGACAGAACAAAACATGAATTGGTGGCTTCAAAATTATCTTTATGAGGTTAAAGTAGAGGCAACTTCCTTATTCTATTGACAGAAGTTAACTGAGTTCCTTTTTAGAAAACTGAGCCATTTCAAATCAAGTTTTATTAAGTGGCATTCACCCGGTGCCTCTGGTTTGACAGCCTTAGCTTGGGCATAGTACACAAGGCTCATCCAAAACAGGGACTCCTAAAAACTTTATTTCAAAACAAACAAGGAAACAAACAAAAAGGCTTATTAGCTCTGAGTCACATTTTGGAGCAAATACACCCTTAGAGGTCTTAAATATTTAGACTCCTGTTTTAAAAAGTTCAGTACTGCTAAGAATATTTGCAAATATTTGAGCAAATTTCTTGAACATTTTTGTCTAAGAGAAATCAACTATTTTTCATGCTGTTGCCTAACATCTCCCTCCAAACTATAAATCAAATACTGAAATTCAATAAATACTCTGTTAATTAAAGATTGACTGTGACTAGATGAAATATTTCCTTACATTCCAATATCTGAATAAATGTGTAACTCTTAATAAAATTTTCAATTTTCACTTGTACCTTCAAAGCCATATTCCACTGTCAACTCAGGTTTTCTAATTCAGTAATGTGAAGTATCTGAGAGTTCAGATATACTGAGACAGAAGCCCTGAATTTGAGAGAATGACCAGCAGTGCAATGAACTTTTATAGTAGGTTGTCTCATCTCACCTGAGAACAAATGACCCAAGCAAAGTAAAAAGAAATGGGTGGATATTTGAAGTCAAAGACCAGATAGACTCCATTGAAAGAAAAAGCCATTGTAGAAAGCTGAATTACCAAAAAAGTTAACAGCAGAACTCTAGTTTGCCTAGCAAAATGGATACTCTGAATTAAACATTAACATCAAATTGATCCAGGGATGGTGTTGTAATAGTCAAACAAATGAGCTTTACATAAATCACACTCTTCCTTAGGACCTTGGCTTCCTAATGCCACAGGCATTTTACTTCAAGTTGTCCTCTCTCTGGATCAAAAGAACATCCCCTCCCCTTGTTAGGCAGTACAACAGAGGCTTTTGATTTCTCCAAGGGCCATTTCTAACAATAATCACAGGTTAGTGTCTCACACTTATGCAGAGACCATGATCTGAATTTGAATTGGATTTCAATATAGTAGCACTTGGAATACAAATAGAAAGGTAATTAGGGCACTGCAAAAGAATATAAAAGTATATGATTCTCTGAACATATATTAAAACTCTTTGGTTAGAAGGCCTTCCCTCCCTGCCTTATTGGAGCCTTTGCAGAATAAGTTGTGCTAATATAGAAAGGGAAAACTATTAGCTTTTTTAAAAAATTTCAGTTCCTCTAATGTTCTTTCAAGATAGCATGCTGATAGTGCACAATTAAATGGAAGGATAAGAGCACTGCACACAGACTTACTCAGAGGAACTTTTCTCTGTGTGAGTTATCTTACTTAGCCAATAAGTATGGACCAAGATAACACCATTAAGATACTGTGCTGTGGGGTACATAATAACAGAATTTAGTCTTGCAATCTTCAAATATGTCAAGATACGGTTTATTATATTGCTTTTCATAGCTGTCCACTCCTTTGCTTCCTTGTTTGAGGACTATACATTTCTGTTCCACTGATTCTGGACTTTACTTCATAATTTACTGTGGCCAATGGAGTACAGCATAACGCAATGTAGACAATGTGTAAGCAAGAGATTCAAATAGAGTTGTTTGATTTCATCAGTGACAGTGGGATAAAACTCAACATTGCTAGCTGTCTAACTTGAAGAGTTCCTTTCAGAGACCTATGTTCTATTAAAACCACAATCTTATTTTATGCCTAAGAAAAGAATTTCAGGATAAGTCAGTATTACTTGGTATGTAGTCAGCATTGACATGGTCAGGAGGGAATGACAGAGGCACTTTTCTATTCTGTATAAGACACACCTATACTCCACATTGTAGAAAGGAATCTACATGTATATATTATTAATAGCATAGCAGTACACACTATAGATGGTTGGTTTGTTCTAAGATAACCCTCCATCCAGCCTAGATGATTCTGGAAGGATACAAGGTTGATACTAGTAGACACTAGCTAGACACAGCACTTCTAGAAATGCCTGAGCCCAAACATCCATAGAATGAAGAAAAGTGCAAGGGATGATAACAAGAGAAGTACAGACACCATATGTCTCAGAAATATTGTTTACCATCTGACTAGAGGCAAAATTTGAGCTCCAGAGTGATTGTCTCTGTCCTTGCCCCTACCTTTCATGAACACTTTCCTTATAGAATATACTGACAAGAGTTGAGAAGGTAGATATTAGAGTGTTAACATGTTGCCTTTGTAGATACCTGGACCTCTGATAAAGTGAAACCTAAAGATTCAATTTCTATTTTTGTTTATGAACCTTTGTGGTGACGGTATTGTTGGGTAGCTAGGCAGACATTATTAGCAGGGCTTGTAGGTGATTGATGATAGACTCTTTCCATTAAGTTATTGTCTTGATAACCAAGAACTGAAATTGCAGTTCTCTACTTGTTACAGGATGCTGGCAGTCTTACTTCTCCCTCTCTCTAATAAAACACGTTGGGAGACAGAGACTGGAGGGGGAGATAGCTTTAGCTTTATTTAAGTTCAGGCTTTGTAAAATGGGATGGAGACTGTCCATCTCAAAGAAAAGAAAGGGCTCAATGACTTTTTTGGGGGGGATGGGGTGGGCAATGGATGGAAGATTCCACCTGCCTAGCAGAGTTCTTTGTTCATAGTCATGTTCTTGAACCAGCAGATCTGTAGTGCTGAAGGCTTTTTTCCTGGAAAATCAGCTTCTGGTCCCATTTTGTATGACTCTGTTAACACAGCAAATCTGCAAGTGAGAAATTGGGACAGGTAAATAAGGAACTATCATAATTTTCCCTCCTTATAATTTGAAATAACATGTAGAAGGAGAAATGAATCACAATTGCTCCACCTTAAAATGTATAATACCGCCAGGCAGTGGTGGCGCATGCCTTTAATCCCAGCACTCAGGAGGCAGAGGCAGGAGTATCTCTGTGAGTTTGAGGCCAGCCTGGGCTACAGAGTGAGTTCCAGGAAAGGCGCAAAGCTACACAAAGAAACCCTATCTTGAAAACCAAAAAAAAAAAAAAAAAAAAAAAAAAAAAGTAAAATACCTTATAAAAGGATAGCTGTAGATTAGACACACAGAAGAAGGTGGAGGTGACAGGGCTTTGTTGAGGTTCATCAAGGGAAGACTACTTCCTCTTGATAAAGCTTGGCTTTCTTTATCTGAGACAGGGTCATATATAGCCCAGGCTAACTTCAAACTCACTATGTAGCTGAGAGCATGACTATTTTTAATATCTTCACTTTTCTGATTTATAACTTTGACTCAGGGTAGAGACATACAGTCAGAACTGTCTGGAAGGTTAAAAGATTTCTTTCTTGCCAAGGCTGTTAAAGAACAGAGACATGTCATGGCCTTCTCCTATAAGAGTCAATCAAAGTAGGCCTGTCAATCACCTAGGTAGGCATAATAGGTATGAAGCAAACCTAGGGTTTATTAAGAGTAAAGAATTTATTAAAAATTAAGTATGTCTTTGAGAGATACATAAAGAAAAGACAGTAGTATATACCCAAGAACAATGGGTGGGTATGAACTTCTCAAAAGAGTTGAGATCCTGTAGAGTTCAGTTCATTTTATGGGCAAACCTTAATGGGAGGGAGGATTGTGCATGAGCTAAGAGAGTGGGAGGTGAGGAATTCAAGGAATGGCTAGAGATTTTCCTAGAATAGGTTTTATTCCCTGTAAACAGAGGCAGAACCTTTCTGTCCTGACTGCCCGGTCCCAAATAAACACACAGAAGCTTATATTAATTGTAAATGCTTGACTGATGGCTCAGACTGACTACTAACTAGCTCTTACATGGAAATTAACTCATTTCTATTAATCTATGTATTGCCACTTGGCTTTACCAGTCCTCTGGTATCTTGGTTCTTGGGTGGCTGGCTTGTGTCTCCCTGACTCTGTCCCTCTTCCTCCAAGTCCTCAATTTGATTGTTCTACCTAACTTTATTCTCCCTTGCCATAGGCCAAAACAGCTTTATTATGAAGCAATGAGAGCAACACACATTCACAGCGTACAGAAGGACCATCCCACAGCATTTCCCTTTTCATGTCCCAATATGGGGCCTTCCAGATAAGTTGTGGCAGCAGATAGATGATGGAAATGGGAAATTTTGCAAGGCTAATGATATGGAGATGGCATTATAATTTTGTTGGTTTTATTGCAGTGTTCATATGTAAGTTTATGTATGGTTTACTGTTTTTGTTTTAAATATAGAATACAGTCTTTAATGATTGTACCTTTTTGATTGTACCTTTTTGAATACTGAAGTCTATAAAGTAGGAGTGATATTATTATTTTTTACCTTATAGGGATTGGGGATGCTGAGCAAGCTTATTCACTAAAGTCCTTATAAAAATTCATGGCTCCTAGAAAGCATTCTAAGGGTCAAATTTGTTTATATTTTATGCATGTATATACTAGATAAAATTATGATAAAATAATGTAAATTAAAACTGTATTGTAAGTCTATTGGAATGGTTTTCCTAAAGGTTAGCCTTCTCTAACTAAAGACAAAAATGATCCTCTTGAGTTTGCCTCAACAGCTGACTGAGGTGAAAAGAGAGGTGGGATAGTTATTTGTTGAGGACCACCTGACCTGTTGAACAGTCCTTGAAGGAAGGATTGAGGATTAAGAAATAATAGATATGAAAACTAGAGAAGTAAAGGATATCATCCAGTGTAATCAATGTAAAAGAAAAAGACAGACACAGAATAGCATCAGGAGGGCTCTGGGTCAATACCACAGTCACCTGGAGTTTATTCCTAATGGGCTTCTTATACACTAGCAAGGGGAGAGGCAAAAGACCTCCCCCTTTCAAGGTCAAGGTACAAAGTACCGCAAGTGTAGACCCTTCCTTAATTTTCAAAACATCCAGTAACCATGCCTTATGGCAAAGCATCTTATAATTAGGCCTTGAAGTATAAGACACCTGGTAACCATGCCTTTGGCCAAAATATCCCATTATGCAGCCTTGCAGGACAAAGCAAGTTCAGACTCTCTGATCCTGAGTCAAGATGGAATAAGGCCTCACTATGGAGTCTCTGTGGGCCCCCACAGTTATTCTTGGTTGTCAACTTGACTACATTGGACAACTTTCTCTATGAAAAAGATGCTTTGTCCTTACTGGAGTAGATACTTCTTCAGGTTATAGGTTTGCCTTTCCTGTACATAATGCTTCTGCCAAAACCATCATCCATGGACTTATAGAATGCCTTATTCACTGACATGGTGTTCTACACAGTATTGCTTCTGAGCAGGGAACTCATTTTACAGCCAGAGAAATGCAACAGTGGGCCCATGATCATGGAATCCACTGGTCTTACCATGTTCCTCACCATCTGGAAGCAGCTGACCTGATAGAAAGATGGAATGGCCTTTTTGAAGACACAGTTACAGTATCAGTTGGGTGGCAGTAGCATGGAGGGCTGGGAAACAGTTCTCCAGAAGGCAGTATATGCTTTGAATCAGTATCTAATATATGGTACTGTTTCTCCCATAGCCAGGATCCATGGGTCCAGGAATCAAGGGTAGAAAGGGGAGTAGTTCAGCTCACTATCACCCCCAGTGACCCACTAGGAAAGTTTTGCTTCCTGTTTCTGAAACTCTAAGTTCTGCTGGCCTAGAAGTTTTGGTTCCAGAGTGAGGGAGCTCCTGCCAGGAGCCAAAACAAGCATTCCATTGAACTCAGACCTCCCTCTGGTCATTTTGGGCTTCTAATGCCCTTAAACCATCAGGCTGAGAAAGGAAAAACAGTGTTAGGAGGGATGATAGATCCAGATTACCATGGGAAAATTAGATTGATTCTTCACAATGGAGATAAGAAAGATTATGTCTGGAGTACAGGAGATCCTTTAGGGCATCTCATGGTGCTACCATGCCCTGTGATTAAAATCAATGCAAAACTACAACTGCCTACTCCAGGAAGGACAACAAAGGGCACAGACCCATCAGGAATGAGGATATGTGTCACTCCTCCAAGAGAAGAGCCAAAAGCTGCTGAGGTGTTGGCCAAGGGTGAAGGAAATACAAAATGGGTAGTAGAGGAAGGTAGTTATAAATACCAGCAAAAGCCATGTAACCAGTTGCAGAAAGGATTATAGTTGATATGAGTATTTCTGCTAAATTTGTTAAGAATGCATTGTACAGTTATTTGTGTTTTCTTTTAAGTTATTTATCATGTGTTGTAACATCCATTAAGAAAATGTTATCATATTTATATTTGAGACACTAAAAGAATGTCCCCCAAGTGACATTGCCACCTATTCTAAATTTATCATGTGTTTGCAGTTGTATGAAGGACAGTTATATTATCTTTAGGTGTTATTATGACCTGGTTATTGTTTTCATTTGGAAATTAATTATAACATAAGGAGATATGATTGTGTGTCAAGTTGACTTGTGATTGTTATTCTTGGCTGTCATCTTGACTATATTTCGAATTAACTACAATCTAGAAACTGAGGGCACAACTGTGAGAACTTTCACTTGGTTTGAAGTGGGTGAATCCACTTTTAGTATGGACCATTGAGGCAGGAAGAAACAGGCTTTTCATCTTGAGGGAGGAAGACAAACCTTCTGCTAGAAGCCTATATAAGGACATGGAAGAAGAAAGCTTTTGCTTTTTACCTGCTTGCTCTCACTTTGCTAGCACATCCATCCCTTCACTGGCATTGGAGCCTACTTCTTCTGGATTCCAGTGTACACTAAAGACCATCTGAGACATCCAGCATCTTTAATTTAGGAACTACTGGATTCTTGGACTTTCCATCCATAGACAGACATTTTTTGTATTAGCTAGATCACAACCAGTGAATCCCATATATACATATGCGCGCGTGTGTGTGTGTGTGTGTGTGTGTGTGTGTGTGTGTGTGTGTGTGTGTGTGTGTGTGTGTGTGTGTGTGTGTGTATGTGTGTGTGTGTGTGTGTGTGTGTGTGTGTGTGTATAAATCCTATAAGTACTATAAGTACTGTTTCTGTAGAGAACCCAAAGAGGATAAAATATTTTATAGGTGTCAGAGAAAACCACACTGCAGCGACTACTTGATCAGTGTGTGCCTGAGTATATATACATGTGTGCTTATTTGTGTATGTGTGTGACATAAACTTACATTCATCTCCATTTCTCCTCCCATCAAAAAAGAAACAGGCATTCAAAATATGAAAAGTGACAGATGGAATGAGAGATGGGGGTTGGTGATCTCTCAATTCCTCTTTCCTCATTTATTCCTCCCATATTTGATACTCACACAGAGCTCATATGGCTGCCACTTTCTTCTAACCACTGTTCATATTAATATATTACATCCTGTGTTCTATATTTTTATTCACAGGGAGGTAGATATAGCATCTACTGAGCTTTTTAAAAACCCTACACAACCATACCAAGAGATAGTAAGATAACTTGAGATATACAATATCCCAACATTGAAGGTATTAGAACACGAAGAGCCTCTCCTTAGATTTTTCTTTTCTCCATTAGGACATAGTTGATCAAGCTATGTAGAGAAAAAAACATCAGGAAAGATATTACTGAGGGAAATAACTGTCTATTGTCAGTTAAGAGGCCACTGTTCTTGCAAAAGACCCAAGTTCACTTCCCAAAACCCAGTAGTCAGCTCACATCTACCTGAAAATGCAGTTGTAAGATATCTAATGCGTCATACCTACATGAGCACCCACATACATGTGGCATAAACACACACACACACACACACACACACACACACACACACACACACACAAATCACAAACACACAAAATTTTAAAAAGTAAACAATATGTAAGTGATTACTAAAATAAATATTGGAATAAATGTATTTTGCCTGGACAGCTGAAGCCAACTAGGAGTCTAATCTCTCATGTAGTAAATGTGTCATTATGTAAATATGCCCTTGTGAATAGGCTTTTCTGTTTATATTTTCCAACTTGGGTCTGTTGCTCAACTGTTCTCTGCAGATCTAACTCTACATATGGTGCCAAGACCAGATGCCACTTCTTTTTGTCAAGATTTGACAGACAAATGTCATATGAGAAAAATAGTCTCTTAATTGAGTATATAGTAATAATAAACACATACAATAAAAGAAGACAGTTCAAGAGCTAGGGGCTAGCTTCAACAGTGTGATGACCTGATGTCAGATCCCAATAACTCGTGGAAAACCAGATACAACACAGCTCATGACTTCTGGATTAGATTACAAATCTGAAGTCAGAAGTATGCCATGAAGTCTGAAAGTTAAATTTGAACAAAACTTATTTATGGAATATTTAGGGGACTTATTCAGAGCCTTTAAAGCTTCCTTTAACAAAGTTTATTTTAGAAAGTCAAAATATGGCACATACATCATATCCCCTCAAATTGGTTTGTAGACTTGATAGAAACACAATGAAAAACCCAATAGACTTTTTTCTGCTTGAAAAATTTATATAGAACAATAATGAAAGACCCTGACCTGTAAAATCAGTAAGAGCAACAGGAAGGATTTGTAGATGTTACTGTGCAGCAAAAATAAAGGGAGGATAACGTGAATGAGCAAGTAATACACAATTAAATTCTCCTTAAGTGAAACAAATTACTTTGGAAACAAGGTAGAGGAACTGGATCACTTAATAAAGGTGAATGTATTTGTATTATTTACTTACTTGTTTATAAATTATTTTATTTTATGTGTATGAGTGTTTTGCTTGCATGTATGTGCAGTGTTTATGTGCCTGTTGCCCTAAGAGACCAGAAATGGGTATTGGATCCCCTGAAACTGGAGATATGAATAGTTGAGAACCACTATGTGGTTGCTAGGAATCAAATTCAAGTCATCTGGAAGAGCAATCCGTACATTTGTACTCCTTTTTTTTTTTTTTTTTTGTTTGTTTTTGTTTTTGTTTTTTTCGAGACAGGGTTTCTCTGTGTAGCTTTGCGCCTTTCCTGGAACTCACTTGGTAGCTCAGGCTGGCCTCGAACTCACAGAGATCTGCCTGGCTCTGCCTCCTGAATGCTGGGATTAAAGGCATGCGCCACCACCGCCCGGCTGTACTCCTTTTTTTTTTTTAAAAAAAAAATTCACATCACTCCTTTATTATATGGATCTGGAAAGAGATTTGGTAGTTATACCTCAAATGAGTTCTGAACCCACATGGTAGGGTCAAGCAACTGGAACACCCTTCCTGTCTGTTCATGCCTCCTGCATGCCTCATCTTAGTATTTCATCCTTTGCACCTAAGCCTTTCATAGAACGTAGTCACAATAAAAACTCTGAGGGGTGCATGTTATTGTTCCACATCAAAGGATAGCTCCATTACCAGGAGGGTTGAGATGTAGTAATTATTGTTTTTCTTACTCATTTGTGTACTAATGGTCTGCCTAGGAAGAGGAACCATGCTGTGGTATGACAATGAGGAGAAGCTACAACCCATTTTTTCCCCTGGACCCTGTCCTGGACTCTTCTGCAGTTAGGTAACTAGAGGTTATAGTCATTCCAGGGACTAACTAGGCATGGTGATTTAAAAGATACTTTCTCTCTGACCCTAAAGGACTTGCTGGTTCCAGAAGGTTGGGATCAATCCCGTAAACTCTATGTGTTAAATTTACTTATTTAAAGAAAAATTTTAATTCATTTTACATAATAACCACAGATTCTCCCTCTCATCTCTCCCCCAACTTCCTCCCAACACACCCCCATCCCCTCCTCCACAAGGGTAAGAGTTTCCATGAGGAGTCAGCAATGCCTAGTACATTTAGTTGAGGCGACACTGCATCAAGGCTGAGCAAGGCATCCCACCATAGGTAATGGGCTCCAGAAAGCCAGCTCATGCACCAGGATAGATCCTGATCCCACTGCCAGGGACCCTTCAAACAGACCAAGCTATACAACTGTCTCCCACATGCGGAGGGCCTAGTCTGGTCCCTTGCAGGTTCCACAGCTGTCTGTCTAGAATTCATGAGTTTCTATGAGCTTGGCTCAGTTGTCTCTGTGGGTTTCCCATCATGATCTTGACACACACCCCCACTCATATGTAGTGGGTAGCCATTCCAGCTTGGATCTGGAAGTTCCAACCCCCATTGAGACTCTGGCAACTGTCACACCTACGAGGCAGGGCGAGGGGAGGCGCCTGGGGACCTGAGAGCTGGATGGGCCAGCGCTCTCTCCGGAGCTCTGCACAATCCACTTGCACCGAGAGAGCGCACAGAGAGAGTTGCCAGAGTTTCAATGGGGGTTGGAACTTCCAGATCCAAGCTGGAATGGCTACCCACTACACTCATATAATCCCTCTTCCCTCTCTTCGACTGGACTCCCAGAGCTCAGCCTGGTGTTTGGCTGTGGATCTCTGCATCTGCTTCCATCAGTTACTGGATGAAGGCTCTATGATGACAGTTAGGGTATTCACCAATCTGATTACTGGAGTAGGCCAATTCAGACACCCTCTCCATTATTGCTAGCCGTCTAATCTGAGGTTGTCCTTGTGGATTCCTGGGAATTTCCCTAGCACCAGGTTTCTCCCTAACCCCATAATGTCTCCCTCTAACAAGATATCTGATGACAGCTTATGTTGGAGAGGATGTGGAGTCAGGGGAGTACTCTTCTACTGGTGGTGGGAATGCAAACTTATACAGCCACTTTGGAAATCAGTATGGCAACTTCTCAGAAAATTGGGAATCAATCTACCTCAAGACCCAATGATACCACTCTTGGACATATACCCAAGGCATGTTCAATCATACCACAAAGGAAACTTGCTCAACTTTGTTCATAGCAGCATTATTCATAATAGCCATAACCTGGAAACAACCCAGATGCCCCTCAACTGAAGAATGGATAAAGAAAATGTGGTACATAAACACAATGGAGTTATTACTCAGCTGTATAAGACAATGACACCATGAAATTTGAAGTAAAATGGATGGAACTAGAAAATATTATCCTGAGTGAGTTAACCCAGACTCAGAAAGACCAACATGGTATGTACTTACTCATAAGTGGATACTAGATATAAGCAAAGGATAACCTGTCTACAACCCACAGCTCCAGAGAAGCTAGGAAACAAAGAGAACCCTAAGAGGGACACATGGATTGCTTTGGGAAGGGGAAATAGATGAGATCTCTATGAGTAAACTGGGGATGGGAGGCAATAGAGGGGAGAAGATGGGGATGAGAACATGAGGGACTGAGATGGTCGAGCTGGGGGACCAAAGGAGTAGGAGAGCCATGAAAAAGATATCTTGATAAATTTACTTTTATAACATCATAAAAGGTGCATATATGCGTGCTGTGGGATGGTCTTTCTATATGCTGTGAATATGTATTGCTATGATTGGTTAATAAAGAAGCTGCTCTGGCCTAAGGCAAGTCAGGTTATAGCCAGGCAGGAAATCCAAGAAAGAGACAGGAAGAAGAAAGACAAAGGCTGGGGAGATGCCAGCCCTCCGCCCAAGGAGCAACAAGATGCCAACAGACTGGTAATGCCATGGCCACATGGTAATATATAGATTCATAGGAATGGGTTAAGATGAAAGAGCTAGCTACCAAGAAGCTGAAGCCATAGGCCATGCAGTTTATACTTAATATTAGCCTCTTAGTGATTACTTTATAAGTAGATGCAAGAGCTCAGGTGGGAGAGATTCATCCACACCATGGGGCTAGGCAGAACCAGAGAAACTTAGGGCTATATCTATATTGTAGACTATTTGTTTAAATAGGCAAAGATGTGTTACATTTGTTTATGGTCATTTGTTTAACTATAGAAATATGTGTTACACTTCTGTTAATTAGATAAAATTATCCTGGGCTCAGAGAGGTTGGGTTAGCAACTAGTTGACAGGAAGTATCAAGGAGGAACAGTGTATGCGTTTTTTTTTTTTTTTTTTAATGTGAGGTGGTGTGGAAGAAATGAGGTTTCTGGGGATGCTAGCTAAAAGAAAATGTTAGCCAGTTGCTTTCCTATAGTTGGAAGTTTTCCTGTGTCCTGCCCTGTCCACAGGCTCTCAGACCTAAGTAAACACACAGAAGCTTATATTAATTAAAACTTCTCAGCCATTAGCTCAGGCTTACTACTGACTATTTCTTTCACTTAAACTTAACCCATTTCTGTTAATCTATATGTTGCCACATTTTCCATGGCTTTACCTGTGTGCCATTACATGCTGCTCCCTGGACAGCAGGCTGGCATCTCCTCACTCAGCCTTCCTCTTCCCAGAATTCTCCTTGTCTTTTTATCCCACCTATGCTTCCTGTGTGGTTACTGGCAAATCAGAGTTTAATTTATCAATTAATCAGAGCAACACATTCACAGCAAACAGAACATCCTACAGCACCTCCCCTTTTCTGTCTAATCAAAAAGCAAGGTTTTTAATTTTAACATAGTAAAATTACACATAATAGAATAGTTATCAAGCAAGAATTACAGTTATAATATCTAGTCTATTTGTATTTGGCACAATTAAGGAAAATATTTTATTTATCCTATATTTATGAGTCTAAAGTTTCATATCTAATTTATCTTTTATCATAACCAAAGAAAACTATATGTATAAGTATCTAGTCTTCTACTACATCAAAGACCCCAGAAGGATATAGTATTACCTAAGTAAACAGGAAGAACATTGTAAGCAACTTCCAAAAATCTAGAATGACAGAGACAGTTGTCTGCCTGGACAGTCATCCAAAGTTCCTCTGCAATGTTGGGGCATTCACCTCCAGCCCATAGGACTATAGTCTCTCAGTCACATTTCTCTGCATCCTGTAGAATTTCTGGCAGTTTCTTCTGCAAAGCAGGAACCTGAAGGACCATTTTGCCTTGCAAAGTCCAGTGGTCATCTTCCTATGGGCCCTGCATGTTTATTTTATATGACATTTTGTCAAGCAGTCCAGGCAAGAACAGTTTCTTGCCCAAAAGGCTATTTTTTTGCCAAGAAGAAGATAGACTCCATACAGTGTCTTCAATGCCCATCTTTCTCTTTGAAGTAAGTGGGTGCTTCCAGGAGCAGACATATCTCAATGTCCAGAAAATACTAATTTTTTAAAACATTTTAAATGCCATGTTCTGTAGGTCTTTGAAGAGTTTGAAGATTACCTATGTAATTGAATTGTATCTATGTATACTTAGAAAACTTAACATGACTATAAGTGTGACTGTCATAGAAGACTAATTATTACTCTGTATTTCTTAATTATCCATTACAATTTAAATGAGCTGCATAAACATAACACCTTAAATGAGAGTAGAAATATACATACAGTATAATGAAATTAACTTTCAATCTGTATCAATAAACTAAAATCTATACCAATGTAAAAAATTTAAACAAGTTGCTCTTTAAAAGTAGGTTCAACAATCCAACCTTTTATCTTATCATATCTACATCCTATATTTCCATATCACTTTCCTAACTCTCTGAGCTCAGAAGTGTTCACCCTAGCCTTTGAATCTCAAGTTGTATAAGAACAATAGAGATTTAGTAAAATCTGCCTTTAGTGGCAGCAACAGAGCCATTGTCTGGTGGAACAGAATTCCTCCCAAGCTACAGCCTTAGTAGCTGGGTTGCTAGTAGTTAAAATTGCAGCCACTGTGATGAAGGTAAAACAACACACACACACACACACACACACACACACACACACACACACACACACACACACTCACACAAGCCCCTGTCAGGTCTATAGTGGTGGTTAAAATAGCCCCATGTGTTCACCAGAAAATAAGCCATTCCTCATACCAAATGGGATAAACTCATTGCCTTCAAGGGCCAGAAGTGCCTATTGCTGTGTGTTTGGATAGCTCTGCCTTGTTTTGTAGAGATTAAATGCCCCTTGATCATGTCCAGGTTTTTGTCTTTCACTGTCTGAATCATGTTCCAGCAAACAGTACTCATAACTGATAAGTCATATCTCCAGCCCAGGAAAGGTGATTTTTTTTAAATGTGTGAATAGAACAAGGGAGAGTTGTGAAACATCATAAAAGGACCAAATCTTTGAATAATGGACATAGAATAAGGAGAGAAATGCCATACCAATGACACAGAAAACATTTCAATACAATCATATAAGAAAATTTCACAAATCTAAAGAAAGAGATGCTCATCCAAGTATAAGAGATCTACAGAACATCAAATAGACTGGCTCATAAAGAAACTCACCAAAACATAACACAGCTAAAACAATGAAAGTGCAGACTAAAGAAAATGTACTGAATTCTTCAGTATACAAGGGTGAAATCATAAATGCAAGCCCATCAAAACAATAGCTGATTATTTGATATAGACTTTTAAAGCTATAATGGCTAGGAAAGATGCATTACAGGTTAAAAAAATACCGTAACTATCAACCCAGACTATTATACCCAGCAAAATCATCTATTATAATTAGAAGAGAAATAAGCTCATGACAAAAATAAATTAAAGCAATTTATGATACTTCAGACTGGAAAGCTACAAAGGATCCATCAGCAGATTAATGTCTAGAATATATAAGGAACTAAAAAACTGAACATCAAGAAGATAAGCAACCCATTTAAAGGCTATCTATGGAACTGAAAAGGTCTCAAAAGAAGACATACAGATAAATAATAAATGCTTTGAACGTGTTCAACATTCTTAGTTATCAAAGAAATACCTTAGATTCCACCCCATAATATTTATGGTGGCCATCGTTAGGGTTACAAATAATTGCTACCATAGATATGGGGAAAGTAGAACTCTAATACATTCTTGGTGGGAGAATAAACCAGTACAGTCTCTTTAAAAGCCGGTCTAGTGGTTTCTCCAAAAACTAGAAGTAGAACTACCATATGACCCAACTCTGTCATTCCAGGCATATACCTAAATCTGCAGAGATACTTGCAAATCCACGTTGATTGCTTCTGTGTTCATGATAGCTAGGAAATGAAATCAACAGAGATGCCTATCAATGAATAAATAAGAAATATGTATCACATATACACAGTAGGAATTTATTCATCTGTAAAGAAAAATAAAATTGTTAGATTTTCATGTAAATGGATGAAACTGAAAATAATTGTTCTGAGGCAATCCAGACTCAGAAAGACAAAGGTGGTATGTTTTTCCTCATATGTAGATTTGTGTATTTAAGTTGGAGTATTGGAGAAGCCAGGAAAGATGTCATTGAGGTGTATGCATTAAGGGAAAGGGTATAGTAGGATACAGGAAATAAAAAGGTATAATGGAGGAAATGTAAGGACAGGAGTTACATTAACCAAAATGAGGAGTGTATGAATAGTCATATGGAAACCTAGTATCTTGTGACCCAATTACAAATATAACTTAAAAATAGAATTTGAAGGGAGATATTCTTCATGGATGTATGAATACTGCTCCTAAAACTGAGTTATTAAAAAAATCCCAGTGCCAGGTGTGGGACTCCTCCTGATTATCTGTTGGTCAGGAAGACCTTATAGGTTCTCAAAACAGTGCAGGTTTCTTCTAATTCTTTCTGGTTTCCCAGAAAAAGAGCTTACTAGGGAAGACCACACTTATCTCAGCTATAAATATGAGAAATCAAGCTGGAACTGAGCTGGAAGCTTTCCTCTGCTGGGTATGAGTGTTGGACTATTCTATGTATATTACTGGGAGAGAAAAGCCATCAACAGTTGTATTCATCCCTGAACCCTAGGAACTATGATACCAATCTACCAGGCAAGATTCAATAGTGGCAGGACTGCTATGAAGGTAACCAACCACTCTTTGATTGGATTTGAGGCTTGCTTTATAAGAGAGAGTTTTGCCTGGAACTGTGAACCCAGTCAGAATCACATGGCAAGGCAAGTCATAGACCCTAAGGATTGAATTTACTACTTTTTAAAAAAGCCTGGGAGTCCAGATCCCAGGACTGTTACCCAGGGTAACTCAGAGAAAGACTTCTCAAGAGCAGGGATAGGAAGATTTCTTTTCTATAATAATTCACACATGATCTGGGAGGAATTCTCTTTCACTTCATCTTTAAAAGGTCCTTTCTGGAAATCTCTCTTGCTCCACATAGTTGCATTCCACATTGGTACATTCTCTATACAATCTCGACATAGCCACATATCTCTTGGACAGTTCAATCTCTTTTCTATATAGCTTCATTTTCCTTGTCTCCACACAATTACAAATCTCCACACAGCCACAGCTATACATCTCATCTACATAGCTGTTTCACCATATAGCCACATCTCTTCCTGCAAGCCATATATTTCTATATATAGAAATATTTCTCTCTATATATATAACATCTCTTTATAACATAGCTGAAAATCTTTCTTCTACACACATTTCTTCTCTCTACCCTGCTACATTCCTTCACACACTACTAGATCATTCACTCACTCTTTACTCATTTACTCTCTCACTCACTCACTTTCCTCTATGCACACATCTCTCCCCTACATCTCTTTTCTATATAGCTACACAAGCTCTCTTCTACAAAGCTACTCATCTTCTACCCAGCTCTCTCTGCACACATTTCCTGCTCTCTAAACACACACACACACACACACACACACACACACACACACACATACACACACACACACACACACACACACACACACACACACACTTTCACCTCTGCCCAGCCTTCTACATAGACATACATCTCAGAATTTCTTTCTGAAAATCTCTCTTGTTCTCTTTCCTGTCTAGCTACTCATCCTCTTTCCTCAGTTGCCTCTGCACATCCCCCCCCCCACACTCATAGCCAAACTCTGGACAATTATATGTTACAGGATTCAATTCATTCTCATAACACATGATAAGCCACATAGTTTTTCTCAGGCTAGAGATGTCACACTGACAGGTCAGAGACTAATGCTTGGCCATGCATGTAGCTCTTTCCAAGACAGAGAACGAAACTGAAATTCAGGACTTAACAATAACAGTTAGTTGGCTGAACCTTGAGTAGTTGGGGTACGTGCAAAAAGAGAATTACTGCAGGTGATTGTATCTGCCAAAGTTGCTTCATTCTGACCTTGATTCAGCAATAAGCATCTGGAAATTATGTTTGTGTATTCTCTGCAAAGGCAGCAAGTCTGTTTTGAATTTTTATGAAATCTAAAATTAGCTATCTTCGTTACTGAGAATGCTACTACTTTACTGTAACAGTTATAAAATATTCTAGTATTATTTCTAATCATCAGAATTATACAGCGAAAATAGAAATCATCTTCCTGACCATCCACAGTTATATGTGTGCCCAAAGATGTAAAACACACTACCAATGAGCTGTGGAAAGAATCCCACAGCTATTCTTTTTAGATAGGTAAGTGATGGCACGTGAGAAACTTACAGACAGAAAACAACTGGTTCCCATAGCCAGTGACCCCACAGACTTTGCCTAGTGGAGCACCCCAACAGACAGTTACTCATCTGGTGGGTCAACCTGTTAAATGTAGTTGTCACCTACTGTATACTCCTACAGCCTCCTGCAACTTTTGTTTAGTTATGTTGACGTAGTGTCAAATAGCCTTCCAAATATCTATGTTTATACATATAGACAAACACTACTCCCAGCCTTAGTTAGAAAAGTCCCTTTTTGCAGTGAGTGAACAGCAAAGAATTCAGACTCATGGCTACTAAAGATGCTATGAATAAATGGTGTTTAAGAGCTTATCCCTGCCGGAGGTGGGGTGGGGTGACACACACCTTTAATCCCAGCACTCAGGAGGCGGAGCCAGGTGGATCTCTGTCAGTTCAAGGCTAGCCTGGGCTACAGAGTGAGTTCTAGGAGAAGCACAAAGCTGCATAGAGAAAGCCTGTCTCAAAAAACCAAAAGAGAGAGAGAGAGAGAGAGAGAGAGAGAGAGAGAGAGAGAGAGAGAGAGAGAGAGCTTATCCCTAAAGAAGATATGTGTACAACCTACTCTAAGGCTCAGGTAATGTCACAGAAGTATGGGTGTAAAGAATGTAAGAGCCAGAAGGTGTGAAGAAGAGCTGTAAAATCTCATCGTCTGGGCATGGCATTGCCATTATATCTATGCCTCACAGCACTTGTGGCTACCTGCACTGGAACCACACCAGGATGGTGCTGTCAACAGTCAGTCATACATGCAGAAGGGGATCACAGGAGCCTACCATTTCCTGCTGAATTATTGACTACTGATAGATTTGGGAAGTGAAAAAGGTTATTGTCTTCAGTTGTGTACCCACTGTTAGCCCACAAGACTCTAGTGGGTAGCTCCAAACCCATGGTCATGCAGGCAACCAAGACTAAACTCAGTGGGTCACAAAACAAAACAAAAAGGTAGAACTGAATAGTATTGTAAAATAAAATTAAAAAAAAAAAAGATATGCATACAAGAAAGGGGCATGTAGGGCAGAGGCAGGGTTGACAGGCAGAAGGGAGGAAAGCAAGAATAGAGGCGAGAGTGCTCAGAACACATTCTATATGTGTATGGCATTGTCAAAGAACACATTTAATTAATAAAAGAGATTTCCGGGCCAGGTGAAAATCCAATTGTCAATCACATGCCTACACATCTAAGAGCAAAAGAGGAGAAGAAGTTAGAGAAAGGGATAGAGGGAAAAAGAAAGATAGGGAGAAAGAGAAAGAACAAGCTGGAATTTTGCCTCATCATACTCCACTCTCATTCCTAGGCAAAATTTGTTACCAATTCAGTATATCCCCTATTTCTAATGAATTTTGTTTAGTTGAAAAATATAAAAAAAGCCATACTAAATTATTTGTGCATTTAATAATATGTGTCTGTGTCTACATGCACCATTATATTCTAAAGAGAAATGACACTACATTTGAATAATAAGCACTCTATAAAATTATTATTAAAGGAAATAACAAAAGGACAAAAGACTAAAATATTTGTCATTATTAATTTTCTAGGTGGTTTACAGGAGCCTGCCTTATTAGTATTTTGTATAATATCAAAGTAATTTGTATTCACTAAATACTTTTGAATAAGTGTCACAATTAGAACTACTGGGAGGTGTATTTTGGCAATTAAATATGATTTTCTTAATTAGCTGGCACACATTGTTAAGCTCTTCTAGACACACTGGAGGAATATAACTAAAGAAATAGGGTGCACAACTCATGACAGGATTTGAAGCTGGCTAATTGAAACTAATTGCTTCAAGGCACCTTGTGAATTGCTCAATTTTGTCATTAAGTTCAGGGAATGACAAACCACCATAAAAAAAATCAATGAAACAACATCTCCAAGTGTACCTTACCTGATTATGCAATGATTATGTTTAGGTTCAATTAATTATAACAATTAAGTAGTTTTACTATATTGGTAGCATTAACATATTTCATTAACTTGCTGATAAAAATTAACTTGTGACCCAGAATGGGAATGGCTTTCTTGTGTTATATTACCATATGAAAAATGATTAATATGCCCCTTTGAAAGAACAAAGACTCCTTGAAAAATCATTTTATATTTGGTGATTCTTCTGTGTCAGATAACATTATACAGTATTAAATATCATATGACATAAAATATATTAACAAAAGAGGAAAAAAGTGACAGAGTTCTCAAAATTCTGTGCCAAACCTATATTCTCCATTTCTTTAATATTTAAAAAATGATTAAAAGTATAATTTTTGAAGGCAATATGGAAAGGAGGGTAAAAGATCAAAAGTAAGATGAATTATTGTTTAATCAAGCACACAAGCACAGCAACATAAAAGGAAACCTTATTCAGCAAGATAGAAACATAGAGAAAATTATAAAATATTGAAAGCCAAGGGAGTTTCCTTCTAAAGGGAAAGAGTACATCCATGGTAGTACCTCCACTTGGGAGGTAGAATCAGGAAGATCAAAACTTCAAGGCCATCCTTGGCTACATGGGAAGTCTGAGGGCAGCCAGGCTATATGAGATCTTGTCTCAAAAAATCATAAAATTGTAAAACCTCAGAAGGTATAGAAATTCCAGTATCTAGCATTCTGCTTCTTCCTATTCCCATGGGGTCTTCATTTATCATGGTCTCTCTTTCCTTGTTCTCCCACTCTGCTCCTGATCCAGCTAGACCTCCCGCTCCCCTAAGCTCTCTTTCCCCCCCTTCCCCTCCCTTAACCCCTCCCACCCCCAGTTTGCTCATGTAGATCTCATCCATTTCTTTGTCTTTGGCCATCCCTGTGTCTTTGTTAGGGTCCTCTTTAATAGGTAGCCTCCCTGGAATTGTGAGTTGCAATCTAGTTATCCTTTGCTTTACATCTAGTATCCACTTATGAGTGAGTCCACAAAGATACCTCCACTGTAGACTACTGCCAATGGTCTTGAGAGTACCTGAGCTGACCTGCTCTGGTGATCAGATGACCGAACACCCTGGCTGTCAGGATAGAACTCTCATTCAGTGACTGATGGAAGCAGATGCAGAGATCCATGGCCAAACCCCAGGTGGAGCTCCAGGAGTCCAATCAGCAAGAGAAAGGAGGGACTGTATGAGCGAGAGATATTGAGACCATGATTGGAAAAAGCACAGGGACAAATAGCCATACTAGTGGAAACGCATGAACTGTGAACCAATGGCTGAAAAGCCCCCATGGAACTGGATCAGGCCCTCTGGATAAGTGAGACAGTTGATGAGCTTGAACTGTTTGGGAGGCCCCCAGGCAGTGGGACCAGGACCTGTCATTGGTGCATGGGCTGGCTTTTTGGAGCCTGGGGCCTAGGATGAGACACTTTGCTCAGCCTTGGTGTAGGGAGGAGCGGAATGGACCTGCTTTGACTAAGTCTACCAGGCTGGGTTGACTCCACAGGGGAGACCTTGCCTTGGAGGATGTGGGAATAGGGGGTGGATTGGGGGTGGGAGGGTGGAGGAGGTGGGAGGGCTGGGGGATAGGAGGAGGGAGGACAGAGGAATCTGTGGCTGATATGTGAAATTAAGTTAATTATAAAATAAAAATATTAAATAAAAAAAGAAATTCCAGTATCAGTAAATATCTCTAGAAAGACAGAAAAGATTCTGTATATAAGGATTTTATTGTAGAAATAAACAAGTCTATACATTAAATAGCCAAACTAGCTTCTGAAAAAGAAGAACATTTTCTCTCCTCTCAAAACATATACATTTGCAGACACATTCATATTTAAATTCTTCATAATAAAATTTTGTATCATTGGTGTTGAAGAGAAAAGCCTATGTGATTAAGGGAATAAAATACATGAAAGTATAAAAATTATATTGACATACTAAAAATATCAAAAACCATGCATTCTAGATATTTGAGTCAGGATCCTCAACACAAAAGCAAGAGTCCCATTGACAATAGCTATTTTGTCATATCAACTGTACCTGATATCAAAAATAACATGATTCATTCAAAGTACTACCAACAGTGATGTTTTTTAGGATCCATTTTTTATTTTATTTTTGTTTAATTTCGAGATTATAATTTAATTGCATTTTACCCTTTAAGTTACCACCTTCAAACCCTCCCATATACTACTCCATGTTCTCCTTCAAATTTATGGTCTCTTTTTTGATTAAATATTACTGCATGTCTATATGTATTTTTATATACACATATTCTGAAATACAAGCTGTTGAGTCCATACAATGCTATTTGCATGTATGTTTTCAGGGATGACTGAATGACACTAGACAACCAATTGGTGTGGTTGTCCCTAAGAGGTCTTCCCTAAGGAGGACCACCTTTCTCTACTGCTCTAAGCTTTACTCAGTAACAGCAATGATTTTATTTTGAAATGATTAACAAAAAAATTCTAGCAAGAATAAAATGGCTGCAGGTAACAGTGATATTAAAAACCATAACAATCCTCAGCACAGAAATTAGTAGGACTTCTTTAGTCAAAATAAGTGTTAATTATAAATTTCAAAAATAATATATTCTGGTGGTAGGTGAGGGGAATCTGTGGTTGGTATGTAAAGTGAATAGAAAATCTCAATAATAATAATAATAATAATAATAATAATAGTAGTAGTAGTAGTAGTAGTAGTAGTAGTAGTATATTCTGAGCCTTCCTTTCCTTTCTTATCCTTTCCTTCTATCCCTTCCTTTCTCCTTCTCTTGAGACAGGGTCTTGCTATGTACCTCAGGCTGACTCATATCAGCTTTCCAAGTATTGGAACTAAGGACATGCTTTGTAATGTATTGCTACTAAAATTGAAGAGGGTGGTACAGAGAGAAGATAAAACTGGTGAGCCTTAGGCTTTATTTTGGGAAGGAAAAATGTACTGGTTTACTTTGGTTCAGAACAGTGAAAATTAAATTCGAGCTTCTAAGATCCAGAAAGGAAGAAAAAGGAGGTACAGTAAAAAGAAATTGAAGACTAATATGGCAACAGTGCCATCAATTTAAATAATTAACATTAAGAGTAATGAGATCTAGATAAATAAACATATAAATAAACTATGTGAGGCAAATACCACAAACTGCAAGGATTTGAAAACCAAAAAGAAGCCAGGCTTAGTGGCATACACCTTTAATTCCAGCACTCAGGAGGCAGAGGCAGGTGGGTCTCAGTGAGTTCTAGGCCAGCCTGGTCTACAGAGTGAGTTCCAGGACACCCAAGACTGTTATACAGAGAAACCCTATCTCAAGATACAAAAAAGAAAGAAAGAAAAAGAAAGAAAGAAAGAAAGAAAGAAAGGAAGGAAGGAAGGAAGGAAGGAAGGAAGGGAGGAAGGAAGGAAGGAAGGAAGGAATAAAAGCTAAAAAGAGATCTATTCAATACCAGAGCAGAATCACTCATATCCAAGTAAAAATTAAAAATTTAATAGACACAATTTGAGACTAGGAATACATAATTAACATTTTATTTAGAATAAGTGGAAAATGATAAGACAAAACTGGAAGAAATTAATCAGTAGTTACTTCTTCAATGTAACCATAAGTTAAATTCGCATTTGTGTTGCTATGACTTTCATGCCCATTGTGAGGCCACTAAAACTCATACAGAAAACCATGGTCTCATCCACTTGAGGATACTGGGAGAAAGTTTTGAGCTACTAGTGCAGTGGGGAAATGAGAGATCTTATCTAGGAGAGTGCTATCACCATCAAAGAGTGTGGTTGATATATTGTGCACTCCAGTAAACTTATCTGGGGGTCAGAGAACAGAACAACCACTACATTAAACATAGCGGTTAGGCAGTGGTAGCACATGCCTTTAATCCTAGCATTCCAGAGGCAGAGATCCATCCAGATTTCTGTGAGTTCAAAGCCATACTGGAAACAGACAGGCATGGTGACACACATCTTTAATCCCAGGAAGTGATGGCAGGAAGCAGAAAGGTATATAAGCCATGAGGAACTAGGGACTAGCTTTTAACTTTTAGCAGAAGTTCAGCTCAGATCCACTCCAATGGGGACTCAGAGGCTTTCAGTCTGAAGAAACAAGATCAGCTGAGAAATTAGTGAGGTGAGGTTAGCTGTGGCTTGTTCTGTTTCTCTGATCATTCAGCTTTCACCCCAATACCTGGCTCCAGGTTTGTTTTTATTAATAAGACCTTTTAAGATTCGTGCTACAAAAGAGGAAGGTGAGAAATCTGTGTATCAATGGTACCCAAAATCTGTGTGTGAGTCAGGCAGTGGCTGGAAAGCTGAGAATGAGCAGATGCAGTTGCTGCCCACTGCCAAAAAGGGTTCGGTATTTGAGTCTACCCATATTAATTGCTCACTAGGAAAGTATCAGTGTTCAAAGAAATGCAATAGAATTCAACATTTCCACACACCTTTTTTTCCCCTAAATTACATGAGATACTTATACGCAAGTATGCAACTTAATTGAATCCTAGACAGGAAAAATACAAAGAGGAACTGTACCCATTTAGTTTTGTAGTCAAATGCTGAAAACCAAAGATAAGAGAAATTTCAAAGCAGCCACAAAAATATGATTCATTTAACACATTAACCGATTCAAGAAATGATGAGCTTCTCATCAGAAATACAGAAGATTGTTAAAATCCTAAAGTGTGAAAGAATAAGTCAATGCAAAAATCTGCTAAACTATTCCTTCCTTTTTCCTTTCCCTTCCTACATTCTTCCCCCCTTCTCCCCCTCCCTTCCTCCCTACCTATTTGAAAAGTTCTCCACATGAGTCCCAGTGGAATTCTATGGAAGAAGAACAGCAGCTCAGGGTCAAGTGTCATAACCTGAGTAATTTGAGAAAAGTGTCTGTGTGAGGGCAGAGGCTTTAGTGATAAGTTTGGTTTTACAGAAGAACATTGCTCCTTTAAATCAATGTATTGAAGATAATTAGATTTGAATTTCTCACTGATGGACAAGGGAGGTATTAACATGGGGAGAAATCTAGAGTACAGAGTATTGGATTGGTTTATAACTGTGGGCATCGGGGCATAAATTCAAATACATCTAATAAATAGAAATAAGAAACATAGTACCTAGATCTTGCTTTTTAAAAATATAGTGTTCCAATAAAATGAACTAGCTCTTATTTACAGAAAATTCCCAGTCAATAAGTACAGATTAATGGGGTGAAAGAACATTGGTGAATGCATAAAAACAGGTAAATATTTAATGAGTATACCACAAACTATTCACCAATACCAAGGGGAAAATATAAACTTCATAATGGTGCATAATGGAGAGCTTGGAAGAAATCATCTTAATGAAAGAGTCCAAGTTAAGACTATTTGAGCTAGGGCCAATCTCCTGTGTCTCCTTACAGCATACACCAAGAATTCTACGCATGCTATCTCTTCTATGTTATTCCTACATTAAAAATAGCACGTTTGATTTGACTAACAAGATGTGCCCACTGCTACAATAGTGACTATTATATATGGGGGTCACCAACCATATTCTGATTGGACTTGAGGCTTGTTCTACAAGAGGGAATGTGTGCCTAGTACTGTAAACCTGGCAGAAAACTCATGGCTGGGGAGATTATAGCCCCTAAGAGGGAAACTGTTGTTTTGCTAAATGGTCATGTTGTCAAACTGCTTTTGAAATATTCATGTTTATGCTTGTTGACTTGGGCTTCTCTAGTTTGGTCAGAGAAACTTCTACAGTAGAAGCATTCTGTAGTAGGTCATGCAGAGAATAAAACTGGTCAAAGTGCACAGCAGAGGTAACTATGAATGCTCAGCTGGGAATAGGTTATTATTATCAGTCTTCCTTCATCCAAGATTGGGGAAATATCATGTAAAAGAGGACAGAAAGTATGTAAGAGCTCATGGATTGGGCAGAGCTGTGAACTGTTGACCTCTGGACATGACATGGCTGTTGCATACATGAACTCAGAGCACAAAACTTTCATAGGTCAAGCCAGTCACCATTGTAGTTGGATGGAGGAGGGACTCTTGGGACCCAGTCCCTAATAGAGAGACAGTGGCAATTGGTGACTTCTGAGGAAAGATAAGTTTCTCTCCTTCGGGGATGTGGCTGTTGGTATGGTTGCTCATGCCCCATTGGATGGTTCCATATCCATTCACTTAGGGGCAACAGTAACAGATCTCAGTGGTTATTAACACCATTTTAAAAAAGCTTTCTTGAATTTTGAAAGGAGATAAGGTGGGGATACTAAAGAAAGTTGGAGGGAGGTACTACTGAATGGATATTTAAAGAATAAAATGTATTTTGAAATGAATGAAAAACATACACTATTGTTAACTTTTAAAAGTAAAAAGAACCTACGTAGTTCTGACTTTGGATGTATATAAAAGGATCTAACTGGAAATTAGCAGCAGCAGAAGAAATAAAGGTTAACCTTCCTCCACTCTCCACAGTAAGAGCCCCCTCCCTGTTTTTCCATGTCTCCATCCATATTGCCTGAATCCAGTTATTCAACACTCTGCCCTGCCTTCCATGGTCCCTTTTCACCTTTCTCCTTTCTGTCTGTGGTTATTGCATGTTTTAAACTCATGTCTTGGGATTTGGAGCTAGGAGCCTTTGATGGAAAAGAACATGTTACATTTGTCTTTCTGGGTCTGGTTATCTTACTCAATATGATCTTTTCCAGTTCCACCCATTTACCTATACAGTTCATGATTTCACTTTTCTTTTTTTTCCTCTTTCATGAGTTGTATATATTTTACTCATTTCATCTTTGATCCGGTACTGCTCTTGAAGTGAACATAAAAAGCACTTTAAACCCCCAAATAAGCAATCTTGTGATCTTCCATTCATCAGTGCTCTACCAAGTTACTTTAATCAAAGCCATTCAATATTGAGAATCTTCTCAGTTCCCTGAGCTCCCTTCCTAGCTCTGTGTACATTGTACATATTTCGTGATATTCTTTAGATGCTTCAGGATACTAGCCCAATCTTTCTGTCCTCTCTTCACATAACCCATCCTTTTCAAAACTGGAGATCAACACCCTAAGAAATGTTCATTTGACTCATTAAAGTTCTATGTTCTCTGCCATATGTTACCATCACCAAATCTTCCCCAGCTCCAAGGAGAATACAATTTTCCATGGCTATATTTAGATCAGTGGAGAGCAGGTAAGGAGAAGGGAAAAGTACATAGAAATGAATGTGATACGATGTACATTTGGGAGATGCAGCCAGAGTAGAGTCACTAATATGTGTCCAAATTGGTGTTATGATATTGAATGTTCAAGAAGGATGACCAAGAGTTTTGCCATGAGGACAGAATTCTCATGCATAGAAGTCCCAGGAAAGAAGCATCTTTAGTGTAATTAGCATCCAAAAGCATGTCTGTTTCTATTTGTTTACCCTACAGTCTCCTTAGCTTAGTTACTTTTCCTATTGCTATGATAAAATACCCTTACCTAAGGTGATATTTTATTTGTGCTGAAATGTGATTTTATTTTTATGTTAATAAATAAAGTTTGCCTGGAGATCAGAGGTCATAGCCAGCCAGGAACAGCAGCTAGGCAGTTGTAGCCCACACCCTTAATCTGATCACATGGCAGGAAGAGTCTCTGTGTGGTCAAGTACACAGCCAAGTCTGGTGATCTGAGCCTTTAATGATTTCACTTTTCATTACAGCTATGAATGATTGTATTTTATAGCGCATATGTGCCACATTTTAAATATCCATTTGATGGTTGTAGGACATTTATGTTGGTTCCATTTTATGGCTATTGTGAATATAACAACAATGAACATGGCTGAGCAAGTGTCTGTGGAGTCACGTCCTTTGGGCCTATGTCAATGAGTGGTATAGCTGTGTCATATGGAATGTATATTTTTAGCTTTTGAAGATTCTCCACACTGATTTCTGTAATAGCTGCACCAGTTTGCACTCCCATCAACAGTGAACGAGGGTTCTTCTTTTTTCACCTCCTCACCAGCATTTGTTCCCAGTTGTTTAGTTTATCTTTGCCATGCTGGCAGGGGTGAGATGAATTCTCAAGTTGTTTTATTTTACATTCCCTAATTGCTAAGGACAATGAACACATTTTTTTTGGAATTTCTTAGCCATTTTAACTTCTTCTTTTGAGAACTCTCTGTTCAGATCTATAGCCCATTTTCAATTGGGTCATTTGTTTTCTTTTTTTTAACCATTTTTATTTTACAATTAATTTAACTTTACATATCAGCCACAGATTCCCCTGTCCTCCCTTCGCCCACCCCCAGCCTTCCCCCCAATCAGCCCCCCATTCCCACCTCCTGCAAGACAAGGTCTCCCCTGGGGAGTCAGCCCAGTCTGGTAGACTCAGCCTAGGAAGGTCCAGTCCCCTCCTCCCTACACCAAGGCTGAGCAAAGTGTCTCAGCATAGGCCCCAGGCTCCAAAAAGCTAGCTCATGCACCAAGGACAAGTCCTGGTCCCACTGCCTGGGGCCCTCCTAAATAGCTCAAGCTAATCAACTGTCTCACTTATCCAGATGGCCTAGTCCAGTTCCATGGGGGCTCCTCAGCTATTGGTTCACAGTTCATATGTTTTCACTAGTTTGGCTATTTGTCCCTGTGCTTTTTCCAACCATAGTCTCAATATCTCTTGCTCATATAATCCCTCCTCTCTCTCGCTGATTGAACTCCTGGAGCTCCACCTGGGGCTTGGCGGTGGATCTCTGCATCTGCTTCCATCAGTCACTGGATTTCTATCATGACAGAGTGTTTGGCCATCCGATCACCAGAGCAGGTCAGCTCAGGCACTCTCTTGACCATTGCCAGTAGTCTATAGTGGAGGTATCTTTGTGGATTTCTGGGGATCTCTCTAGCACTCTGCTTCTTCCTATTCCCATGGGGTCTTCATTTATCATGGTATCTCTTTCCTTGTTCTCCCACTCTGTTGTTTTCTTGACTCTTGTCTTTTGAGTTTCTTATAGGTTTTAGATAATAGTTCTCTGTCTGAATTATAGCTAGCAAACCTTCTCTTCCCCTCTGTAACACCAAGGATGTTTGATAAAACCTCAAGGAATTACTATACTTTATATTTAACTAAAATTACACACAATACACATAAGTGTATGTACACCCACATACCACATACACCATTTTTGTTTGTTTTTTAAGACACAGTTTTTATGTGTAGCCCTGGCTGTCCTGGAACTCAGTTTGTAGACCAGGCTGACCTTGAACTCAGAGAGATCTACCTGCCTCTGCCTCCTGAGTGCTGGAATTAAAGGTGTGCACCACCACATCCTGGACACATACATCTTAAATGAAGTAATGCTACTTGGGCTGACAATGTACTCCACAAGAGCCATAGTGTATCTAAAAAAAAAAAAAACAAACAAAAACAAAAACAACAACAACAAAAACTAATACAGCATGAGAAACCTCCATTCAAGTTGTTGATCAGGGTAGTCCAAATGACTCCCCAAACAATATAGGCTATTGCTCTTGTTCATGGTTACATCTCAGAGGTAGAAGGGAAACCCCTATGGTTGAAGACACTACAAGCTTCAGACACAGGATTCTAAAAATTTGAGCTAGATATAACCTGAAAGTCTTCTTTCTGTGGTTTACCTTTCATAGTACAAAGGGAGGAAAACAATCAATAGTTTGTGATGCCAATAGATTATAACAATGACCAACATGGCAAGATGTTCCTAAAGGTACAATAGTAGCACTTATATCGTGGCAGCAAACAACAACTATCAAATTGGCCTTAAGGCCCACTCTATAGGAGGGAAATCATTTGTAGTACTAGAAACCTAGCCAACTAACCCCATGGATCTTAGAAGAGAAGCTACTGTCATACCTTTACTAGACCAGCATAACTCCTAACTACAGTCTAAAACTTATCATTATATCCACAGATAGATTGCACCCCTCATCAAAGAAGCTTCTTTTTATAGCAAATGAAGACAATTAGAAAAAAAAACAACAACAGGTCATAATGCAGAGATCAACAGATCTTGAGGATCCCAGCCCCAGTGGATACATCTACAACACAAATCTTGCACCCGAGGCTCAGGAAACCATATATATATGGTTTATATATATATATATTTTTATATATATGGTTTATATATATGATTTGTGTGTGTGTGTGTGTGCCACACTAAACTTACTCATCAGGTTGTATGTATATATTTATGCCTATATTTGAACAATAATAATAAAAAAGAGGCCATTAATTTGAGAGGAAATGAAGGAAGGAAGGAAGGTATTGGAATGAGGGAGAACAGAGAAGGTTAAATGATGTAATTGTACTTTAATTAAATTTTCTAATTAAAAAAGAAATGTTAAGATGTTTTTAAAAACAAATAATCTGAATTTAATCACTAGGAAACATGAGAGACAATCTCAAACATCATTAACTGATACAGTAAGCTAGAAAAGAATGTTGGTACCACTCATTTGTGAAATGAAAACACGTTGGGGAAACATTAAATTCAGAATTTCTTAACCTACTGGAGAGCTGATGTTGCAGAGCAACCAGTTGATTGAATATTTATGGAGAGAGTAGAACATTCAGGGACAGGAGAGATGGCAGTACTGGTTTAGTTGGTGTAGGTACAATGACATAATAGAAGAGTTCAACTTGGGTAGTTCACCAGTTAGCAGTTTTGTGTGCACATACAAGAGTAGAAAGGATTGCATAATTGAGTATGAACCCTCACCAAGGTTTTGCCTCATCTTCTCTCAGGCACACACAAAATAGATTACAGAAAATATTAGGAAGTGCCATTTATAGAACTGATGGAGAGGAGAAAGGAAAAGAGCAAAGGACATCACTGAGACTCTTCTCTGTCTTTCCTAAGGAGAGAAATGCTGCCATAGAAATCATGGAGCTGTCACAGAAATTTAATTGGTTCTTTTAAAGTGAGATTTGTATTCAAATACATCTTACATAAAAGTGATAAAATTTAATGCATTTTTGTACAGTTCACACCTATGTAATCAGTATCAACATTAACAAAATTGATCTCTGCTGTGGGATGATCTGTATATTGCTCTGATTTGTCAATAAATAAAACACTGTTTGGCCAGTGGCCAGGCAGGAAGTATAGAACTAACAGAGAGGAGAATTGAGAGAACAGGAATGTGGAGGGAGACACTGCCAGCCGCTGCCATGACAAGCAGAATGTGAAGATGCCGGTAAGCCACGAGCCACATGGCAAGGTATAGATTTATAGAAATAGATTAATTTAAGATGTAAGAAGTAGATAGCTAGAAGCCTTAGCCATTAGGCCGAACAGTTTAAATATAATCATCTATGTGTTTATTTTGTAAGTGGGCTGTTGGACTGCCGGGGCCTAGCAGGACCCGGAGAGAACTCTCCAGCTACAGATCTCTTCCTCCCCCTTTTACAAACACACACACACACACACACACACACACACACACACACACACACACGCTGAATTTCCATCTACTTTTCAAGTCACTTCTCTTCAAATGTAGTTCTCCTGTCTTCTGACACCATGAATTAATTCTGCATGCTTCTGAACACTATATTAATGAAATCATACAGTATGGATGTATATCATTATTTTGAACATGCCAGGGAAATAAAGTTAATAGTCCATAAAATAACTTGGAAATGCTAACTGAGTGCTAACAATGTCTCCTGGGTCAGGTTATATTTGACAATTAGCCAAAGACATTCAGTAATTATCAGACAAGTGGCTCATATCCATGTTGACAGTTCTGTTTTCAGTCTTAATGATTTGAGTTTCTAGCTTGATCCTAAGTAGACAGTGCATATTCTTTAAAATGACTTGAAAAAGTTAGATGATATACTTGCTGGTGTGTAGCTGTTATAAGTGCTGAAGGAGAAGTTCAGAACTTATTGAAAAAGCATAAAAATAAATTGATAATGGCAAAAATGTCAGCACAGGAATGCCCAAACCTGTCACATTGAAAGGAGTGGATGCTTGGGAACAACATTTTTTGTTCTCAACTTATGAAGTGTCCCATTTATGACATATGTAAGTTACTAGTTTTGTTTAGGACTATTCCTGCCTCTTTGTCATAGCCATGTGATTTGCTTTGGTTGATAATATGTAACAGAAGTAATATGTGTGTTTTTCTTCAAATTATCAGCTTTAAAACCAACATGTGCAACAGTCTTGTGACAATACTACACTTCTATAAAAGTAATTGCTGATTCAAAACTATGTGTTAAGGTTGTGAGGACCTGTTTTAACCATGTATTATAAGTAAGAAACATTTTTATATATGCTGAGTCACTATGGGTTTGGGGATATTTATTCCTGGAGCATATCCTTGCCCATACTTCCTAATAGAGTGTTGGCATCCATCCATTATTGAAAGGATTGAAGTCATTATATAAGTATTTTTTTTATTGAAAGGGTAGTGTTTGAAAGTAATTGTTTTTATGATGATGTTTAATGCATGAAATTTATATTTATTTTTTAAATTACATTTTTGTTTATTTATTCTATGTGTATGCCCATGTGTGCAGCATAGGGTGGAGGCAGACTGTAAGTGCCTGAACATTAGTGTGGAAGTCAGACAACAACTTAAAGGTGTGAGTTATCTTTCTACCATCTGTGTAGCTAGAGTTTTCCTGCCTTGCCCACAGTCAGGACAAATCTCTGTCACCTGCCAGTCCCACAGCCGCTCAGACCCAATCAAGTAAACACAGAAACTTATATTGCTTACAAACTGTATGGCCATGGCAGGCTTCTTGCTAACTGTTCTTATAGCATAAATTAATCCATTTCCATAAATCTATACCTTGCCACATGGCTCGTGGCTTACTGGTGTCTTCACATGCGGCTTGTCATGGCGGCGGCTGGCAGTGTCTCTCTGCCTTCCTGTTCCAATTCTCCTCTCTGTTAGCCCCGCCTATACTTTCTGCCTGGCCACTGGCCAATCAGTGTTTTCTTTATTGACCAATCGGAGCAATTTAACATACAGACCATCCAACAGCACATCTGGGCCCTATGTTTCAAACTGACGTTGACATGCTTTGCAGCAAGTTCGTTTATCTGATGAGCCATCTCACTGGCCCAACATTTACATTGATAACAATTAATGAAAAATTTCTGAGCGCCCTCAGTACTCACTCAAATGACCACCAATTTATAGCTTCCCCTCTTTCTTAACCCTTCAGTTATGTTTCCAACTATTTCTATTTTGAATCAAATATTGTACAATTAAATTTAAAAGTGGACTAATGAGTAAGACAAGATTTATACAGCACACTGATGATGAAAGACTTCTGAGATACACAGAAAGAACAGTATTTGTGTGAAAAGCCTAAGGGTGACCCCTGTGAATTGCATTCCTTTAGTCCAAATTCTCAATCTGTGCCTCTAGATGACTCAAACATTCACAAGGCAGTGTAAAAAAATTGAGTGATGAAAATTACAAAATGGCGATGTTTATTCATGCTTGATGAAGACGATCTACCTCTCCCTTTGCTCATTGTTACTTAGCAATGAACCTTACAATTGTACAAATCAGTAAACTGAGTTTTTAACTATAAAATGCAGGAATTCTGAGTGTTAGGACATCAATACAGTTCTCACCACTTCTAAGTACCATAATTCATTGTTCAATTATAATCCATAATTTGTCTATTTAGTCACCAATATCAAATATTCATATAACTTTTAAATTTCATTTGTTGATAAATTACACATTTTTCTTAAATAATTAATTTAAAACAAATCAAATACCCATTATTAAATGGTGAAAAGTAGAATTTGTCTTTATGAATTATTATTCTATCTTAATTAAACTTTGTTAAATTATTTAAACATATAGTGATCTTGAAGTATATGTCCACGTTTTCCCTTAAAACTATTTATTTTCCTCATACCAGGCAAAAATTTCTCCTAAGTAATTTCTAAAATGTCCTTAAGTAACTTGCAGAATTATTGCACATTTTGAAGAAAGTGGCTCACAAGTCAAATGAGGTTCTCAAACACTGCTTTAAGAAAGCATTATCTTTGAGAATATATTTCTAGAGTTGTAAGTTGTACTATATCCCTTGCTACATGATATTAGTCGCCACTAACAATTGCAGAGCCATTTTCTGGTAAACAAATCACATTTTCTTATTTCTTATTTTATTCCTCTTTCCAAATCAGCAACTTTCCTTTTAATAAACAAAATGGTGAGATAGCTGTGTTAGTCCATTTTGTGCTGTCATAACAGAATGCTAGAGACTGGGGAATTTACAAAGAACACAAATCCATTGCTTATAGTTATGGAGGCTGGAAGCCCAATATGGAGACATCTACGTTTGGGGCTCCATGATGTACCATCTCAAGACAAAAGGTCATGAGTACAGAAAGAGAGGGGAAGGAGACTGAACTCACCCTTTTATTAGGATCCCCCTTCCAAGGTAAGAGCCCAATGCCTTGAAATCAGTCACCTTTTAAAAGTCCCATCTATCAGCATTGTCCTATTGGGGTTTAGTTGCCAATACACACACTTTGAAGATATATTCAAAGCACAGGGAGATTTAGAGACTTTCCTAGTGTGAAAACTCCCATGGGGAATCCAAGATAAAACCTTTGTTGTAATTTAGTGTGTGTGTGTGTGTGTGTGTGTGTGTGTGTGTGTGTGTGTGCCAAGACACTTATGTAGAGGTCAGAAGACTCCTTGGGGGAGTTAGTTCTCTGCTTCCATCATGTGTGTCCGCAGTATTAGACTTGGTGGACAGGCTTGATGGTAAGGATTTTTGCCCTCTGAGCCATCTCACCAGACCCAGAATGAAACTCCGATAAACAGTTCAATATATTATATTATATGCTTGCAATACCATACTTAGATCAGGAGTGAGGACACCCAGAAATCCTAGCACAGATACCAATTGTGTGAGGAAAAATAAAAGATCTAAATGTGCTTTTTAGTTTTCAGAGAGTGTCTCACTATGTAACCTGACAGTCATGATCCTCCTGTCTCAATATACCAAATAGCTTGGTTTAAATTAGAAAGGAACCCAGAAGGAGGACCAGAGATTATAGGATGTCAAATGATTGCTATATTATCTCACAGTACTTTAAGAAATGAATGAGTATTGTTTTCAAAGTGCTTTTCTTTTACAGAGGAAAATAAGTATAACTTCCATTTACCGAGCTCATTGTATTTGGTAGGGAGCCATAAATATGTTCAGTCATTTCCATTTTATAATAGTTTTTAAATTAGGGCCTATCATCATCTCTCTTTGGGGGAAAAACATGAGCAAGATAGAATGAATCAGTAACTGTAGAAGATTCAGGGTGCCAAACTAGTTCTGTATATCTCTATTTATTAATATTCAGCCATGACTAGATACATGGGGTGTAAATTAAATCACAATAACACACAAGAGAAGATTAGAGGGCATTTTAAACCATTGCTTTAATTTGATGGCTTGATACTAAATTTCTGGCCTACAAGAAGAAAATTCTCTGGATTATGTGCACTCAAATCAGAGGGAACCTTTAAATTTGTAATTTTGGCCTTGTTTATGTGGGAAGACATTACGATGAAGACTTTACATTAAAATTAATATTATGTAGAACACTTTGAGAGTACATGTCTACATATTTTGCATATGCATGTTTCTAGAGACACTCATTTCCCTTTAAGCTCTGTCTGATCTTTACCTAGCTGACATCATACTAGGGCAGAAGTCTACCCAAGAATATACAACATGCATTTTATATACTATCAGCATTTAGAAACCCAAACCTAGGAAACTTTTTCTCTGTGTAGTGCATGGTAATAGTTATTAATCAATCCTTTAACTATGGAACAGTGGATTCTGACAATCAAGAGACTTCAAATATGCTAGTGAGCACTGAATAGGCTGTATGCTTTCTGCACGTAAGTATTTTACTTTACTATTGTGAATATATATTTAGACTCATTGTATTAGCTAGCTACTTTTTCTCAGTGCTGTAACAAAATGCCTGACAAGGATGAGTTTAAGAAAGGGAGGTTTGTTGTGTTTCATGGTGGAGGGTATGCATTTGATCATTATGGAGAAGGCAGAGAAGCACAAGTGGGAGGTCAATTGGTCACAAGGCATCCATAGTCAGGAGGTAGGTCTGGGTTATAAAAAAAACCTCAAGGCCAGGCACCAGTAACCAACTTCCTGCAGAGAGTCTCCACCTAACAGTCCCACAACCTTCCCAAACAGTGTTCAAATACGAGAGCATTTCACATTCAAACCATACATTCACCATGCACCATTCTCTAACCTAGAAATGCCATTGTCATAGTCCTTCAAAAGAGCAGTTCCTAAGCAGTTTGAAGTTGCAAGGCACTAATACAGTTTGATTTGATTGCATCCTTTTCTCCCCTGAAAACAAATTGTACACCTGTAAGTTACAATTAATATCACATTGACAGTCTCTCATTTCTTCTCAAGCTAATTGGAGGCAATCGGCAGGATTAAAAAAGCTAAGGTAGCAAGCACAGAAGAAGTCGAACAAACTATTCTGGGAAGTTATCTGTTAGCAAGAAGAGTATACAGTTGAACACCTGACTTCTTAAATCTTGGAGATACTAGTAGGATGGGCAGTAATAAACTTCCCGCATTAGAGCCCGTTCTGATAGAGAGAACTAGAAACCTGAAGGCTGAGAACTATGCTAAGTCAGGAGTTAATGGGATACTGAACATCATAAATAGTGCCGGGGGCCAGAGGAGAGGCTTGTTTAGGACAATTTTCTGTATGCTTTGTCTGCCCAATCCATTAGCCTTTATTCAACCAACACAGTAGTCCATATGACCTTATTTCTGGAAAATCTGTAAAATCCCATATAGGCTCTAACACCCAGATGATAGATAATTCCGTGTTGGGCTTTTGTGGGCTTGGACTCTCACTGGTACTGGAAAATTCTGCCCATGACTATGGTTCCATAATTAAACAGGTTGATAAAAATAAAAGAAACTTTTATAAAGGAAGAGATAGTTGAGAGGGAAGTAGATATTGAGTGTTGAAATGGGACTAAGGGAATAAAGTAGACAGAAGGAAGGGATGGCTGATATGAGAAATGGGGCTGGACCATGAGGATGTCCACAAATTGTTGTCTTCTTCCGTCTTTCTACATGGTGTTGATCCGCAGGGGTGTTCTTTGGAGAAGTGAGAGTAGGGAAGATAAAAGAAGTGTCCAGATAGGTACCTATTTGGAGGAAAAGTAATAGAAATTCTAACATATCTTCTGTCATTTTGGTTCTGATCCTGTGCATGGATCACCATATCAATCACCTTGGAAATCACTTAGGTTCAATGTGCCTTAGTTTTATGTTCATAAAATTTGAAAACAACAAATTTGTTGTTGCTTAATCTAGGTCATGATTTTGTGTGTGTGTGTGTGTGTGTGTGTGTGTGTGTGTGTGTGTGTGTGTGTGTGTTTTCAATGTTGCTATCTCCCCAGAACTTATTTTGAAATCTAATCATTTACTGTGATGGTGTTAAGAGCTGGGATCTTTTTTGAACATGAAGTAGCTATGAAGCCTCTAACCTCCTGAATGAGATTTTGGAGACTGAAGACAATTGTCCCGGTCTCTGTCTCTTCTGCCACGTGAAGACATAGCATACATTACTTGCATCTTAGAAACAGAGAATCAGCTCTTACTGGACACCACATCTTCTGACAACTTGATCAAAGACTTCTTTGACTATAGAACTGTGTATCTGCTCTGTGGTATTTTGTTATAGAATCACAAACAAATTTAGACACATGTGTATACAAATAAATAAAACATGTGAAAGCACCTGGCTTCTTGTCAAGTTTTAGAAAAATCAGTTGTTAATATAAACATAGGATATTCCTTGGGAGTATTATTAGTTCCCAAAAGAGTTCAGAGAGAATGTGTATCTATGAACATAAATCAGATGAAATAAAACTGCAATTAAAATGAGCAGTGGTGGCACATGCCTTTAATCCCGGCACTCAGGAGGCAGATGCAGGTACATCTGTGTGTTCAAGTCCAACCTGGTTTTCAGAGTGAGTTCCAGGACAGACAGGGCTACACAGACAAACACTGTCTTGAATCAAAACAGAAAACAAAAAAGCCCTCAAACAAACAAAAAACCCACTTTGCAATTATACACAGAGGATGTTAGGGGTAGAGCTAGGTATTGACTTGCTTTGCAAATGTTAGACTACAGAGTTCTAACATACAAACTTCAATCACAATGACACAAGTGGACAAGGAGACTGTGTAGGAAAATGAACACAATGAAGACTGTTCGCATCTATCTTGTTTGGAGAAAGACTAAACATGATTATCACGCTTGATCAAAATGCATCTGAGACACTTTAAAGGATCCATTAAATAGTAATAAAATTGAAAATATCTGAAAATATGTAATTCTTTGTAGGGCATGTGAAGAAAAGAAGATTGTGTCACACATATACATGTATGCTCATTCATACAACATTGGATTCTGGGCATTTTTGTTTTTGATTCATCCAATTGCCATAAATCTTCTATTTTAAGCCCTTTGCTCTGATTCTCTTACCCATCTGATAATTTCCTACCAACTGTCTTTGCAGGAAGCATCCTGTGAGAAAAGTATGTCCTGCTTTGCTACAGCCAGGCCTCCAGTAGTATTGGCTTTTTGTGCCAATTTCAATGAACAGGAACGAAATATCTGCCAGTGAGATGGATCTCCTTTCACTGCAGAAAATAACCATCCTATTTTTGTACATGGTCAGGGGTGAATTCATCATCTTAAATGACTCTGTGAGAAATGTTTTAGTGATATATGGCCTTCTCTACTGACCTCTGACTTCAGCCAGCCTCCAGAGTGACCAACTGGCCCTGGTGTATCTGGGTCTAAGTTGGGTTCCTGGGACACAGATGCTCTAGTAAAACTGTGATAGTTCCAAGCAAACCACAGTAAGTTGACGCATCCCACCAGCACTTTTACATTTGAACTATAGTTGTGATGCTAGCACAGGAATCATTAAGCTAGAGTAATAAGAAGATCAGACAGCAGAGGGAGACACTTTTTGCTAGGGATAGACATACTGAGTAGGACATCCTGTAGCCACTGGGACAAAGCCACTGGGCAAGCTGTCATCACCTACCCACATAACCACAATTGAGTTTATGTCTTTCATGAACTTCTCTTTCACATCCTCACAAATATCTGGAGTTTTCAGTTACATATAGGGCCAGTCACCAATGCCAATAATTGATAACACAACCAACATATTGAAGAGAAGACCCGTGTAGATGAAAAAGGGTTTCAAACTTCAGGCCTACCAAAGCAATTTTTTATAGTTGGGATTTTATTGTGGAATATCCCCAGTAGCCTCATGTGTTGGAACCCTTGATCTTTAGCTGATGGCAATGTTTGGGAAGACCGTGGAACTTTTAAGATAGGGAATTTGGATGATGTGTGTCATTGTGGATAAGACATTGAAGTTCATAGGTTTGGTTCACTTTTTGTCTACTGTGCTTTACTCTTTTACTGTGGATATAATATGACCTGCCATCTTTTGTTCCTGTCATGATTGACTGAATTCCTTTGAGATGAATCCTTTGAAATAAACCCTTCCTTCAGTTGCTTCTTGTCATGTATTTGTTTATAGGAGGAAGGGTAGTAACTAATGTAGGAGTCATTATCAAAAATACTCACATTTGAGCATGTATATTTATTTTTCTCCATATTGTTTTAACTCGGGGCTACTCTATCATCCTTTCACTTAAAGCCTGCCACTTTGTAGGGTGTAACTCACAAGATAGGATCATTTTTGAGATGCTTTGTTCTCATCCTGTGACACTCTACTAATATTATCTATGTTGTGGATCCTTCCCTGTATCCAATTCCATTTTGTGGAAGAGTTAGAAGTAGTTAGTTACACAGACAAATATTCATTTTTTCCTGACTAAGAAAGCAAAGCATCAGAAAAAATCTTTCCATAATTTTTTTGGCCCAGCTGTGGTGTCTCACATCTTTAATCCCAGCACTTGGAAGTCAGAGGTAGGTAGTTCTCTGTAAGTTCAAGGCCAGCCTGGTCTACAAAGTGAGTTCCAGGACAGCCAGGGCTGTTACACAGAGAAACCTTGTCTTGAAAAAACAAAAAAAAAAATTATTATACACCTTTCAAGCCCAAAGTTGAAACAACAAATTACCACAGAAATAGGTTTTATAGTCATATATTTCTTTTCTTTAAAGGAAAACCCTTGTGTAAGTACTCAAGGATAATTTGATGTGCTGATTTGAGTGAGAATGGCCCCCACAGGCTCATATGTTAGAATACTTGGTTCCCAGTTGGTGGAACTGTTTGGAAAGGATTAGGAGATATGGCCTTGTTGGAGGAGGTGAGCCACTGGGGTTAGGCTTTGAGGTTTCAATATCCCATGCCAATCCCAGTCTCTCTTACACTCTGCCTCCTACTGTGGATCAGGATGTAAGCTTTTAGCTACTGCTCCAGTACCGTGCCTGCTACAATGTTCCACACCATGATTGTCACTGACTCCATTGTTTTCTTTTATAAGTTGCTTTGGTCATTGTCATAACATGGTCAAAAGAATGACACATGGTAAACCATGCCTTGGGGAACTGAGAGAGGCTCCAGGGAATAGAAGGCAGAGGGCCTTTTACCTCAAGTGCATTTTGTTCCCTGGATTGTTCATGGGAAGTGATTTCATGCCTCCTGTGTCAAACATTTACATTTAGTTTATAAGACATGTTTATTCTTGTTGGATATCAGAATACACCTATAGAACCCTGTCTGGTGAAAGGATATGCAGAGTGCTGTCCTCAATGTACCCTGAATCTAGATATGGACTTCTGCTTTGCTTTCATGATTTTCTAGATATAATCTATAGTGTGTGCTAGATAATTGTATTTAAATTGGTCTGTCCTGAGAAAGTTCTGGGAAAGGTCTGTTCTGTTAATATTTAGTATGTGCTTATGAGTGTTTATTTACATGTTTTTCTGATCATGTTTTTCTGAACTCAATCTTTTTTGGATCACTGCTTTCTTCATTACATTGTTTGGGGAGGGGAGTTGAGAAAGGGTTTCTCTGTGCGGCTTTGCACCTTTCCTGAAACTTACTCTTGTAGAGACCTGGCTGGCCTTGAACTCACAGAGATCCACCTGCCTCTGCCTCCCAAGTGCTGGGATTAAAAGCATGTGCCACCACCACGTGGCTTCATTACATTCTTATAGAAAAGTACACTGAAACTAAAGTAAAATGGCCTGCAGCATTAGACTGTAGTCCACCCAGTTTTTTAAGGTCTTAAAAGCCAAGGTGTCTTATTGTTTCTATTGCTGTGAAGAGACACCATGACCACAGCAACTCTTATAAAGGAAAATATTTAATTAGGGCTGTCTTATAGTTCAGATGTTTAGTCTGTTATCATCATGGCAGGAAACATGGCAGTGTGCATGCCGAAATGGTGCTGGAGAAGGAGCTGAGAGTTCTACATCTTGATCCACAGGCAGTAACAAGGCCTAATTTGAGCATATAATACCTCAAAGCCCACCTGCACAGTGACACACTTCCTCCAACAACACCACACCTTCTCCAAAAAGACCACACCTCCTTAGAATGCCATTCCCTATGGGTCAAGCATTCAAACACACGAGGCTATGGGGGCCATTCCTATTCAAACCACCACACCGGGTCTTGCAGACATATCTGCATAGGTTGATGAAAGTCAATAGGTCATGATGTCCTACATTTTATACAGATGCAAACAAATAAGGAAAGCAAGGTTACAAATCAGAAAATTTAAGTAAAGTCATTCAAAGCCCTTATAATTCTGTCCAAAAATCAGAATTATATGCTATTCTGATGGTATTAGTGGATATTTTTGGAACACTTCAACATAGTTACTGACTCTTAGTATGCTAAAAAAATGGCCTTACATATTGAAACAGCAGAATTTATCCCTGATGAGTCAGAATTAACTTCATTATTCATTTAGTTACAAGATATAATCAGGAATAGGAATCATCCCTTATATATAACTCGCATCTGAACCCATATGGGTCTGCCAGAACATCTAGCACAAGGTAATGATGAGACTGATAAACTATTGATAGGAAATGTGCTGGAGGTCTCAGAATTTCATAAAAGACATCATGTCAATAGTAAGGGTTTAAAAAAGGATTTTTCCATAACCTAGCTAATAATAAGCCTGAGCCATATACAGTTTGTAATTAATATAAGCCTCTGTGTGTTTACTTGGTACCAAGTGGCCACAGGACTGGGCAGGACACAGGAAAACTTCCAGCAACAAAAACATTTGATAAGTTTGATAAATTTATACAACCTTGTAACTATCACCTAATCAAGTTATAGGACATTTCCAGGGATGACTTTAAATGGCAGACTCCTGAACTATATTGTTATTAAAAACTAAACTTTTTATTTTGTCATGATCTATATTCATATTCACTTTTAAGAAAAACACATAGAAATGCTATATATCCTTAACCCAATTGATAGTACTAATTAGCATTATAGCATATTATAATACTACTACTATGATATTGCTATCATTGTAATAAAGATATTGATAATTTCTATTGTCACAAAAATCCCTGGTCTCTTTGTAGAAACATCTACTTAATTATCTCAGTCACTGGAAATCTCTAATCTTTTCCTTACTTTCACATTTTTGTCATTTTAAGAAAGCATATTAGTAAAATCATATACTATGTAACTGTTTGAGATGGGCATCTTTTTGTCAGCACAATACCTTGGGAATCCACTCCCCTGCCCCACCCACCTGTGATTATTGTATGCATTATTCCTTCCCTTTCATTGCTCAGTAGCATTCTATCTAGACAGAATTTTTAGTCAAGTTGCTCATTTCTCTTTGACTTTACTTTTGCAATCTATACAAAATGAGATTTTAAATGAATGACACTAATATTTTTCTATTGTCAGATTTTTATTTCATGCATTCTCATTTCCTATGGAAATGCTATGTTTTTCTTCATATTTTATGATTATGAAAAGACCTGTTGCAGGAGGCCACAACAAGGCAACAAGGTGAGAGATTAGCAAGCATCCAGTATGAGGTGAACATTTGATTCTCTTATTCCAGATTTTATATTTAATAAATGATTATTGGAGCTAGACTTTGGTTTGTATTATAATGCTTTTGACTTTCTCCCACACATCAAAGTTAGCTTCATTGCCTGAGATTAATCACTTGCTATTTGGCTTAGCTTAAATATTTGGTGGGCCAGATCCAAAGTTGAGGTCATAACAAAGGGAAGCTTCTCAAAGCAGTTTAAATTGTTTAAAAATGTATGATCTATTTTTTTTTCAGAAGCCATCAAATTAAAAGCTGAAAGCTTTGCAAATCATGTTCCAGGTTAGCAATTATTAATTCTTTATGGGGTACTGGCTAGTGCTTTGATGGAGGCAGGAGTGAAATATAAGTACTAACAGACAACCATGGATCATGGGTAGCCATATTTACATTTGAGAAGAAAGAAAGAAGTGCTAACTTGTTAATATCCACCCTCCTGTCATCCATTCTATAACACTAGTGACTTTCTCAACTGTCTTCCAAATGCTTATATACTCAAGACAAAGTGACTATATAATAACTCCTCAATCTCATTTCCGTGTATCTTTTTCTGGAACAAGTTTAACTTGTACATGACTCTGAGACCTGAGCCCCATCTTGTTTAGAAGTTCACCAGAACTCATTTAATAATTCCATACCATTAATTATCTGCACCACCACATTCTTGTTCTCCCACCAGAGACTTTTTCTCAGTCATGATATATGTTGTTTGTTTTTGTGTGTGAATTTCCTGTTATCAGATAGAAGTGTCTCAAAGAGATTCTTGACTTGGGATCTGCAATTCAAGAGGATATCTACATTTGTTTTAAGGAGCTGCAATATTCTCCCTAGACAAAATGGCAGCTAATGAAGAGCAAGAATGTTGGAGGTAGAAGAGGCTGAGCTGTCACAGAACCAAGCTGCAGCATTCCAATTTCCAGAGAGTTAGAAAGCACTGAAAATGGCATTATGACTTCTAGAGCCCAATGACGATGCCCCATGATCCTATTCTGCAGTGAATTCACATTCTCTAAGAGCAAGTAATGGCTATATGAAGAACAAACTGCAAGCAATTGTGAAAGGAATGTTGTCAATCAGAAACTGTCAACTACGCTCTTTAGTTAAGGAGGGTTTAGGTTTCAAAATGAAGTGATATTGTATTTTCAAATGAGATAGTCACAGTTTGGAATTACCTATTGAAACATTTTACAAATGGTGATTATTTTCTTTCAGAGGTAAGGATCTCCAATATCGGAAACTGTGCCTTTAAGGTTAGTTTTAGGAAGTAGGTAAGAAGGTGCCAAACTTCTTGGCCTACAGAGATAAGGTACAAGACAGAGTTGTTTGTTTGTTTTTCCCGTTTTCTTTCGGAGCAATAGCTGGAGCTTATCTTTTGTATTCTATCTTAATTTTAGGTTTCCAGGTACTGGGGAAGTATCCGATCTATTCAGTAGCCTACTAAAGGCTGTCATATCCCATTCCTAAATACATCATACATCTCCAAGCAAAAAGCATCCCAGGAGAAAACAATCATTCTTTCCATTGTTTTCTGGCCATCTTGAAAGTCTTTAAGCTGGAAATGCAGCTTTAAAGTCACTCTTGCTCCCATTTTTAACTCTTTTCTAAACATTCCAATTGGCATCTCACTGGCATCCCTAGTTGTTTCTGTAAAATATTGGAGCCTTAATATTCTACCAGTAGTTTATCTACTTCATCTCAGATAACAATAGCTAAATCACTTCAGTCTCTTGACCAAAGCATCTCAGTATATCCTTGACTCTTTTTTCTCTCATACCTCACATCTGATCCCCCAGGAAATCTGACTACCTTGACCTGGAAATGCCTTCTCTTTTGGTAGAGCCATAGACATTTCCTATTTGAATCTTGTAATCAGTAACAGTGACCCAACTGGATTCCTTTCTTTTCACCTTGTTTTTAATAGTCATTTCCCAATGAAACTGTCACAGTGATCTTGAAAAAAATAGCAAGTTTTATACTAAAAAGTTGCTCAAAATTCTTTCAAGTTTTGTCATCGCACACAAAAGAGCAAAAGCTGTTAGAGTATCTTATGAAATTCAATGATCACCTATCCACTATCATCCCTCAAGTGCCATGTTCTCTGATTTTTCTTCTCTGACTGCATCTCTTCTTCCTGCATTGATGAATCATCATTGTTCCCTCAACAACCCAGGCCAGCTCCTGCCATAATATCTCTGCTTAGGATGTTCTCCTATGGTATTCATAAGGCTGACTCTCTCCTAAGTTTATCATGGTAAGACTATTCTTGACTGGCTTATTCTGAAGAAGAAATGTTAAGTCCTCAAGACCATAAGCTCAATTATTGTTCTCCTATTTTGCCCTCATTGGCCCTGTAGGATTTATTTCTCCTAATGAAAATTATTTTATTAAGAAGAAAGAGGCATGCATCTCCTTGAATGAATCCATAATAACATATTTTATTAGTATCCTAGACTAAGAAAACAGCATTTTTCATTTATTATGTTATTACTGATATATGTATTATGTATGTGTGGGGGAATGGAGAGAGAGAGAGAGAGAGAGAGAGAGAGAGAGAGAGAGAGAGAGAGAGAGAGAGAGAGAGAGAGGTGGAGGTCAGAGGAAAACTGTAGGGAATTTCGGGAATTGGTTCTCTCCCTCCAATGTGGGTTCCAGGTATTGAGCTCAGGTTATCAGGCTTACACAGAAAGTATTATTCCTTGCTCTGTAATCTCATTGACCCAGAAGCAGTATTTTTAAATAGGATCCTTATTATTACAAACAGATTTTTCTTGTTGGAAAATCTTCAGAACAAAAATAGTGGAACTGAAAACCTTAGGTAGATTTGGAAGGCAGGGGTAATTTCTATGAGGACTTGGTTATGTGACTACAGGAAGTGTAGTGATTGGTAGGAGCCTTGTGGAGACACAGTCATCTGTAGTTATGCTCCTAATCAAGCCTTCTGTACTCCCCTGCCTACATTTTTGCATTTGTCACTTTTCCATGGGAGGTAGGAACTTAGGGTTTTCTGCAAGGTCTCCTGTGGATAAGGAATGAAGATTTCACCTACAAAGCAAATTATTTGTAAATCTGACACTTTCTGTAGTTTATGAATTGATATACTTGAAAAACTTAAAACCAAGGCCGGCAGTTTGAAATTTCCAGATGTGATGACTGTTGTTGAGTAAACGGATACAAAATAATAAAATAATTAATAATAATATTTTCAGTGACGAGTCAAACCAGGGATTAAATATACAGATTGTATATGTAAATCTATATATAGGCCAGTATATACATGTAAGTATTTATGACACATATATAGATATATTTTCCTTCCTGCATATTTCTACTGACTTTTTTTTTTCAACATATATCATCTCTTATCTCCATTTGAGAATATGTGAAAATAGCATAATTTAAAATGTGATATTCAGGCTCAACCTTGAACTTTGGAATAATATTATCCAATGACTTTCTGAACTCTCCATTAGCAGACACGAAACCCTGGCAGGTCATTTCATGCCTTTGTTAATAAATGTTGCAATTACATTCTAAAAATATAGCCACATTTACCAATTAATTTTAATGAACTAAGTCACAGGGTAACATCCACTATGCAATATGTTGCTGATTAAAGCCAGAGCATTATTCCCATATGGTAAAGTAAATCAGTCTGCAAGTATTTATAGGGGAGAGCATATTTTCATTCTTAATTTGTTAAATTTGACTTCAATAACTTTTATAAATTTGCTTTCCATATTTTAACTTGTATGCACTGAAATCACAACAGGCATGGATTTGCTAACAATAGATTTGGTACTAAATACTCTTCACACCTTTTTCTCATACTTTAAGCTCATTCCTTATTTCATTATATACCAGGAGCATTGAAGTAAGTTAGTCAAAATTTTGGTCTTATCGGGCGAGTTCCTGTTTTAGCTTCATCAATTGTCTCAATTACAACAAGAGAGCAACACTGGTTCTTTCCTTTCCTTCTTCAGTTATGGTCTTCACCAGACACACACACTTTCTCTGTCTTCCACATACACACATGCATATAATTGTTCTAAAACTTAAGACAAGTTTTTAGATTCATGTAAGAGTTATAAGATAGTGCAGAAAGCTCTTTTTATAATCTTCAGCTAGTTTCCTCTAATGTTAACTATTTTGTCACTATTTTGGTTCAATTACAAAACTAAAGAATACTCATTTCATTTGAAATCAGCATCTCCTCCTGCTTCAAGAATTTCACTTGTTGCATTACCACTTCATAAAATACCTCTCTATTTAGCAAAGTGACTCATCTTTATACTGCAAGCCATCACAGACCATTGCCAGCCATAGAGCCTGCCTCTTGGGAATTTTCAATACACTACCATCACGTGTCATCTCATGTATTTGATCTTATTTAATATTATATGCCTCACATTGCCTATGATATAGAAAGCTTCTCATAAGGAAAGACTGCACCTAATAGTGTAACAGGTCACAGATTATTTTATATACATACTTAAATACTCTGGGAAGCAGATATCTGCTCTTCATGCTGGACATACCAAGTCAATTTACATTTTAAAGTACCCAATATTTGGTATGATCTTACAAGCCCAAGTAACTTCTTCAGTTGTTCTTACTACCATTTAACAGCTATCATGGCCTTTTCTCTTGACCCTCACACTGTGTGTTTATCCCCTTCACCTTTTCCTATGGATGTTCTCTATCTTTTGTTCTTAATCTCTCTATGCCTTAATATACTTACTTATGAAATAAAGATTAAAATGGCATCTTCCTAACTCCACTGTTTGAAGCAGTAGGCAAATAGCTTGATGTATGTAAAGAACCTTGTCTGTTCCACAATAGCTTTAAAAAAATCATAATACCTTAGGTGAGACATTTAACCACTTTCCTCCCCATGTGAAAATAAATATATTGAATACTTCTATGATTGTATTAATTATATGAATATTATTTATGCACTTGACCTAACCTACTCTGTCCCTAATCCATATTGTCACAGTTTTCACATTATATATATATATATATATATATATATATATATATATATATATATATATATATTTCATACTCTGGGTTATTTTCTTCATTTCTAATGCCTTCCCCAAAAAATCTTGAGTATTTTAACTGAAATGAATGAGGAAGGGATATGAAGAAACAATTGCTGATTCTCTGTCCTATGAAGGCTTATTAGATGTTATTTAATTTCATCTTCAATAGAAATCTCTAAGGTGAATCATATCACAGGCAAAGTCAGAACACATCAGAATTACAAAAAGATTTATCATCATCAACCTTAAAAGCCAGGAAAGCATGAAATGATATATTTCAATCTATAAAACTGAATAATTGTCAACAAAGATTGCTATATCCAGAAAAGTTACTTCTTAGAATTTGTGAAGGAAAAGAATATGTCAATAGAAGCACAAATTAAGGAAATTCATGACAAACCAACATTGTAGAAAATAATGAAAAGAATATCATACACAGAAGAAGAAAATATCAATTACAAGAGCACAGGAAAAATATATATTGTGAGAGTAATAGATGAGTACAGAAGACTGGTGTAGGTATTCATCATTGCTACACACTGTAAACCAGTAAACCCCTTATATTAACAGGAGAGGAAGAAAAAAATCTAGCAATTATCCAACCACCCAAAACTGCAGCCAATAAAATTATAAGTACAAAGCTTCTCTCAGTAATAACCTCAAATGCAAATGGCTTCAACTGTCTGACTAGATAGAAAATTCCAAGATTCAAAAACTTTTTGTCTAATGAAACACATCTCACTGGCACAGACCTTTGAAAATAGAGAGTAAAAGTATGGAACTCAACTTACTGCCCCAAATAGAAGTCATAAATATTTCTTCTTCACCCTCTTCTGCAGGATTAATGTTTGGCTGTGATTCTCTGTGTCTGCTCCCATTAGTTGCTGGTGAAATTTCCCTGATAACTGTTGGGCTAAGCTCTGGTCTACAAGTATAGAGTATAGCAGATTATCATTAGTAATCATTTCATTGACTTTTTTTTTTCTTTTGCTGATCATGTTCGCTTCTATCCTTGGTCTATGGGCTATCCAGACTCTGGTTCTTGACTCTCTAGGCAGTGTTTAGCATAGGCTCCCTCTTGTGGCATGGGTTTCAATTTAGGGACTTCTAACAATGGAAGTGGGGGTGTCTCTGACCCTTTTGCCTGCTTTTGGGACTCTTTTCCTCCTAGTGGGTTGCCTTGTCCAGTCTTAATATGATGGGATGTGCCTAATTTTATTATAACTTGACATGCCGTATTTGGTTGATATTACGGGGGGGGGGGGCAGCACTTTTCTGAAGGGAAAGGAAGAGGAGTGGATCTGAGAGAGAGGGTATGTGGGGAGGGGGAGAAACTGGGAGGAGAGGAGGGAGGAGAAACCATAGTTGGGATGCAATATGTAAAAGAAGAATAATTTTTTAAAAAAAGAAGTCATAAACAAGTAGATGTAGCTATTATTGTATTAGTTAAAGTAGATTTCAGTACCAGATTAGTAGATGAAATAAAGAAGGCCACTATATGTTAATAAAGAGAATAATAACTACATTAAGAAGATATGCAAACTGTAAATATTTATGGGCCAAATATTGGGATTGTCAAATTCATAAAAATCAATACTAAAATGTATGGAGGGTTATATAGGCCCTAATATAATAATAGAGATTTAAATCTCTAATTTTTACCTTTAGATATGTCTTATAAACCAAAATTCAGCAAAGAAATGTTAAAGCTAAATTATACCATGGATCTAACAGATCTTCCCACATTATTCTCAGTGGTTCATGGATTTTTTTCTAGTTTTAATCACACAATGGATCATAAAACAATCTTTAACAAATATAAAATATTAAATGACTCATCATTTACCAATTCCACTACAAAATACAGTCTTAAAATATATTAGTCTCATTTTGGCCAACAGTGGTTCCTTCAAGAGCCAAAGACCACTTCACAAAAAGCCCAATATCAGACGGGGCATTCTCTTTAGAGATGTTGGTCAGGGCTGTCCAAGAGACTCTATTGTAACTGCCATTCCTTAACCACCCCACCCTAGAGGTGAAAGGTAAGTCCCCATTGCCCAAGACACTATGCATTTCAAAAACAAGGCCCAGAAGACCCCGAGTTAGAACTGAATGTGCCCTCCATGAGAACAGCTTTCATGGTATCAAAAGGTGTTATGCAGGCTTCCAAATAAGAGGGGAACCTAAGAGTCCCACCTACTTATGGCACCTATGAACCACATCAATGACCAATATGGAACAATAACCCTAAGGTTACAGTAATGGCATACATATCTTGGCAGTAACCAACAGCTCTGTAATTGGACTTAGGACTTCAACAAGAGGGATACCATGCCTGGTATTGGAAACTCAGCTAACTACTCAGGGATAGTGAAGCCATGGTTATTGGTGAAGAATCTACAATCATTAATTTACTAGATCAGCATAATCCCTAATAACAATCTATAAATATCTGTGCTTAAACAAACAGATTAATATAGTCTTCTTCTCTCAATAAGAAAATGAACGGAAACACATGAACTATGAACCAATAGCTGAGGCGCCCCCAACTAGATCAGAACCTCTGGATAAGTGAGACAGTTGATTAGCTTGAACTGTTTGGGAGGCATCCAGTCAGTGGGACTGGGACCTGTCCTCAGTGCATGAGCTGGCTGTTTGGAACCTGGGGCTTATCCTGGGACACTTAGCTCAGCCTGGGAGGAGGGGACTGGACCTGCCTGAACTGAATCTACCAGGTTGAACTCAATCCTTAGGGGAGTCTTTGCCTTGGAGGAGATGGAAATGGGGGGGGGGCTGGGGGAGAAGGCAGGGGGGACAAGGGAATCTGTGGCTGATATGTAAAATTAAATTGAATTATAAAAGAAAAGAAAAAAAAAGAAAACTTATCTTTGCAACAGAAGGAGACCACTACAGAAAACCACAAACAATCAAAATGGAGAACCCAGTCCCAATAGATACATCTACAAAACCTTCTTGTAACAAAGGCTCAGAGAACATTGCAGAAGAAAGGGTGGAAAGATTCTTAGAGCCAGAAGACCAGGGAGTTTGCTGTGAGATTGTGATCCTACTAATGTCAGAAGCTACACCCTACATGAAGTTTCACCAACATGCCTGCCCAATCATGAACTGAACAAGGACAGCAAAAAATGGACATGCCTAAGTGGATAGAGATAAAACCATGAGCTCTCAATCCTACACAAAGAACTATAGGCAACTGAGGAAATCTGGGAGTGAGAGAGGTGGTCTTCCCCAGGGAAGAGCTCACCAATTGATTGTCTAATGCCAAATTTTCAGTCTTGAAGACATAAATACTGGTAACATTATATGGACTCTACAGGTTATATTTGGGAATAAATATATATGTATGTAATGTATATACAAATACATATATGTATGCCATAAAAATTTATTTAAAAAGGGATCACAAATTTGAAGGAGAGTGAGGAGGGGTGTATGATGTATGAGAGGGCTTGTGGGGAAGAAAGGTAAGGCAGTAGTGTAATTAAAAAACAATATCAAAAATAATCAACAACAAAAGAAAGATGGTACATCAATAAAATAAAATTCTGTTTAGTTATAAATAATTTGATCCCCAGGAGCCACATGATGGAAGGAGAGAATCTACTCTGGTCATTTGAATTCTGACCTCCACATGTGGGCTATAGCATGTGTGTCCCTTGAAATAAAGAAACACAATAAAAAAAAAACCTCATGGCTTTACTGACATTAATTCTATACACCATATTGAGGTTAAGCAAAAACACTGTCTTAATTAGAACTACTCTTGCTATCCCTAAATCACATAAGCACTTTTGCTGCCTCTTCAACTTGATGCTCATAATCCTGAAGGGTTGACATGATAACAAATATTTATTTCACTTGTTATATGTACAGACCTGATCTCAAAATTGTTACATCAATTGTCTACCATGACATGGTTCAAAGCTGGGAACAAACTTGCTTGTTACGTCTCTAGGTCCTCTGAGTTCCATTTCCCTCAATGCAAACTAAACCTAGCTGTCCAACTATGAGTTTTTATTCATGCTGTTTTGACCCCAAAGCTTCTGTACTTTAGCAGTATTAGCCATAGCTACTTCTCTTGTATGAATAATTGCCCCCTTCTTTGATGCTTGCACACACTGACATGCAAAGCTGTACATAGCTATGGAATGTGAAATGGCACAGCTGCTCTGGAAAAGTCTGGCAGCTCCTAAAAATGCTAAATATATAATTACCATATGACCCAGCACTTTCCCTCTTATATTTAACCTCAAGAAAATGGAAAACACATGTTGCAAATGAGCACTGAGTGTTATCTATAATAGCCACAATATAAAAACAACTCAAATGTTCAAGTTCAACAACAACTGATGCATGATTGTATAACATGCACCTTATTCATACTGTGGAATATTATTCAAAAATAAAATGAAATGAATACTGATATGTATTACAACATGGTAGTGACTCTTGAAACATTATGCTAAGTGAACGAAGATGGGCATAAAAGACTACACATTTCATAATTACTACTTGAATGGAATGTCTACAATTAACAAATCCATAGAGATAGAAAAGAGATTAGAAGTTGCTAGGAGCTGGAGGGGTGGTGGAATGCAGAGTGATTGCTAATGTGAATAGGATTTCATTCTGGAGTGATGAAATACTCTGGAATTAGATAATGGTGGTAGTTGTATAATGCTCTCAATATACACTTTAAGTGAGGGAATTTTTATGATTTGTGAATTACACTGGAATTTAATAAGCTATTTTCTGTGCATCTCATCAATTTAATGTATTTTATTCTTTGATAATTTCACACATGTATATAATGATTATAAAATATGTAAATTATACTGCAAGTTTTTAAAAGGGAAGGGAAGCAGTTGCTGCTGCTTACCTTGATAACACCTTGCTGTTTACTATTTCACATATGTATCAACTCATCAATCTTTGCTCATAGTACCCTCATGGTCGACCTAGCAGGTGAGGAATTACTGTTGATATATGGCATAGTGAGTGACTCATTTTGCTCCCAGTTCAGATCATGCACTCCATGGCAATGGATTTACTGAAAATAGTGTTTGTAAATTTCCCAGAACACATAAGAAGGTGTCATCACTGTTCATCTTTGAAGTATGTCAGGGTGGGAATTCAAGCAGGGCAGGAACCTAGAGGCAAGAGATGATACAGAGACCATGGAGGGATGCTGCTTGATGGATTGCTCCCCATGGCTTGCTCAGACTGCTTTCTTATAGAACCTAAGACCACCAGCCCATTGATGGCACCATGGGCAATGGGCTGGGCCCTCCCCTATCAATCATTATTTAAGAATTGCTCTGCAGGCTTGTCTATAGCCTGATCTTATGAGGCATTTTCTTAGTTGAGGTTCCCACCTCTCAGATGACTTTAGCTTGTGTCAAATTGACACGTTAAAACTACCCAGCACTGAAGGGAAATTTTGTTTCAACATTATCTGAAAGTCCACCTGTGTAAAACTGAGTCCTTGATGTTTGTTGAGTCATGATTTTAGCGTTCATTTTATGTTGAATATTAACAAATGTCCCCTGCATCCTAGAAAGACATACACATCACCTAAATGTCAAGAAAAGAATACTTTCAGTCTATGGGCAGCACAAAATGTTTAAAAAAAACCCTACAAATTGTGGGTAGGAAAGGGGGAGTGAGCCAGGAGGAGTATAGTAAATACAACTGAAATATATTGAACAAAAATGTCAAAGAACTAGTAAAATTAGAAAAAAGGAAAAGGGTAAATTTAAGTTTATCCAGTAGATTAAGGGTTAAACAATGTTGCTCAAGTTTCTGCATCCTACGGCTATTTTAGATATACTTGATCTCCAGTTATTTAGAAAAGTGTAATAAAATATTTCATTGTAACTATGAAATTTTAAATTTTAAATTCCTTATATTTCAGTAATTGTCCATTTTAAGAATTTTGAAGATGCACTGTGAAATCCACTTGAGAATTGTATTGAAGTTTTAAATTAATGTAATTCTCACTAACCCACCAAATCATAACTTTTTTGAAGTTCCATTTTGATTAATGTTTATATATTGTCATGTTTGCCATGTTTGGGTAAAATTTATCTCATAAAATATGCACATTGACTTAACTCAAATTGACATTCTCTGCCTATGGGAAATTTAGTCTTTTACATTTCGTGTGATTGTTGATATATTCAGCCTTATTCAAACACTCTTATTTTATAGTATATTTAAACTTATTCACACTCTTTACATTTTAATTTTCTATGTATACTATTATCTTATTCTAAGTCATCTTGCACTATTTTGGAAATATTGCCACTTTTCAATACCTGTTACGCATATATTCAAGTAATAAAGTCTAAAGTTACTTAATATTTTGTCTTTTTCAAAATTAGGATGTATATTGATAAAGGAAGTGTATTTAATCTTATCTTTGGATACCCATTTTGAAGATCATTCCAGGCTTTAGGGTGCAGCTTGCTTTTGTTAATAAAGCAGTAGTCAAAACTACCCCCTCAAAGTTTCTTCTGTCTTCCTGTTGATGGGTAAGCTTTTATTGGTTGCTCCATTTCATTGAGGCTCATCTTCATAATGTAACAGAGCACCAGACATTAGCACAATTGACTCCATGATGGAAGTGCCATTCAGGTTATAAAACTCAGCACATATACACTATCAGTTGCCAAAAAAAATGAAAATAAAGACCTAATCTATTAAAGTCTGTAGTTCTCTATGGGAAAGTCTCTAAATGTACTAACCTTCTGCAGTTCTGCTTCTGGCTAACTGTTCTTGTTAACTGAAGTATGTCACCCCAGACATGGTTTTTACACTTAAAAGCTCATTCTGAGAAATAGTCAGTGCTACACTGCCATCCTGAGCACCCTGTGTAGTTGCCAGCCGGCTAATAAAGACTTTCTATTGGCTTAAACCCATGTCTGAATAGTCTTCTCTGGTGAACATCCCACAACAACATTGTTCTTCCTACTTAGGCATTAAGCTCAAGCTCATAGTTAAATCATAAAAGAAGCCATCCTGCTAGATTCTCTGTGATTTTAGCTCCTTTTTCATTTCTGTCATTTTTCTCGTGACCACACATAATTTCTTAAGCTATCTTTTATTTTCAGGACACTTAGATATTTGCACTAAAGTATTTCTCCTGATATCTTAGACTGCCATGTGGCTGGAAGCTGAGCTTTGAAGTAACTCCATAACTGAGTTCCTTTTACTTCTTCTTGCAGTTCTCAGATCTGTCTGTAAATTACAGCCAGAGATAGTTCTGTGATGCAGATCATACTCTCCAACTTAAAAGTACTCTGTAGCCCTTCAGAAAAACACCAGCTCCATGTCATATGTTGTGGTTTGAATAAGAATAGCCCTCATAGGCTCATATGTAGCAAATGATCCGCCACCAGGAAGTAGAATTCTTTGATAGGATTAGACAGATTAGGAGGTGTGGCCTTGTTGGAGGAAGTGTGTCACTAAGGGTTGGCTTTGCAACTTTGAAAGCTCATGCCAGGTCCAAGCTCTCTCTCTGTGTCTCTCTTTCTCTCTCTCTCTCTCTCTCTCTCTCTCTCTCTCTCTCTCTCTCTCTCTCTCTCTCTCTCTCTCTCTCTCTCTCTCTCTCTCTCTCTCTCTTCCTGTGGATCAGGATGTAGAATTCTCAGCTACTGCTCCATCACCATGTCTACCTATGTGCTTCTATGCTTCCCACCATGATAATTATAGATTAAGTCTCTGAAATTATAAGCAAGCTCTCAGTTAAATGCTTTCTTTTATAAAAGTTGCATGTATTTGAAGTTTCCCTCATTACTATGTCTTCATTTTCTACAGGATGACTATAAGAAACTGTTTTTTCTGAAAGTGAGTAATTATTTCTTTTGCCTTTAAGCATTCATGTATTGTTCTTTCTGTATGACCTCTTCCCACCTTTACCATTTTGAACTCTTAGTAAACTTTTCATATTTTGCTAAAATGCCACTTCTTCCAGATGACCTTCACTAGTTGCCTAGTATCCATTGGTGACACATGTATGTGATACTTCATAGCATCCTGACTCTTATAATTACTATGCAACCTGTCTATTCTACTGGTAATATTCATTTGAAGCAAGACTTTATCTTATCCACTAATTTTGCCTTAGCTATTAGTCTAGCCCTGGACATACAGTAATGACTTAGTAAATCATTGTGAACAAATACATGAACAAATTAAGCACACTATTTTTAAAGGGGTTCACTGACCAAAGCTTTATTTACTATCTTACTGCTCTCAAAAGGTTGAAGAATAGAACATCTTACTAAAAACAATGATGTGCTAGAATAATTTTGATCCTTGAGAAGTAAAGGCAAAAGTGCATAGAAACATTTTTCTTTCAATATAGCTCTATGGAAAGAAGCTTTTGAATCTAAGAAGACAGAAGTGAGAAAGACATGAGTTGTGCCAAGAATATTATTGCAGGCACAGTAGTGAGATTCAGTCAGTGAAATTGCTAGGGCAAGAAAAGCAAAAGTTTAAAGGTAGCCAAGATGAGTTTTTTTTAGTTCTCATGGATTAATGAGCACCAGCAGATATAGAGGAGGCTCAGGGCACATTTTACAGTGTTACCAAAGATATGATCATCTCATCAAGCACAGAGTAATAATGGAATTCCTGAACTATGAGTCAATAATATAATTTAGACTGCATAACAACTGTTTGAAGATATTCCTCACATTGCTATTCCCCAAACTATTTATTTTAAGAATTGGTATTCACTGACCAGAAGACTAGAATTTGTAATTGTGTCTAGTATTTTTTATGGAAATTGAAGGTAATTCAATTTTCTTTCAACTGTGTTAATCTTTCGCTGCATTTGTAGATAATGTGATTTCAGACTAATATTCACATTGACTGTAGGATGCATTGGCATGCCTTCTTTTTATGTCAAGGTCAGGGTTAATAATCACTCCCAGTTGTGTAGCTTTTGCATTTGCTTCTCTTCTCCCATCCTTTCCCCCACCCATGTGTTTATTTTGTGGTAGAGTCAGAAAGAGACAGGATACTGAGAAGGAGTACTTACTTTTAGGGGTGTATTAGATATTCTTCCCCATCAAACCCACCAGAAAGATAAAAATAAAAGCCTCAAGAATTTATTGCAAGAGATAAATGAAAGGAAAACATAGACATTTCAAATGTGTCCATTCTCATCTTCTAAAAGAAACTCATATGTTCTAGCCTACAACCTAAAAATTGGCCCATTTCAAAAATTCTGGAGATTAAGCTACTACTGCATGGGAAGTAGATAGTAGAGAGTTTTCAGTGAATAGCAATTCTCAAGGCAAGGGTGACTTCTGTCTCCCTTCATTGCAGCATATTACCAAAAAGTGATTCATTTTGCTACTTTCTTAATATCCTTTACTTTTAATGATGAAGATTCATTGTTAAAAAAAATCATGTTGTAAACATTGAAATTCTTTGGATGAATTAGGAGTCATTCTTGTATTAGCATGAGTTAGTTCCAACTGCTCCATATTATTTCAACTTTATAAAATGTTTTGAAACTGTGATGAGGAAGAAATGGAAGATTTGAGACAACACCAAGATACAGGTCTTAAAAGAGGAGCAAAATAGGCAAAATCAGTGCCCCAAAGAAAAATACTAAAGTAGGGGACACTGTAATCTTCTTAATGGCATTCAGAAATATAGCATTTATATTAAAGTCTGTTTAAATTGTGATTTACAGAGTCTTCTAGAATAACCTATATGACCTGGCTACCATTTAAACATATTGTACTGGAAAGGTATTATGAGGCTCAAATCCTGAAATATAACTTGGCCTTTGCCATTACAGGTTCTGGATGAGTCACTACACACATTGTCTCAGTTCATTTTAGAAAATAAAATTGGAAGCTGTGAACAGTAAGATACCTAGAGGCTGAAATATTATTGTTTAATTTATTTTTGAAAGTCTCAATAAATCCACTCCTTGGGTGTGGAGAAAAGAAAAAACATCTCTTGGGTGCTTTTCCCTACTAATGCTTACTTTTGGAGAGGAAGCTGTTGACCAACTAGCATTTTGAAGAAAGGAATTCTCATTTGGAAGGGGCTTCCCAAGTTATTGCGCCTATCAGAAATATAGTGAAGAACAAGAAACGCACTGTAAAATACCATCAAGGTTACCAAAGTACCCATATTTCAGTGTTTTGCCATAAGAAAGCTAACCAGATTCACCTCAGACCTTACTCCTACTTTGCAGGCATTTCTAATACCTGTGCTATCTGACTTTCAAGTCCAAAAGAGCCTAGAGGCAGCGAATGGGTGGTCTGGGAAGAGATTCTTATGTAAGGAACCTCATGAAACATTGTTAGTGACATTTTGCTTCCCCACAAATGTGAACTCTTACCCTGCATCATATTTGAATTTGTCTTGTGGGTCTTTCAGCACCAAGTAAAACAAGCAACTCATTGCTCCAATATTGTCAGCTCATTTGGGGAGTTATAATGACTGCAAGCATAGTAAATAGATAATGATGTTTGACTTCTTTCAACAAAAGGAAAGAAAAACAACATATTGGTATTTCTTTATAATAAAAAGAATACCCTAATCCTGTAATTCTGGAGAAAACAGAATAAAGAGAGACAGTGTTTGCAAAGTACTTGCTCAGCTCCAGGCTCTATGCTCAGCCGACTCATCCCTAATCCCTAATGTTTATGACAATCCGACAAGATAAATAATATTATCTTCATTTTATAGCTAAATAGAAATGGATGTTTTCCCATCTCTCTGAAATATTTGTGTTTTTTTCTTATACTGTAAGTGTACACTGCTTTTTTTCAAATCATTTTTATCTCAATAAAGCGGGAAAAGGAAAGAGAAAAATCCAAACACAATGTAAGTGGCTTAAAAAGGATCACAACAATTTGCAAATGGCCATAACATGTGTACAGCATACTTTAAAGCATGTTCAAGATAAATGTATATAATGTCCCTGTCCTTTAAAATAAAGAAAAGTATGTTCTAAATTGAGTGATGGTTTATACTCACCCAGTTTCCTATTTTTAAGTTGTATTTAGCCTGTTCATCCTATTTTTAAGCTAACATATAATAATTGTGCATAGTAATGGGATAGAATGTGATAAGTCAATATATGTGCATGACATGCAATCATCAAGATAATTAGCATTTCCATTTCTTGTATCTGAGTCTATAAAATGCCTGTCTTTTAGCTCTTCATGGTACAATAATTGTGAATGGTGGTCACTATATTATAATGCAGAATACTGGAATTTCTTCATCCAATTAGACACTAAACTGTCCTTATGCCCTTCTCATATCCTTCCCAACCTCATGTACTCACTGGTTTATGCTCTTCTTTGAGATCAGCACTTTAATTTTCCTTATGTGAAAAATATATGACATTTGCCTCTCTGTGTCTCACTCCTTTCCCTGAATGAAAATTTCTACAATTCCACCCATTTTACTAAAAATTCATATAACTTTTAAAGGAAATTATCTTTATTTTCTTCATTTTTTTGAAACCTACCTTTTTAAAATGAATTCTTTATTTCTCTCTCTCTCTGTCTCTCTATCTGTGTGTGTATGTGTGTGTGTAAGTTCATGTGAGAGCACTGATTATACCTAATTGTTGTGTTTCACTTAAATCAATGACTTAGGAATTAACCCTCTACATTCTCATCCATTTTCTTTTCCCATACCTTAACCATAGGACTAAGTTGTTGCTTAGAAATATTGTAGTTATTGAATCTGTATAATAGGTTATATAATATTTAAATGATAAGGCAAGGGCACAAATAATATCCAGTGTATCACCCTCAGAAAATATTGCTGTGATTATTTCTAAGAATACATAACCTGATATTGACTCTGTTCCTGTGGAAGATGTTTTTCTTCTTATGTAAGGGTCCAGAACACTGGCAAATTTTTGTATATCCCACACTAACCATTACATTTTATTTACACAGTTGTTTTCTCACCAAAGTTAGGCAGAACTTAAACATCTGTGTCATTATTGAATGACTCTGTTTAAGTTTCCCTTCATCATATAAATTAGTGAATAAAGAGAATTCTGGAGAACAAAGAGTAGGATATGTACATAAGCAATTATCAGAACAGGAAATATCTATGCTATTCACAAAGTTGTCTCAAATGTACTAGTAATGAAGTGAATTCAAATCAAAACCCATTCACACTATTTGTTATAAGCATACATTGGTTTTATAAGTATAACTTTATTCAAAATATTAGAGATCAGTCTGGCACTACATATTAATATGTGGCCTCTACTAGTCCCTAGAAATTTTATTCGTACATGTATGTGTGTGTGTGTGTGTGTTTAAACTAAAAGTAGACTTTAAACTAAATTATTTTCCTCAATCATTTCACCATATTTTTAAAAATTATATATTTTTTAGTTAGTTTTAGTTTTAGAGTCAGGCTCTCACTACATAGCTTTTGCTGACATGGAGCTAGATATGTAGATCAGGCTGCCCCTGAGTGCTGGAATTAAAGGCATTTGTCACTGTGCTAGGCCATTTATTTATTTATCTGTGTGTGTGTTTGCACACTAAAGTGCCATGGTGTGTATCGAGGTCAGAGGAAACTTGTAAGAATCCTTTATTTCTTGCACTATGTGGATTACAGGATTGAACTCAGAATATCGGGCTTGGCAGCCATCTTAACAGCACCTGTTTTGAAACAAGGTCTCTTAATGAACCTGGGTGGCATGCTAGGAAGCCTCCAGGGTCCTCCTGTCTCAATGGTGCTTCGATTATAGGCATCTATCACCGTGCTCAGCCTTTATATGGCCTTTATATGGTTGCTGGGTGTCTAAACTCAGGTCCTCGGTGATTGTAAAACCAGTTATTAACTTTCTTCATAAATCTGTATTCTGAATCAGTTCTCCTATCACACATAGATACAAATACAACACTATTATTGGAAATAATTTTGTGACAGCTAAAATCAGAAAATACTCAAATATTAACCATCAAGAGTATGTTTCAGTTGTTGTTTAGTCATACAATAGAATAATATACAAAAGTAAAGTACACTGGCCCAGAAATATGTTAATGTATAGGGATGAAATTCCAAATTTAATAATGAATGAGGAAAGTGAGTTTCAGAAGCCTATAAGGACTATATCATTTATATAATATTTAAAACAAGGAATCAAAATAAACAAAAGAAAAAAATCAAAATATATGACAAAAAAATAAATATTTTTTTAAATCAGGGTATATTCAACTAAACATATATAAATCATAAATGAAAGAAATATACCAAATCCTAGGCTGTGCTGACCCTTGGAAGGTGGTTAAGTTTGATCAAGGTGATATCAGCAGGGAGTATCAATTATTTTGGTATATGTAATTTCTTGAATTGGGTGAGAGGTACATATGTGCATATTGTATGATCTCAATGCCTTATAATTTATTCACTATTTCAAAATAAATTTTAAAATTACACAACATTGATTATTACTAAGTCACAAAAATCATACACAGACAAACTAATCTCAAAGAAATTACAGTCCTGAGGCTGGAAAGATGGCTCATCGGGTAAGATGCTTGCCTCACAAACATGAGAACATGAATTTAGACACCTAGTACCCATGGAAAAGCTGAGTGAGTGCCATGCCTGTAACCCCAGCAATGGAAGATGAAGATAGGCAGAATGTGGGGCCATAGTCTAGCAAAACTGTTGACCTTCAAATTCAAGGAGAGATCCAATCTCAAAAACAGTGGAGAGCAATCAAGGTAGATGACAGACATAAATCTATGGCCTTCACACAGGCAAGAGTACATGAACACATACGTTCATACACCTCATATAATCATACACAAACACAAACACAACACAACACACACACACACACACACACACACACACACACACACACACACACACGAACCCAGAAGCATGTAGTCACGTAATGTAGAACCACATACTTATGATAACATATTATTGATATTAAGTCTGTTAAATTTTGTTTTACTTTCCATTCTCCTAATGATATATTTTATGCAACTGATTAATATTGTAATACTGCCCTTATATTCAGAAGCAAATCAATCACTAACATGCTCTTCCTATTCATACAGATGCATTTAATATTTTAAGTGGGCCAAAAAGGGGTGGGGAACAGGAAAGATTTCTGTGTCATGAATAGTATCCTTTCAGCTGGCATTCCTTCTAACTATGTGAATGAGGAGAAACAATTAAAAAGACAAAGACCAAAGTCTCTTTACTGATCTTACCATATGAGAAATCTACATATTTATTATAAGAAATCCCTCCTGGAGGGAACTAAAATAATTCATTCTTTTTGTTCAATATCAAGATCATGTACCTCAAGCTACCTGGCTTGGGATTAAAATTATCTCTTCTCCATTGTCAATATTTGCCCTTTAAATATGTACAATGAGGAGGGCTAGAGGCTGAGCTCATCTGAAGAGAATTTTTTTTAATTTTTGTAAATTAACATACAAAGTAATGAGTTGTACATGGTACTTCATACTGTGCTGGCTAGTTTTATGCCAACTTGACACAAACTACAGTCACTGGAGAGGAGAAAGCCTCAACCAAGAAAATGCTTCCATAAGATTGGGCAGGCATGCCTGTAGGTCATTTTTTAAATTTGTGATTGATGGAGGAGGGCCCTGCACATTGTGGGTGGTACCATCCCTGGGCTGATAGTCCTGGGTTCTGAGTAAGCCATGAAGAGCAAGCTAGTAAGCTGAACCCTTCCATGGCTTCTGCATCAGCACTTGCCTCCAGGTTCCTGCCCTGTTTGAGCTTCTGTCCTGACTTCCTCCAAAGATGAACAGTGATGTGGAAGTGTAAGCCAAATAAACCCATTTCTCCCTAAGTTGCTTTTAGTCTTCTGTGGTCATTCCAATTTAAATGTAGTCATCTAAATAGTCAAAGCTAACACCCTCATATGAAAGAGAATAGGTTTCATTTGTCTTTCTGCATCTGGGTTGCTTCACTCAGAACAATTATGACCAGTTCCATAGACAGTATCTTTCTTAGGGAATATATATTCTATGATTCTCTACTGTGAAATAAAGGAGCAACATTGTAACATATCACTTACAACCCTTGTGGCTATGTCTTCATTTGTATTAATGATATTTACAAATAGCCTTTTAAAACATCTTACTGGATAACACATTTTATTAACAAAAAGCTAGGAGAATCCCTGAGGAGAGGTGAAAATGCATGAGAAGATAATGTTGCTTGAATTTTTAATTAAAATGACAAATAGAATAAAGTTAGTTTTATCACTTACTACTGAAAAATCTCATAGGCATAACAGTAAATTTTAATCCATATTTATACTAAATCCAACCAAAACAATGCTTATTGAATATTGTTTTAATAAAAGCAACATGATTTTTTTATTGAAAAGCACAGATTCAGAGGGACAGAGGATTGCCTTGCCTAACAGGCTCAATTAAATCCTATTGTCATGGTTACTTTTCTATTGCTGTGAAGAGACCCATTGATCAAGGCAAATAGAAGAAAGAGGTTATTGGGGGTGTACAGTTTCAGAGAGTAAGTTACTTCCAAAAGTACATGTTTGTCTTTTCTTACTAAACTTAATTTGTTTTAAATTTGTCCTTAATATTTTAAGATTTATTTTTACTTACATATTTGTGTGAGTGAAGCTTTGTCACTTATATCTGACTTCTACCCAATTAGCCTTTCCTAGCTCTCTTTTCAGAAAACGTGTGGCTGCTCCTGCTATTTTTACTACCACAGTAGAAAGCGGTCTAGCAAAATAACTAACAATAATTCATTAAGAAAAAACCCTTTTACCTCAGCTTTTAGTTTTGGTAAATATTTATGTTTTTCAGGCTTACAAATTTTAAGTTACATCTCATCATCCAAGGGAGGAAACACATTTGTTTAATTCCTTTGGATGTGGTGTTGCCCTGTGGATGAACTGCCATTGATCTATAGCTTATGTTCTACAAGGATATAGCCAAAGAGATTTTCCCTTTTTTTTCAAAAAAAAAAAAAACCCTATAACTCTATATTGGCTGCCTAGAAACATAAGTGAAAATTGTTAACTAAATGATGAATTTAAAAAAAAAAATCGGTATCAATAGTGTTTACTTCAAAAAGTACACATTTGTCTTTTCTTTCTAAATTTCATTTGTTTTATATTTTTCCTTAATGTTTTTAAGATTTATTTTTATTTTCATGTTTGTGTGAGTGTCTGCCATGTATGTTTGGGTGTCTCTGGAAGCCAGAAGATGGTGTTTGATCCTCTGAAGTTGGAGTTATAGGTGGTTTTGAGCTGCCTGATGTGAGTGCTGGGATCTGAACTTGGGTCTTCTGGAAGAACAATTAGTGTTCTTAACCACTGAGCAGTCTCTCCAGCTCCATTTGCTCTTGATCTTTTTTTTTTTTTTTTTTTTTTTTTTGGTTTTTCGAGACAGGGTTTCTCTGCGTAGTTTTGCGCCTTTCCTGGAGCTCACTTGGTAGCCCAGGCTGGCCTCGAACTCACAGAGATCCGCCTGCCTCTGCCTCCCGAGTGCTGGGATTAAAGGCATGCGCCACCACCGCCCGGCTGCTCTTGATCTTAATACTGTTATTTACTCATATTTTCAGTTAATAGGCAACCCATGTAAAGATGTAAGCAGAAACTTTTTCTCATGGTCATCCATGCTGTTAGCACCAAGGGAACTCTGCTGTCTTTGGAACTCTTGTGCATGACTAAACTTACTCTACTTCTTTAATAATGTACCATAACCAACCAAGCAATAGCACATTCTCCACTTATTTCTGGAAGCTAAATGGTTAATAACCTGCCCTTCTTCATGCAGCACACACACTTGCTCATTGCTACTATTATTTTTATGCCTTTTTAGGTAAATTTTATTTATCAATATCTTGACTCTGAGTTGAATTTCTGTGTCTTATTCTTTTCCGTTTCCCCCTGTCCTTTTTATGACAAAATGCCAGAGACAAATATAATAGTAAAATGGATGCATTTTTAGGTCAAAAGCATCTATATTTATGAAGGGTTCTTTTATTCCACTAAGAGACAAGTGGGCATGGCTTGTAAATTCTAGTAAGAATACAACTGCTTCTTAAGATAGATATACACTGTTTCTTATCATACATTTATGTTGAGCAACACATTTAAAATGAAGATTATTATATCATTATATACAAATTATTTTATTACATGTGTTCTATAGAACAGGTTTCTTTAAATCATTTTATTGTTAGAAAAATTTTAAGGCAGAAAACATACTGAAATAATTTAGACAAAAGTGACAACTAATTCCAGCGTGTACTTTCCCAATCACATTTCCATTTTGTAAATATAATGCTAGAGAATAAAATTTGGCATCAAAAGGTAAATTTCAGATCTCATTTGGGATGATATTTTAGGGGAGGTAATGGTTTACAAATCCTTTATACACATAATAGGACCTATTGCTTGTGTCAAAACATCTTAACTTGGTCGACTATTTTCTCGTCCTTTCTTTTTCCCCCATCTGGTATAGTCTTCTTGTTAATCATATACATCATTCACTGACAAGACAGCTGATTTTAATATGCCTTCTGAATCTTATACAATGTGCTTCTATTAAATATATACACATATGGCTCCTTTTTTAAGGTTACAGTTTGCCCTGAGAATTTGGAGGCAGTTTATTGTAAGGGACTTTTTCTCTTTTGATGAAAGCCTCAACCAGTCCTTGGTACACTCTCCTTGGATACACTTCTCATGAGTACCTCAACAAGAAGACAGACTAGTCCTCATTGACTTCTGGGTAAGCTATGATTCATATTTTTCGGCAGACTGAAGGTGTTTCTGTTAAGCCATTCTTCAATAAGCTTTCTGTTCCGGGTGCTTATGTTATAGCCTCTAAATTTTGACTTCTTTGAAGTTTTCTATTCAATGTGAACTGTGGCCAGATTTTAGGTTTGTATTTGTTCTATCCTCCCACTTTCTGGAGCCTCGCTAGCATGCTTCAGGTCTGCACACAGAGAAACACATGGCCTTTCTGAGACCTTTCATCTCTTCTCCTTTTTTGAAATACTATTTTTCTTTTTTTTATTAATTTTTCAATTTTATTTTACATATCAACCACAGTTTCCTCTCCCTCTTCTCATCCAGTTCCCTCCCCTTACCTCCTTCCTACCTCCCGCATCCACTCCTTGGAAGGGTAAGGCCTTCCATGGGAGTCAACAAAGTATGGCATACCAAGTTGAGGCAGGACCAATCTCCTCCCCCTTGCATCAATGCTGTGTGAGTCATCCCACCATAGGGAATAGGTTCCAAACTGCCAGCTCATGCATCAGGGACGGATCTTGGACCCAGTGCTAGGGGCCACAAACAGGCCAAGCTACACAACTATCACCCACATCAGAAGACCTAGGTAGGTCCCATGCAGGCTCCCTCGCTGTGAGTCCAGCGACCATGAGCTCCCACTAGCTTGGGTCAGCTGTCTTTGTGGGCTTTCCCCTCATGATCTTGACCCCCCCCTGCTCATATAATCCCTCCTTCTTCTCCTCAACTTGACTCCCGGAGCGTGGCCCAGTGCGTGGCTGTGGATCTCTGCATCTGCTTCCAACAATTACTAGATGAAGGTTCTATGATAATTAGGGTAGTTACCAATCTGACTACAGGAGAAGGCCAGTTCAGGCACCCTCTCCACTATTGCTTGTAGTCTTAGCTGGGGTCATCCTTGTGGATTCCTGGGAGTTTCCCTGGCACCAAGTTTCTCCCTAAACCCATAATGGACCCCTCTATCAAGATATCTCTTTCATTGCTTGTCCTCTCCATCTCTTTCCCAACTCGGCCATCCAGATCCCTCATGTTCCTATTCCCCATTCCCCCCTCCTTCCGCTCACCCCCAGTTTACCCAGGAGATCTCATCTATTTCCTCTTCCCAAGGAAATCCATGCCTCCCTCTTAGGGTCCTCCTTGTAACTTCTCTGGGGCTGTGGATTATAGTCTGGTTATCATCTGCTTTACATCTAATTTCAATTTATGAGTGAGTACATTCCATGTTTGTCTTTCTGGTTCTGGATTATTTCACTCAGGTTGATTTTTTTCTAGTTCCATCCATTTGCCTGCAAATTTCATGCTGTCACTGGTTTTTAACAACTGAGTAATACTCCATATGTGTATATGTACCACTTTTCTTTATGCATTCTTCAGTTGAGGGGCATCTAGGTTGTTTCCAAGTTCTGACTATTATGAATAATTATGCTATGAACATAGTTGAGCAAATGTCTTTGCAGTATGAATGTCCTTGGAATATTCTTTGGGTATATGCCCAAGAGTGGTATCATTGTGTCTTGAGGTAGATTGATTCCAAATTTTCTGAGAAACTGCCATACTGATTTCCAAAGAGGCTGTATAATTTTGCACTCCCATCAACAATGGAGGAGTGTTCCCCTTGCTCCACATCCTCTCCAAAATAAGCTGTCTGATTCCTGGTGTCTCTCCCTAATGCCGATGCTATGCATCTCACCGCCTCCCCCAAGGGAGCTGTTAGCACCCAGCAACACATAGGTGTGTAGATTTGTGTCAGAGTCTTTGATTCAATTCCAGTGACCCACTTGTCTGTTTCTGTGCCATAACCAAGCTGCTTTATTACTATAGCTCTATAGTAGAGCTTGAAGTCAGGGATGATGATACCTCCAGAAGTTCCTTTATTGTACAGGATTGTTTTAGCTATCCTGGTTTTTTTTTTTTCCATGTGAAGTGAAACACTAGTTTTTAATGGCAAATAATATCAATGCATTTGTTGCATGCAACATATTATGTTGTTAAAAAAAACATGGCTGTGTGAAATAATGCAAATGTTAAGCTAGAAAGTTATTCTACAGTGTATATATTCTTTCCTTTCTTGCAAGCCAAATTCATTAGTTGATTAAGAGTGGTTGTGTTGCTAAGCTTTGAATCTGTCAATGTATCAAACATCTAATTTAGCTTTTGTCATACATAAAAAACCATAATTATTTTCTCATATTTTCATGAGATTAACATAATTATGTATACACAGTACACACATACTCAAGTAAACCCTTATTTCTCACATGACAGATTCTCTGAAGTCTTGACTTTTCTTACCCTTCTGAAAAGGTCCAATATTTAGAAGCTACTCTTAGAACTTGTGGTAGTGGTGGCTTCTCCTGCTCAACTTAGAGGATAGCCCCTAGCGGTGTCTCGGTGGAATCATCAAGCTCCAGTCACTATGCAGCATATTTTGATTTCAAATGTCTCACTTTGAAGCAGTAGCTGAAAAAAAACCTCCAGAGACCTGTGAGAATATGATTGGGCTATGCCAAGTAGTTCTGCAAAGTTGATACATAAGATGTACTTCAAAACCTTGTCTTGTGATGCCCAAAGAAAGTCCACTGATAACCAATTGATATGCTCTTCTCTAGGGAAGACTATTTCTCCTATTTACTCCCAACCCTCTTTAGTTATTTGTGACTCTTTGTGTATGGTTGAGGCAACTTTCCTCCTTCCATTTTGGCATGCCTATTGTTGTCTTTGTAACAAATGGTCAGCCCCAGAAAACATATACATGAATAACATTATACAGACTGAGCAGGTTATATTTAGAAATATATATGTGTATGCATTCACACATATTATGCATGTAGCAACAATTAATGAAATAAGAGGACATGGATTTGAAAGAGCAGGGAAGGATATATGGGAGGGCTTGGAAGGAAGAAGAGTAAGGGAGAAATGATGTGATTATATTATAATTTTTTAAAAAGTCCACTGAATAGTAATAGTTGTCATTTTACCTTCAGTGTGAACTTCATATCCATAAGAACATAACAGACATCTTAATTCCATCTTCTAATGTTTCCCCTTAGACTACATAAATAAATAAATCATAAATTTCAAACTAAGTTACAGTATATTTACTCAACACTGAGTCCCAAACCAAGCAAAATGAAGATACTTACCAAAGTACATCCTTTAGTCTACCATGCTATTTTAATCAACCCTATATGCACTTCCTTACTTAATTCTATTGGCTTTTCCTACTGTAGCTTTAAATCCATCTTTCTTCCCTAACCTCTCTAGATCATTTATCTGGGCTTGGTATTATGTGCCCCTTCTCTGAATGTTGTGGTATAATCATGCATTAACTTGTTATTGTCATCATCTTCTCAAAGATCCATTTAAAATCGTCATTGTTATTCAATGTATCTAGCTTATACTCTCCCCAAAGTTGGTGAACTCTTTGAGAGGATGCATTATGCTATTTTTGTGTCTGCCATAATGCCTATAACAAATATCTGAGCAGACATGATACTTCTGTTTGCATAATGGATTCTTCAAATGCCTGTAACATGTCAACTCTCAGAGATTTCTGCTATTGGAGAAGGTCAAGTGGTTATGAATAATCCAACATTTGAAATATTCAAGAATATTTTATATTGAGTTTTGAAGATATTAGTGGCAGTTGCATTCTTTCTCTAATGAATGATTTATAAAAATAATACTGATGCCAATAGTCACTAAGATACTGTAATGTTCATAGCTTAACCAAGGCTAATAAGGACTCATCTATGTTTGCTGAGTCTCTGTTACAGAAGACAGAAAGGTGGGTACTGTGAGAAAAGTCTACAGATTCCAGGACTAGTTGAGAGAGAACCCCCCCACCCCCCAAGTGGGCAGCACCTTCTGGTAGATGCCCATATATGAAGAGGTCTGGGGAAAATCAGTGCTGCTTGCCCATCTGCTCTCACTTCTTGCTGAGTGGATTGATGCCTGTTGCTGCCGCTGCTGCCGCCACCACCCTTCACTGCCACCCCCTCCAGTTCTTTTAGCCTTCCAACCTGGACTGAAGAACAGTGCCTCTTCAGGAATTCTCTAGTCTTTAACTACTACTGAGGCATCTAGACTCCTGAAGTAAGAAGTTAGCTGGTTCTTGGCCTCTCCAGCATTCAGACAGCCATTATTGAAGTACCCAGCCCCTACTGTGTAAGCTAATCTAATAAATCCCCTTTATAATATGTATTCATTCTATTGTTTGTGTTCCTCTAGAGAATCCTGACTAATACAGTGTTTATGAGTAAGACATAGCTCACATTGTGAGTGTAATCATGTACAAGCTATTTCTTTATATTCCAAGGTCCTCCTGTGCAAAATAAAGATACCAATGGCAAGTATATCATTAGATTGTTTCTGTAAAGGTCAAATTATATGTAAGATGCTTATCACAATGTTGAACATACACTAAATTCTCAAATGTTAGAGAATAAGCATGTGCAAGTATATAAAAAACAAAATGTTGGCAAAACTTTTATTATCTTTATTTCCCAGGAATCCAAATAAACTAGAATCAGGATGGCCAAATATAAAGGAAATACAAATTGTGTTCCTATCTTGGAAGAGAATGAGGCAACATTAAAGCAGCACAAAACAAAAGCAAATGCAACTAAAGAATTAACACAAAAATCCCAAGGCCAATGGCTTCAAGAAAGGGGCTGTCAGCTATTGCAAGTTACATATAAACAAATAGAATTGCCCAACCAACAGTGAATACTTCACCTTCACAGGCTGCCATTAGGTGAGCTTTATATCTTGCCTAATTTATAGAACAATTAGTAATACTACTGAACAGCTAGGATGCTCTAGTCTGTGGCCCAAAGGGTTCTGAAAGGTTCAAGTGTTTGAATGGGGAGGTAGGACACAGGAAAAAAACAGATTTAAATTCAAGTCAGATGATAAAGAATGCGAATTTTAAAAAAAGGAACAAGAGTAAACTATGATTTGAAAAGTACAAAGTTAGGCCTGTAGCTGGAGAGCTTCTCTCCAGGCTCCACCAAGTCCCGCAGTCCCACAATCCACGTATAAAATAATCACTCAGACGCTTATATTATTTATAAACCGTATGGCCGTGGCAGGCTTCTTGCTAACTGTTCTTTTATCTTAAATTAACCCATTTCTATAAATCTATACCTTGCCATGTAGCTGGTAGCATACCGGCATCTTTACATGCTGCTTCTCCTGGCAGTGGTTGCAGTGTCTCTCCTCCTTCTTCCTGTTTCCCCAATTCTGCTCTCTCTATGTCCCGCCTATACTTCCTGCCTGGTCACTGGCCATCAGTGTTTTATTTATATAGAGTGATATCCACAGCATAGGCCTGCAGAAACAAGATATCACCAATTCCAGGGAATAAGCGATCTTCTACAGAAGATCAATATATTTACTCAACACTGAGTCCCAAACCAATATATAAGCACTGATGCTAGAACATGAGGTTAGTGTAAGCATGGCAGAGCAGTGTGTTAAAGTATGAAGAAAGTTGATTTTTCCTCCTACATGCCTGATAGAGAAGCCAGATTTGAAATTATGGCATGTGGAGAAAAATGAATAGAATTGCAGAGAATCATAGGAGGTGAGATAAGCCAGACTCAGAAAGACAAATATCACACATTTTCTGTCGTAGTAAGAGGAGGAAAGGGATAGATAGGTAAGAGGCTAGTTAGGGGTAAGCAGGAGAGCACTGGAGGAATGAATACAGTCAAGTACTTGTTATAACTGTATGAAAATTTAATGATGAAACCCATCACTTTGTACCAAGAAAATATGCTACTAGTTTTTAAAAGAAGCTTTTCTCCATCCCTAACCAGGTGCATCTCCTAATTATTGCTTTCAAGACAATTACTGGTATATTTGTTAAGTACACGGTACAGACTCTAAAATAGTCACTACTGGAAGCATCTTTGAAATGTCTTTGTGTGTGTGTGTGTGTGTGTGTGTGTGTGTGTGTGTGTGTGTGTGATGCTGTAGCCTTGAGCCATGGAGAGCACAGCTGTTTCACATTTCTTCTCTATCGCTCTGGATCACAGGGCTAAATCTCTGAGGGACATTATGTGCTCATTTTCCTGGAAACACTGTAGAGAAAGGACATATGCCTGATTCAAAGTATCCAGAGGCTCATGGTAGAGGTCTTTGAATTAGGCTCAAATTGTAGTACCACAAATGTCAAGGACAGGCAGAGTCTGTGGAAGGGCTGACTCATGCCAAGTCATAACCAAGGGTACTTTACTTTCATCTTTCTTCACTTCTTCAATACTTTCTTTGCCTCAAGCTTCTTTATCTTTTCACTAATGAGTAAAGGAAACACTCTGGTCAAATTCCTGAATATTAAGGTTTAAGGGTTTTATTGAGTCAGTCTTTGCTGTGGAACAATCCTTCTGTACACTGTGAAAATGTGTTGCTCTCATTGTTAATAAAAAGCTGATTTGCCAATAGCTAGGCAGATTTGGGAGACAGAAAGAATGCTGGGAAGAGGTAAGGCAGAGTCTCGGGGGGTCTGTCGGAGACTTCATTTTTATAAATGAAAGCAAGCCACAGGTAAGAAATGACATGTGTCTACAGAATTTGGAAAAGAGCCTATCGTATCATTAAATACATTAGCTGATGATTCTCTGCTTTCCAAAAGTGGTCCTGAGATTGGAGGTATCAGAAGTGCCTAAGATTAGGCTGGATGGCTATAATCTCAGCAGTCTGGGGACTGAGCCAGGAGGATGACAAGTTCTGCATCAGCCTGAGCTACATAGAGAAGCAAAATGAATGTGCAGTGTTGAAAGAAGGTACAGCTACATGGCAGAGGGTAGATAAGAACTATGAATTAATTTAAAATATAAACATTAGCTAGTAACCAGCCTGAGCTATCAGTCAAGCACTTATAATTAATAATAAGTCTCTTGTGGTTATTGGGGAATGACTGCCAGAACACAGAAAAACCCTGCCTACAGTTCTCTTCATATCTCTCAAGAGACAGGTAATGTTTAACTTCAGTTCTATACATGTGAGAGTAAGAGTTTGGGTATCAGAAATAGGAAATGGATGAAGTTAGGAATGTATAGTACTGCCTAGAACTGCTAAATTCATGTATATGGAGAAACGAATGGTGGAAGCGGGAAGAGAATGACATTTAACATTATAGAAACAACTTTGAAATCTCAATTTTAGTTAATGATCCATATCAAGAAATTTTACCTCCCTGTTCCCATTTTCTCAATTGAGTAATGAGAATGCTAATTGTCATCTTATATGGGATATATGAGTATTAGGCATGCACTTCTTGGTTTGAATATACACACACAAACCATTTGGGCATCTTGTTGGAATTCAGATTCTGATTCAGAAACTCTGGGATGGGGCCTGATAATGCATGCTTATTTTGCATGTCATGAGAAAAGGTCTTGCTATGTAACCCTGGCAATCCTGGAACTCACTATGTAACTCAGTCTGAGGCAGAACTTGTAATCCTCTGTCTCAGCCCACAGACTGCTGAGATTACAGCCATCCAGCCTAATCTAAGGCACTTCTGATAACTCCAATCTCAGGACCACTTTTGGATAGCAGACAATCATTAGCTGATGTATTTAATGGTACAGTGGGCTTTTTTCCCACATTCTGTAGACACAGATCATTTCTTATCTGTGGCTTGCATTCAGTTATAAAAATGAAGTCATAATATGGTCGAAAAAATATAAAGAAAAATATTGCCACCAAGAGTTGAGGAGGAAGCTGCCACTTAAGCATAAAGCCTTAACACCACATTGTTCCCTCTGGAAAAGAGCTGTCCAGGAATGGCAAGAGGCAGTGAATCACGCCGCATTCTCCTCCAGGCACAAAGCCATGGCTGATTATTTTCTTATAGAAGTGCTACTAGTCTCAATGCCGTGTGTGCTAGCTGTGCTTTGCTCCTTTTTCATTGGTCTAGAAACACAATGGAGTCTTGTTTTAAGGAAATGAGCTCTTCTTTTCAATGTTCTGTCATTTTACTCCATTTCTGTAACTGTAAATGAGCCTCATTTCTAAAGGCTTGCTTTCATCCATATGCCACTTTTGCTTCTCTTCCTACTCATTGTCTCATTTTTCAATATTTCTGCTTCTTCCTTGTAATGATAACATTTTATATGCTTAGGGAATTTATGCAGTTTCAAATACAGATGTAGTGTTAATAACATATAATGTAATTTATACAATCATTATTCTGTATTTAAAGATGCAATGCTAGTATACATGAGATTAAAAGCATCCTTGGAACTGAAGAGTTCATGCATTTTAATCAGCTGGGAAATCAGAACCATTCCATTCATGACAATATGCTCTCCATGACTCTATGCATATGTTTGAAGTGTCCTGTTAGGTACCACTTACACAAAAGACATTCTAAGAAAGAGAATAAGAACAACCAAAAGAGCAGGATGGACAGAATGTGACAAAGAGCAGAGAAATTGGTCTAATGTTCCTTTGTTGAGCCAGACAGCTAAGTGGATGTCAATGGACAAGTGAGTGCAAGCTTCACTGAGCTTGTTAAATGAATTAAAATAAGCATGTTAAGAATCATTATCCTATAATAATTTAGCAAACTAATTCTTGACATCATGAGTAAAATAACCGGGGATGCTTTAAAACATATTTATTGAGGCAAAATGAATAAATATTAAAGGAGTATCATGCAAGCATATACTTTGAAACCATTATTGCTATAAAAATAATGAAAACATTGCCCCTCAAAATTTTTGTGCCATTTTGAGATTCCTTTTCTTATTCTTTCCATCCCAGCCACCATACCCTCAGATAAGCTGCTCCACTTTCTATCACTGTTGGTTGATTGGCATCTTTAGAGTAGTATGTATACATAGAATCACATAATATGAGTTCATTTTGGCTGTTTTTCCCACAATATCATCATTTTGAAATTTTGTTGTGTGCCGGCTAGCTCAGTCAGTAGAGCATGAGACTCTTAATCTCAGGGTCGTGGGTTTGTGCCCCACTTTGGGTGCCAGATATTGGTGAAATTATTAAGGCCACTCCATGTAGTTAAAAGGGAGATTTATTTAATGGCATAACTTACAAATGAAGGGATAGGTAGGTTGTGGGTTCTGTGAAAGACACAGCTCAGTCGGAGGTGTTCTCTGGAGAACTCTCCTCAGTCTACCTCTAGTGTCCATGGTCCAAGCAGGAAGGGAGCATATCGCATCCCGATCTCCGGTCTTCAGGGCCCTCCCTTTGCCACGCCTTGTAGGTGTGATAATTACTGAAGCCTCAGTGGGGGTTGGAACTTCTGGACCAAAGCTGGAATGGCTACCCACTACACTCATTCTTTGCTGCATAACCTGCTGATAAGCAATGGGTTTGATTCAAACTCTAGGTCATCATGAATAAAGATTCTGTGATAATCTTTGTATAGACATATGCTTTCCTTTCTTTGGAAAAAAATTGTAGAAGTGGAATGGCCATATCATATGGGGGCAATTAGCTTAACTTATTGACAAATTGCCATCTGTTTTCCATTTACCTCCCTGCCAATACTTGAATGACTCACTTTATTATTTTAAACCACTGAATAAATATATATACTATTTCTTTATGGTTTTAATTTGCATGTCCTTTAAGATTAAAAATATAGAGTCATCAGAGGTCTTATCTTTATATCTTCTTTTACAATGACATTTTAAACATCTTTTGGTTATTTTATATTGAGTATGTGTTACATTTTTGTTGAGAGCTCTTTATGTATTTTGGACATACATTTTTATTGCAGAAATGACTTGTAGATATGGGGCTGGAAGTCAAGGAAACCTATGGTGAATAAGACTTGGACCTTGCCTATAGGACAGGTCAATGAACAAAAAGAGCCAAGACAGTAAAAAGTAGTTGTTGAAGACATTTGGGGAAATGTACAATCAAGACTTTTTAGAGTTCTAACTATAGAGTACAAGGCTTTTTGTCTGGGAGGGTTTTGTAAGATTTCTCAGAGGAGGAAGGGTCTTTTTCATTTTGTTTTGATGAGTGAAGAGATAGGTAGGTTAAAAAACATTCTAGACAAAAAGATTATGTGCTAAGGCAAGACCATGATTTAGGATACTGTTAGTTCTGGATGATAAGAGGGGGTGGAGATGGAGAAAGGGGATAGGGCAAGGAATGCTGAAAGGAGATTGCTAGCTTGTGGAGAGCTTTGTAGATAGGTTTAAACATATGAATTACATCTTCAAAGCAATAGGGAGTCTGCTGAAAGATTTTAAGCACCAGAGTAAAGTGGTTAATTTTGAACTTTGAGAAAACATCCTGCAGTGATAGCAAAGGATTAGAAGAGCATAATGAATTCAGAAAAAAAATGATGAGAACCTAAACAATGAAGTAATAGCAGGGATAGAGAAAGGTGCTATGCATTCTCAAGGTAATAGTGCTAGAAGATGATGAGTGTGTAGAGGTCAGTAGTGAGGGAGGTGGTGATATGTAAGGAGCTCCCTAGATTCTGGTAGAAATAATGAGGTGATTTTCAAGACCATTTGTTATTTTTAAGAATACAGAAAGTTAGGGAACATTATATGCTCTGATTGTACCAACACATTCATTCATTTAACAATTTTTATTGAATGCCTACCATATGGTAGGGAATGGGAAGAGATCAAAACAGATACTATACTAGCCTTTCTGGGTTTAAAAAAATCTAACATGGAAGAGATAAAGTGAAATAATCTTAAATATGTATAATTTAAGTCAAATGGCTTTGGATTGCTGGAGACAAAACAATAGGTTGTTTGGATACACACAAGGAGACTTGGAGTAGTCTCAGTCTCAAAGAACAATGCCTCCCTCATAGTGTAAAACATTGTTTTTAAGATCCAACGAATTATAGTGGCCAATATAAAAGAATAATGGTTCAGATGCAATAAACAAGAACAGGATGATATATATGGTAGGACATCTATGTAGAGGTTTCTGCAAAACAGATAGAAGCAGGTAGAGACAAGATGGCAGAAGGAGAAGGTATCTATTCACAGGGAAACAAAAACCATAGCAAATATCGGGACTTAGGAGGGATGTTAGTAGGGTTAGAAGAGAATAAGGCTGATGAATATCACTAAGAATATGGACCATAGAATACCTATATTTAAACAGATGGAGGAAGAGAGAAGACCAGTTAACAAAAGGAAGAAAGATTATGGAAGGAAGCCAGTAAAAAGGAAATACGTGGTTTCCCATGCCCTGATGGATGGTAATGGCTGTTTTGGTTTACTGACTTGTCCCCTTACTATGTATAAAAAACATATATAGTCTTAATTAATTTTCTTGATTGTCTTTTACCTCATTAAATCGCAAGGAAAGTAAGTATGCATATAGAGGAAAAATAGACTTCATATTGATTTTAAATGTTCTCAAGGGAACTTGTTTCGGCATCTTCCCGTCTGCCTGTCATTCTGAAGAGTGATTGAAAATTTCAGATTCATGAAATCATTTTCCAGCATATTTGCAATGTAATCACATTCCATAGTGTGTGCTTCTTGTTCTGTGAAATGAATCAGAACACTGTAGCCATTTCATATCTTCTGGGAACAAAAATCAAGATGCAGAAGAAGGTCCTTCTGGTATGTTATATTGGTATGCTTCTTACACGAGAAGGAATTCTTATTAGGGAAGCTTGTGGTAAAGTCCAAACTAACTACCCAGAGAAAACCTATCACTCCTTTCTCTGTCTCTCTGCTTCTATATGTTGTTTTTTCATTATCTGCTTCATCACTTTCTACATCAAGCTAACTTCTTCAATTCACACCCTTTCTATCACTAACAATCATTTCTGAAGAATATGCTATGTGGCATGCACAGTGCTATTGAACAACAACAACACATTGTCTTGCTTAAGAAACCATCTGAGGTATACTTCTGACACTCATAGAAAAAAAGGCTAAAGTTTAGTGATATTAAGCTCTATGTAAGAATTTTTATTTGCTATTGGCATAATATACTCATTGTATATAATACTGGGTTCCATAAGGATAATTTTGTTTATGGACATAAAGCACTTTGACTACCTATCCCATACAATCTACCCTTTATTTTTCTCCCTTTCTTCTATTAAGCCCCTTTGTTCCCTAGACAGTTTTAGTTCTACTTTAGTGTCACATGTGTGTACATAATTTTATGTATTTATATAAAGACCTAGAATCAACAAATAAGAAAAGCATGTGATTTTTTAGCTTGTCTTAATTATGTATGCTTAATTAATATGATGCTCTATATGGCATACATTTTTTTCTACTTACCACATACTTTTGTTCTTCATTATAGCTGAATAGAATTGCATTATATGTATGTGTGTGTGTGTTCATATCACAATTTCCTCTCTCTCTCTCTCTCTCTCTATATATATATATATATATATATATATATATATATATATATATACCATATATTGAACTCAAATATCATAACCATCAAGAATTATATAATTCATAGTTAAGACAATTTAACCATTTAAGATATGTCCACTTATGCTGCAGTAAGAACCACCCACCATCTTCTAATAGAAAACATTTCTTCCTCAGGCATAAGGCATATTTATGCCCCAAAGTGAGCTGTAGTGATGATTATACAAAGCTAAGGGGGTTTTGTGTATTAGATTTCTGCATTATACTAATTCATTACATATTTTAGATTTATTTTATTACATATATTATTTTAAAAATGTATTTTTTATTGATTCTTTAGAAAATTCATATCATAGATCCCAATCCCACTCATTTCCCAGTCCTTCTATATCTGCCCTCCACCCTTGTAACCTCTTCCACAAAAGAAAATAAGAAATAAAAATTTAAATTTAAATAAAGAAAAAAAATCCATCTTGCTGATCCCTCTGGGAAATTACCTGCTTCTCTATCAATTTCTGCCTTCTCTCATACCAGTCATAGCTATCACATCTCCAGTTCTTCCATACCTGTACCCCTCCACTTCTACATCTTTCCTGCCCCTCCCCTCCATCACGTGTTCATTCATTGTAGTGGTATTAGAAGCTCTGGTGTGTCATGCAGTAGACCCTTTTGCCCCAACAGCTTTACTTGCAAATGTTCATTGCAATGAGTTGTTGATCTGGTTCAAGGCCTATGGTTTCTGCTACCCCATCAATACTGGCCCTTCAACGAGACTCTTCTCAAATCTTCCGCTGTTGTGCAGTCATGGAGATACTGTGGCTATGTTTCCACAGGATTGGCCCCTTCACCTTCTCCAGCAGCTCACAGATAGGGTAAATGTTTTGGGTGGGCCACCTCAAGTCCCTGGATATGGGCCTGGGTGGTAGCTGAGTTGGTCAGTTCAGGTCCTGGCTGGGCCTCCCCTCCCCTTCAGCAAAGGGTGGGGCCAGCTCTCCCATACCCATTTCACTCTGGGCCAGATCTGCTGAGTGCAGAATACAGTGGTTGGTTAGGGGTGGGGCCAGCCAAGCATAGTGCTCAGACCTCAAATGGCTTCAGGTGGTAGCCCAGACTACAGATACCTGTATGGCCCTTGGTGGTAACATGGGCCTCAGACATCATCACGGACCCTGACTGTGGTAGAATCAACTCAGACATTGCCTTCAGTGGCAGGTCAGGCGCAGAAATCAACATGGAATCAGGTGACAGCCCAGACCATGGACAATTCAAATGGCCCTCAGTGGCAACACATGCCACTGACATAAATACATACTCTGGCTGTGGTAGGGCTATGGATCCAGATGCGTGTTGTGGGATATTTGTTGAGCAAGTTGGATGTGCCATTCTAAGAAGAGGTAACTGATCCACGTGGCAGAATGTAGATTTTAAAAAAATAGGTAATAAAGTTATATGCACTAGTTAAAGCCAAGCTTTCATAATTAATTATAAATCTCCAGGTCATTATTTGTGGGCTCGTGGTTCAAAAAAAAAAAAAGCTTGCTATAGACATGACCCTCCACAGCAGCATGAGTCTAGATGTCACCATGGCCTCAGGTGGCAGCGCAGGCCACTTGGATCAGTATGGCTCCTGGTGGCAGCATCACTCTCTAACATCAACATGACCTCAGATGGAAGCATAAGCTCCTCATACTGGCCTGTTCTTTACCACCATCAGGTCTCCAGTTCCACCTCTCTCCATAGCGCACAAACCATTCCCATTCTTTTTCTCTCCCATCTCTCTGCCACATACTCTATTTTCCTCATCTCTCCATCACACATTTGTTCATCATAGTGGCCCCTGCTGCCTCAGCCTGCAGGAGTCAGGGCAGGTGCTCGGATGTCATCTTCCTGGATGCCCCAGCCGTAGCTGAGGACCCAATTCATTTTATTTTTTTAAAAAAATATTTCTTTACTTTTTGAGATTATAATATAATTACATCATTTTCCTCTTTGCTTTCTTCCTTCCAACCACACCCCCATTAACCCCTCCTTTGCTCTCTTTCACATGCTCTTCTTTTTACCTTAGTTGTTGTTACATGCATATATACACATATATTCATAAATAGGACATGTTCAATCTGTATAATGTTACTTGTATGTATATTTTCAGGAATGACCATTTGGTATTGGATAACTAATCTGTGAGCTCTTCCCTGGGGAAGACTATTTTAACAATGCTAGGCTTTCTTTAGTTGCCTATAATTCTTTGCGTAAGGTTGAAGCTCCCTAAGCTTTCCTTTGTCAACTTGAGCATGTCTATTGTTGTCTTTGTTCAGCTCATGTTTAGGCAGTCATGTTGGTGAGACTTTATTGGTATAGCTTATGATATTCTTAGGAAACACAGTCTCACAGGAATTCCCTGATCCTCTGCCTCTTACCATCTTTCTGTTTGAGCTTCCTCAGTATTCTTTAGCCTTTGGAGATGTATCCATAAGGATTGGGCTCCACAATTCTACATTTTGATTGTTCTGTTTTATTGTAATGGTCTTTGTGTGTTGAAAAAGGGTTTTTTGTTTGTTTGTTTGTTTGTTTTTATGAGTCAAGACTAAACTTATCTGTGGGTATAAAGGCAGACATTTAGAATGTGGTTAGGGACTATGTTGATTTAGTGAAGTGTGGTTATAGGTTGTCCTCTACTGTCTATGACTTCACTAGCCCTTGGTATTTGGCTACGTTTCAGGACTAGGCATGATTTCTCTTGTTGAGCAGATCTTTAGGGCTGGATTGGAGAGCTATTGGTTCCTGCCAAAGTGTTCATGCCACTACTGCACCGTTATGGTGATCTGCTATGCTGGTCATTTCTATTGTTACAAGCATCATAACTGTCTATAACTATTGATTACTTTTCCTAGATAGATAGTATTTTTATTTTTATTCCTTTTAGTATTATAAATTTATAGATTTCACCATGATAATGAGAATATGAGGAAAAGTGGACCCTCATCCACTTGCTGGGATTGCAAAATGGTTTAGCCACTATGGAAATCAGTGTAGAGAATTCTCAAAAGCTAAAATTAAATCACCTAGATATACAACTCCTTGGCATGTGCCCAAAGGGTTTTACATTCTACTCTACAGATGTTCATTACTACCCTATTCATAACAGTTAGGAAATGAAAACATCCAAAATGTTCTTAAGCCAATGAATGGATAATGAAAATGTGGTACATATACACTATGGAATAACATTCAGCTGTTAAAAAATGAATTGAGGAACTTTCAGGTAAATGAATAAAATTAGAAAAGATGATACTGAACGAGATAATACAGACTTAGAAAGACAAACATCACATGTTCTTTCTCATGGGAGACTCCTAGCTCCAAATCATCAGATGTGAGTACATATCCTGGAGTAACTGCAGAAACTAAGTAAGTAAAATGTCAGCATTGCCAAGGTGGTTGGGGGTGCTGAGAGAACAATAAAGAAGGTGAACTGCAGGGTAAAATGATCTGAGGGGGAAAATGGGGAGCTGTGATTAGGGAGTAGGGAGGTAGAGGAATACAGGAGAGAGGATGGTAAAATTACAGTAATGATGTCTGGGGAAAAAGTCATTAGGAAATAAACTATCAACTATCTACCTAAAAATAACCTATAATATACGTAAATCTATGTATAAATATAGATATATAATTTAAATGAAATGTTTCCATCTGGGCTGACAACACTCTCTGTAAGAACCAAAAGATCTTCTAATAAAATCCTAAGACCAGGCATGAAAAGCCTTCTTCTGAGGTAAGGTAAGAAGTCTCTGTTGCTGAAAACAATATGCACTGCAGGAACTGGTCCTAGATGTCCCAGAGCTGGAGCTGTCTTAAATGACCCCTCCCTAAGGACTAGCTTTCATGGTACCAGATTTATTTTATTTTTATTCATGTGTATGTGTGGGGGTGGGTCTCTCTCTCTCTCTCTCTCTCTCTCTCTCTCTCTCTCTCTGTGTGTGTGTGTGTGTGTGTGTATACATGCATACATGCATGTGTGTAAGTTCTGGCAGAGAATGATAGATTCCTTGGAGCTAGTACAAGGGAAAAGAACTCTATAGAAGAGCACAGGGCTTAAATTGAGGAAAGAGGGGGACTGTTTCCCTGAAATCATATATGTACAAGAAGCATTTTACAGATTGATCAGGATATATATCTCAACAATTAAGGGAATAGAGGCCATGAATTTGAGAGAGCAAGGAGAGATACATGAGAGGAGTTGGAGTGTGGGAAGGAAAAGGAGGGTTCTATTTTAATTTAAAAAATAAAATTCCTGTAGGAAAACATTTTGTTTACTTAAAATGCATATATAATATATGTAAGTATATGACTATGTACATATAATAGTTTAAATGAAGTTACACCACTTGGGGTTGACAATGCTTTCCCCAAGAGCCGTAGAGTATCTAACAAAATCCTCAGTATCAGACATGGGAAAGCCAGGAGATTATATTAGATACCAAGAACAATATTGGTAATTGCCATTGCTTTTGATTTTCTTCTAGAACTTGAAGGTAAAACAGTTTTGCTGATGACACCACACACTTCAGGCACAAGACTTGGAGCGGAACTAACCTGGAAACTTCTTCCCTAAACACGAGCTTTCCCAGTATCTGAAGGTACTATACAGTGGACATTATATCCAATGGCAGTGTATTTCAACATCTGACCAGGATGTTGGAGTTTAAATTAAGGTTATGTGAGGCTACAATGAATTTGTGACCATGTGCATGGGAATATCAGATGTTGATATTACTCAATAAGGGAATTTGGTATATCAACAGACATGGGAAGAAACATAGGCATTCTTCAATTTCTCGAGAATAGTTAGGGTAAATGATGTTCATTTACCTCAGATGTTTCCCTGCTTTATAAAACCATGAACATGCTGGCCTGAGAATCAAGTTTCCTCGCTGAACTGTAAACTCTTAACTCTGTTATCAAAGGAGCTGTAACAATAAAGATGTGCCATGGAATGCAATTTTCACTCATGTGCTTGATTGCCGTGGGTTCTCTGGTTCTCCATTTCAGTTCTTCTGGTACTAATTGGGAGATGTGATTTGGCCAACTTCTCACACACGAAGACCTGGGAAACTACTAATGTACTAAACCAGCACAATCCCTAACAACAATCTCACGTATATATATGTAATATCTGTTTTTGATTTAAGGCAATTGTCTAGTCAAGATCCTGTCTCTCTAATCTCCTCTCATTCTGGGTGCTAAAAAGTAAATGTAGTCCACATTTCATTTCCTTACATTTCTCTCGGTTTCCAGTAAGTCTCATCCCTTTAGCTGTGTTTTTTGGAGATAGGCTCCATGCCACTCACTGATCTACTGAACTTATTTCAGCCCCTTTCTTTTACTTGACTGCTGGGTGATAATTTACATAGTTGATCACTCCTTTCTTGATTTTCTAGTCTTAAATTCTCCCTTTAAGTCCATCCCCTATTTTTTTCTTACTCTTTCAAGCTTTATTTTCATGCTTGCTTGAGCTCTCAGTTCCCTCCTTTGTCACTGTCTATCTCTAAAGATAATGGAATTTTCCCAAGTTCCTGCCTTGAGAAAATTCTTCCCAGAGTCCTGGGGAAAATGTTACCTATGCCATGTGGTATCTGAGGGAAAGGAATCAACATACACTACACTCTCTTGTCCATTAACTTTATCTATGACAAAATTCTATCTATACAGCTTTAGCTCTGTCCTCACATTCAACTCCTCTCTGTGCCCAGTTTTCCTGTCCTCATAGTTTTAGTTAGCTCCTATGCTTTTGACCTCATCTTCATCCTTCATTGTTCCTTCGTCCTCCATCTCTCCTTCCTGGCTCCTTACCCCTGGCCCTGATAAACTCTACAAGAGATCTGCTTTACCCTGCCTCTCTCTGGCCAAGTGGTTCTGTGTCTGCCTCTGGAATTTCACTGCAGTACTTACTGCACTTGGCTATGCAAAAAGCCCTATTGTCCTCAGTCAATCTCTCTGCCAGGCTGGAAGAATGGGGATGGACTGAGCTTCATTTGCACAAGAAACAAAGCTAGTCTCCTAGGCTCTGTAGGGGGTGTTGGTACCTAGTGGATCAGTGTCTGAGAAGCTTAGCTGTTTGCCAAAATGGTCTGGAAGTATTTGGGCACGCAAGAATTTCATAGCAGAAGACAGCTGAAATATTAAAGCTGTATAACACCAAATATTCCATGATAAATGGCTTCCCATTTGACAGACCCTTGGCTGGTCAAAGTATAGCTTTAATACACAGCTGAATCTCTATAATATATTCTTGCAGCCCGCAAGATATCTCCACCATATTTCTGATCAAGCCCTACTTAGAATTACTTTTACTATCCACCTTATCAGCACTCAGGAGGCTGAGAGATAGCAAACAAAAACTAAACAGCAGTGTAAGTTGGGAGTATGTCACTTCTTTCTTGAATCCTGTGATAGCTCCCACCACCTGCCCATATGCCTTGGCTTTTCTTTTGTTCCACTGGGCTCCTCTCAGTTTCTTCTATAGTCTTTTCTTTCTATATTCATCTCTATATTCAGGTCCTTCCCATATTTGCCCTAGGTCTTATTTTATTTTCATTCTAAATATATGCACAAATGAGTGTCTACTTTCTTTTAAAACTATACTTTTCCCCCTATGGGGTGGTCTAGCAGTATACATTGGGGAATAAACAGGAATCCTTTGGTACAAGTTATGTGCTCTTAGGTGTGGTATTTTGCAATCAGCTGTGCATATGGATATGAACTGGCAGTTGTAAGAACTGGAAAAGATACCTGAGAACATCATGTTGTGAGCTTCTAAAGTCTTGTGGAATTATTGCTGTGTATAGTTTCACTGGAGACTTCATTTTCTTGGAGTAACTTATGTGAATAATGGAAGCTTCTTTCTGCATGTGGGAGTTTCTCCCATTTCTCATTCAACTTTATAATCTTCCCTCCAAACTAAGCTTGATATCATTTAACTAAACTTATTACTATCTTTCCACCACTCAGATTATTGCCCCATTATGATATTAATACTAAGTAATGTCAAAAGTAACATTGATACAAAGACATCAGTCTTAATGACCAACACTATGGTGGAAAGATAGTGTAACAAACTATGTTGATGCCAAAAGTCCAGGGAGATCTTCCTTGGCCCTCAGAACAAATACCTGTGTAGTAAGTAACAAAGGAAGAATTATCCCTGGTGATGTTTACCCATTCATTAACTCTGAGTTTCTTGTCACTATAAATAGAAAATGCCTTACAATTTTGAATGTGGTTAAATTACAGCTGCTTGATTTTTATTCCATTGTTTCTAGTCAGGCTTTGAATTTTTCATCAGAACTTGAAGCAGTGAGCCATGTGACTTCACATATCTGCCTAGTAAGGATAGAACCATCAGACACAACAGCCCTGGGAGGGCTGGGGCTAGAGTTTATTAGTAGAAGTGTTTGCCTGGCATGTGCAGGGGTCTAGCTTCAACTCGCAGTTCCAAAGAGAGAAAGAAAGAAAGAAAGAAAGAAAGAAAGAGAGAGAGAGAGAGAGAGGGAGGGAGGGAGGGAGGGAGGGAGGGAGGGAGGGAGGGAGGAAGGAAGGAAGGAAGGAAGGAAGGAAGGAAGGAAGGAAGGAAGGAAGGAAGGAAGGAAGAGATCAAAATGAGCTATCTTAGAAATAAGACCAAAATGCTTCCACCCTAAAATTTTGCCTAATATTTCTCCTTTTGGGAATAGGCCATTAGTTACTGAAACCAGTCAGTTCAGATTCCAGAAACCAGGAAGTGTACAAGATAGTCACAAAGTAATGCCTGCCAGACTATGGAATGTCCTCTCCCTGGTTTCCAGGGTAACTGACCACAGAAATGCCCCCACCTGAGGGCAGCCAATGAGAAATGGCAGGCAACCACTCCCTTAGAAGTAATTTCTAGAAGTCCCTAGAAGCGAGCCAATCAGAATTGTACCCGTACTAGCACCCCTAAATGATGTAACCTTGTGATTTTTCCCTTTAAAAGCTGAGCTTGCAGACAGATGAGCACTTCCTCCAGCCTCCACTGTGTTGGATCTGTTGGACAAAGTCCCTGCCTAGGCTTGTATTGCATTTGGATATCCCGAAATTAAACCTTGCTTTTGCATTCCAGCTTGCTCGTCCTTGGTGGTCTCTCTGGGGGTCGCGATCTGGGCACAACAGAAGGAAGGAGGAAGGAAGGAAGGAAGGAGGGAGGGAGGGAGGGAGGGAGGGAGGGAGGGAAGGAAGGAAGGAAGGAAGAAAGGAAGGAGGAAAGAGAGAAAAACAGACTGAGGAAGAAGGAAGTATCTTCTCAAACAAGCATTTTGTAGTCTTCCAAGAGGCAATTGCTAGTTCAAATTATGTTTACATCTGAGAAGGAAAGAAATGAGATGAGGCATGCTTATTCTCACTAACTTGGGGAACCATATTTTAAAAAAAAACTGGTGAGTCTCATATCTACCTTCAGTGGTGCTCATGTGTAGAGAATGTGTTGTTTATTAATGTCCTCAAGATGTGCTTGTGTATGTGGAGCACTATGATTTGGACACTTACAAAATGTGCCAATGTCATACAGAAATTTGAGACTGAAAAATAAATGTACTCAAAGTGGAAAGTCAAAAGAATTTAATTGAGATAAGACGCTCCTAGTGGTAAAATCTAAGAAAGAACAATTAGAGGAAACATTCAGAAGGGACCTACATGAATTCCATGAAAAACATGATTAAGAATATCAAGGAAGTACAGGCTATATTCATTACTATGTCCAGGATAATCTATGATTGCTAGGCATAATGGTTTGAAGTCATATCAAGACAGTGAAATTAAACTGTCAAATACCTGATATTTGCAGACCAAATTATATGTAGGTTAAAATGACCTTTGTAGTATACAGCCAAATAAGATACAGAAGGAAATGTTGGTATAAAGCCCAGATGTTCCAAAATCTTGGGAGAAAATAACTACTGCTTTTTTTTCCCTTTCTGGAACCATTTAATTTCAAACTTGAAATGATAGGATCTAGGTAAGGGTAGGATGGGCAAGAGTTTTCCCCCTCCCACTCACCCTTTTAATGAAAAATTATTCAAAATGAGGAAACCCTGAAAGAGGAGTTTAACTATACAAGATTTTATATTATAATACTCAGGAGGAATAATTCTCTAGTTTCTGCATACAAATTAAAAACGTTCCCAAGAAAGAAAGGATGAACAAGCAGAAAGAAAGATAGGCTCAAATAAGAAAAGTCCTAGAACATTAGATTCCACAAGAGGAAGGATCAAGTCCTTTTAGAAGACAAACTGAAGCCAGAGACTCCTGTCTCCATGAGAACAGCAATAATAACACAGGATGCCTGTGACTAAAACCACAGAACTCTCAGATGCCAATCGAGTGTGTTAGATAAGAATCTCTTACCCAAGATCAAGCAAGTAGCCTCCAAATCAATTAAATTGTTGGGGAGCAGAAGATCTGGACCATGAGGACTATGGATTTGTTAATGAATTACTTGTTTCTAGCCCCTTCAGGACTAGAGAGAACCCCAGCATGCAACACATTTGTTTCAATTGTGCAAGGCTATATCTGCCCTATTCATGAGATATGCAGACGAAAGTTCTGATTATTCCCTATCTGTACTATATATATATATATATATATATATATATATATATATATATATATTACATATATATAGTTAGAAGGGTTGAAGAATGTACAAAACATTTGGTAATTGCAACAAAATATTCTATAGTCACAACTTGCAAAGTTTTATATTTATGTTATGCAGAGAATAAAACTTCTGGGATAGGGTCCAAAAATGTTGGTGAATTAGTTGCAAAGGGTTTGGAGATATGCAAATGTAATGTGATTACTGAATTGGAAATGAAATGCGTCATAATCCAAATGTACTAGTGTTTCTTGAGTCATCCTAGTAGAATTCAGACAATTGATAAAAATTACTCTATTTGAACTTTTGAGGTTTACTTTTATGCATCCCAAATTTCTCAGTATCAATTTTTGTTGTATTTTCAAACATTCATAATTTTTATAAAGATAGATTGGTACAACACTGAGATAAGTCATTTATGTTTTATATCAGTTTTTCTGCTGTTATAATGCTTTATGCCCAAAACCTGTCAGTGACATTTTAAAAAGTTTCCATTGCTTATAAATGTGGAGTAATTGATTGAGGTGGTCCTGCTGTTCTAAACTGGGTTCACTCACATGAGTGCATATTTCTCATTATTGGTTGCTCTTGGCTGTGAAAATTGGACAGCTCAAAATTGCTCTATGTGTCTTTCATCCTCCTGAGATATTTTTCTGGTAAGAGTGATATTCTAGTTTATTTTATGTTGAAGTTATAAAACAACCTGACCAAAAACAACTTTGGGGAGGAAAGGATATATTTGGCATATACTCCCAGGACTGTTATTGAGGGAAGTCAAGGCAATAACTCAAGTGAGAAACTTGAAGGCAGCCTTTCTTGCTATTCAGTACAGCATAACTTTCAACTCACTTCACAACCAAAGTAGCAGGGATCGCAAAGAATTCTGATTACTAGATGGCTTGCAACATGGCTTATACTTAAGTAACTTTATTATGTAGTTCAGAAACACCTGCTTAGGGAGGGTATTTCTCATAGCTGGTCGGGTCCTCATACATCAATTAACCTCAAGACAATCCCCCATTGTCATGGCCACAGGCTAGTCTGATCTAGGCAGTTCCTCAGTTCCTTGAGGTTTTACACTCAGTTGATTGTGGGGTGTATTAAGTTGACAGTTAAAGCTAACCAGGAAAATAAGAGGTGCAAAGGGGAGAACAGACACACCAAAGGTCTCTTGAATACTACAAATGGCCATGCCATTACCATCATCACATTCTACTAGCCAAAGCAAATAAAAGAAAGGAGTACATATACTCATGTTTTTGGTAATTGAAACCGCAGAGACATAGTAAAAGGCATAGATTCAGGGGGTTCCAACTGAGGAACTAAGACTAGTGAGAAATCCAACCTACTATAATTATACAAGCCCTTTAAAGGGTGTTAGTTCAACATCGAATTGCCTATGAAAAATTGATCATGGCACTATGGCTCATAACAGTAAAACCTAAAGAGCTTTGGGGGAAACTTTAAAGCTTTATAATTATCTGTATTGTCCCATTCCTTGATATTGCTGGCACGCTTATGGGAATCTAGATCAACTGCTAGATAATTTGTATCTCTGTGTTCTTTGGCATTTCTTTGGGAAAATTTTGGGGTTTACTATTATTTATTCATTATTTATGTTTTATTGAATATATGGTGTGTGTGTGTCTGTGTGTGTGTGTCTGTGTGTGTGTGTGTAAATGAGTATGAGTAGGGCAGAAGATGAAGTTTGAAATAGTGCTCTATTGCTCTGTGCCTTCTTGAGACAGGGTCTCTCATTGAAACTGAAGCTAAGCTGGTGGCCCACAAGCCTTAGCAATCCTCCAATCCTAGTGCCTTACTCTCCCAAGTGCTAGATTTTTAGGCCCATGGCTATCAAAATTCCCTTAGGTGCCTGCCCTGAGGAGATTTCTCCCAGAGTCCTAGGGAAGATGCTATGAGCAGCGGGGGATTACTAATCTGAAGGATATCAAATGAATCTACTTACACGAAACTCTTAGGTCCGTTCACCTTATTCTTCTGAGATAAAATTCTATCTATACAGCTTCAATTCTGTTCTCATACTTAGCTCCTCTCTGTCCCTTCTCCTCCTGTTCTCTCATAGTTCTAAGTTCTTTCCACCCTGTTCTCATCTTCATCTTCATTCTTTTCTCCGTCCTCATTTCTTCCTCTCCTTCCCCTGTCACCCAAGTCCATACATCTAACATCAGCCACACTCTGGCTCTGCCGCTTTCTGGTCTGGCAGCTAAGTCTGCTCAGAGCTAGAAAACCTGCCTCATTGCTTGATGCACCTGGTATGTAAAAACCCTTTTGTTCTAAGTAAGTTGCTCAAGGATGCCACTTGGGCTGTGAGAGAAAAAATTGGTCTGAGCTCAATTTGCACAAGAAGCAAAGCTATGTACCTAATGTCCAGCTAGCCTAAGTAGTGTCTCTGTATGGATCTGGAGAGATTATTCTCCCTGCCATTTGTTCTTGGATCCTTTTTCTGGAGCTGGCCCTGGCTTTTGTGCTTGCTAAAGAAGATAATTGCAGAAGGCAGACATCTGAATTCTAATGCTAAAACGAAGCAGCAGAAAGCCTGGAAGCAGGAAGCCTTGCCTGCATGACTGTATCCAAATACCTTAGTTGTATATGCCCAAAGAATGATCAATCCACTGTTTAGAAGTTCTTACGAAAAGAATCAATTGGGAAGCTGCCATAGCACAAAATAAAATCATTGCAAGAACCAGCTAATACATACACAATACACACACACACACACACACACACACACACACACACAAGCTAGTATCACCAAGACTCCTCGAGACTTGGCTTTTTCCTGCTTCTTCTAGGTATTAGCCTTTGCTGTAGTAATCTGAATTCCTGCTCCATATTTCTGTGGCCCACAGCACATGGCCACACCTAACTTTTTTGTGGGTGCTAAGGGTTATTATTCATGTCCTCATGTTCAAGCAACCAGTGTTCTTACCTACTGAGCCATGTTTCCAGCCTTGGTGTCTTTTTTGTCTTTAAGTAAATGGTAACAGGTAGAGACAAAAAGAGATCATTCAGATCAAGAATGGCATTTTTTGTTGTTGTTGTTTTTCTTTGTGTTTGTTTTTCTGTAAAAGAATCAGAAAATAAACATTTTAGCTTTTGTGAGCCACGTGGTCTATCAAAAATATTCAACTCCGGCATTATAGTGTACAAATGAACACGGCCATGTTTCAATAAAATCATATTTAAAAGCCAAAAAATGGGCTTCATTTGGGTGTTGGGCTATATAGTTTGTTGACTGTTAATGAACTAAGCATTCTCAATCTTTTGAAAATGTGATACCAAGTTGTCATCTATGAAGTTCATGCTTCTGAACCATGCAATTTAACTACAAAAAGAATTTAAAAATCATTTAATGTTTTTTAGTAACTTTATGATATTGCAATCAGATGAATTCACAGATGATCTGTGACCAAGAAGACCACAGGCCCTGGGTCTGACACACCTGATAGACTTATGTACTTCAGTGTTAATTATATGCTGATACTTGGACAAAAAAGAAGGAAGAAAAACCAAAGATGTCTATAGATGGAGCAATAATGTAAATTAAAAACATTGTTTATTATGATAAAATATGTCTCAGTATATGATGGTTAGTATTGATTATCACCTTGGCAAGATCTGTAATAACTAAGATGTAGGCCTTCAGGCACACCTGTGAGAGATTTAGACTAGGTTAGCCTCTCCAAAAGCCTTAGAGGGACTATCTTGATTAGGTAAGGCAGCAGCATTCCTTGGCTTATGTACTGGACTATATAAAAAAGAAACTAGCTGAGCACTAGCAAGCACTATTCTCAGCTTCATGATTGTGGATGAAATATGATCAGCTATCTCAAGTTCCTTTGCTGGGATTTCCTGTGATAATGGACAATACCCTGCAACTGTGAGCCACAATAAATCCTTTCTCACTTAAGTTGCTTTTGTCTGGGTATTTTTATCACAGCAACAGGAAAGGGAACTAAGACAGTATACCAATAGTTGCCACAAGGAATAAATAAAGTGAAATAACTTTCATATTACAGCAAGGTAAATGAATCTGAATACATGAACTTTGGAGGAAAGTGTTTTTTTCCTGTCTTATATCAGTGGCTTGAAGTGTGGTGTGTGTGTGTGTGTGTGTGTGTGTGTGTGTGTGTGTGTGTGTGTGTGTCTGTATGTGTGTTTGCCGGGATAGTCTTTATCATTTTCTGTCTGATTTCTTTAAGGCCAGATCTTTCACTGAGCTGGAGTCTGGATGTTTCTACTAGGCTGGATGGCCAGTGAGTTCCCAGGGTCGGCATGTCACTGATCCCATAGCTAGGGTTACAGGCATACACAGCCATGCCCAGATTTTTTATGTGGGAATTTGGAATTTGAACCCAGATATTGATTCTGAGGATTTTAATTCACATATAATTCACATATTCATGTACAGTAAGTGTTCTTACCCACTGATTCATCTTCCTAGGGCCCTGGTTTGAGTCTTTTATGTTACCTTGCTTTCATTTGAGTTGTCATGGATAATACTATATAGTATACTAACTGTCTTTCATACACATATTGTGGTCTCTTATGCAGAAAGAAAACAAACTCAAAAGTAGCTGGGAATGTTGTGTTGTAGGAACTTAAGAATGTTTTTTTGAAATATCCTTGGATCATCTTTTTAAAGGTTTTCTCTCAAACAGGTTGCAATAAATTAAACATGCAGTACTAAGTTGGGCCCATTTGAGTATGTGGAAGGCATTAAATTCCAAATGATACAAATGTCAAATGATAAATATGCATTTAAGAGAATATTTCTACTGTCTATCAATTTGGATTATTATTTGTTTATAATTGTCAGAATTAGAAGAGAGTCAGGGTCAAATTCAAGCGATGAAGACATAAAGAGGACTTTAGTGTTGGGGACTATTATTCTAAAGTGTGTTGTATTTTTTCTATTGTTTTTGTTAACAATTCAAAGATGTGTTTGATTAAATAAAATTAACCTACAAGCAGGATGCTAAGTCAGCAAGTAGCAGACAGGAAGTGGTAAAGAGGAATCATGTGAAGCAAGGGATTTTTAAGGGGTGGGGGAGCTGAGAGAAGAACTCTGGGTTTTTTAGAAGACACCACCAAAGTTATAGCTATTAGCTATTCTTTCTCCCTGAGCAAGCAGAATTCCACCTAAACCATTGAATCCTGAGTTCTTTAGATTTAGATAAATTCCTTTCTTAGCTTTGAAAGAGTCAATGCCTCAGGGAACAAAATACCCTAAGGTCATGGCCCTTGTGCCCAGCCCAAGATGTTGCTTATGGGGCAACTATCGTAGATAATTAAAAAATAAAAAACAGATAGCAACACTTTAGCTCCTTTATGAATGCAATGTTTTCGTTGGATAGTTTAAACAAGTGTTAATACCTCTCTCTTCTGTGACCTATATGAGAATAGCAATAAGACTGTTCCCAATGGTCATTTGATCACTTCCATATTTCTCTACAATTATCTCAAATTTGAACCTCAGACCAAGTCATCAAATTCTGATCCATCTTCTCTAGTTTCCCATAGTTGTTTGAATGAAGTACAATGTACCAAACTGAACTTAACACACTTTTGGTTCAACTTATTTCTAAGTCCTGTGTATTTTTCTACTTACATACATGTATCTCCTACGTATCTTCCCCTCATACACACAGCAATCCATTTTGAGGCCATGTATTCTTTGTCTTGTCGTGTGTGTGTGTGTGTGTGTGTGTGTGTGTGTGTGTGTGTGTGTGTAAAAACAGATCCACTGTGATGGCCTCCTAACCTACCCTGAGGTTTTGATTCTCTTCAGTGCAATATACTTTTTTTTTTATTTTTGAAATTAAAATATTATTAAATCACTTCCCCTTCTATTTCCTGCAAAAATTCCATGTTGTATTTTAAACACCTTATAACAAAACCAGATACCTTAATTCAGTACATAAAGCCTTTCATGATCTGATGACCTGTCCATTCTGCTTCACCATTCTATTTGCTTACATTGCTTAGCTCTTTGGGACTTTCTTGAATGCCCCAGTGCCTCTGTGGCCCAATACTTATTGTTTTCTCCTCCCATCCCTGTTCCTATTCACCTGGTTAACTTTTGCACTCATATGCCATTTGAAGGGCATTTTTTGTCCAATCATATGCTGTAGGACTGAAGAAAGTAGAAGTTATTCAGCTATTCACAAACTGCTGCCTTTCTAGTTTACCCAGTACAACTTCATATACTGCTGCATTTATAGTATGCCCCAGCACAATTCCTGGGGCATAATTGATGCTCCATAAGTAATTGTTAAATGGGCCAATATTTTAATTGACTGTTTATCTATCTAGTCATCATTTATTTATCTATATACCATCCATCAATGACATTGGTAGAAACCAATAAATCTCTTTTAGGGAATGACACGGGGTATATAACTTCAGAAAAATATATTATGAGCTACCTACAAATATTATGGATTTCAGAGCCCATAATGTTCCTATTTTTATATTTTTATAGAATCTCACATGATGCAATGTGATGAATTAATAAGTGGCCTATTGTCATTTCAAATATTGGAAATATCCCAATTTTTAACTTAGTTTCAAATGAGAACTCACCCCTAACTTCCCTCTTCTTTCTTTTTTTTTCTGATCAGTTTTCATATTTTGAAAGATTGCCTATATTTCTACTAATTTGGGACTATAGACCACTGAGCAGGTACTTCCTTAGTTTCAAAATCTATATTTTTTTCATTTACTTTTGGATGGGATTTTTGAAGATATCAATTTATAATGCAGCATTTTATTACCTTTTAAGAGTTTTGTATATGTATGTAATGTATTTTGATCATATATCCCAGTCTTTTCCTCTAAGCCCCCCTGGATCCACGTATCAACTCCACCTCCATTCCAACTTAGTATCTTTTTCTTTGTATCACCCACTGCATCCAATTTGTGCTGCCCATGTACTCATGGATCTAAAATACACTAGAGTATTTTCTTAGTTAGGGTTTCTATTGCTGTGAAGAGACAACATGACCATAAAGCAAGTTGTAGAGGAAAGGGTTTACCTAATGGTTTACATTTCAGCATAGCTGTTTATCACTGAAAAAAGTCAGGACAGGAACTAAAACAGGGCAGGAACCTGAAAACAGGAGTGGATGCAGAGGCAATGGAAGGGAGCTCCTTAGAGGCTTGATTCCCATGGCTTGCTCAGCCTGCTTTCTTATAGAATCCAGGACTACCAGCCCAGGGATGGTACCACCCACCATGGGATGGGCTCTCTCCCATCATTCATTAATTGAGAAAATCTTGACACACTTCTGTAGCATGAATTCTAATTGGTCTTAATAATAAAAATCCAGAGTCAGATACTGGGGAAAGTGTTGAAAAAATCAGAGAAGCAAATCAGCCAATCACTAGAGATCTTACTTCTACTAAATCCTCAGCCTGCAAAGGACTGAGCTCCTGTCTGCTCCCACCTTATGTTCCTTTCTGTGCTCAGCGATATCACTTCCTGTTTCTATCTCCCTCCCTAGTGCTGGGATTAAAGGCATGAGATCCTATAAACCCATCCATCCTCCAAGACTGCAGCTACTGCCTGAGACACAGACTCCATTAGCTCCAATTAGAAGGAAGAGATGGGTAGATGCCAGTGCAAGAATACATTCAACAGCATAAAGAGCAATATGACACCACCAGAACCTAGTGGTTCTACATCAGGAAGAGGTGAACATCCCAACATAGAAGCAGCAGAAGAAAATGACCTTAAAAATGACTTTAAGAAGATGATAGAGGTCTTTAAAGAGAAAATGAAAAATTCCCTTAAAAAATTGAGGAAAAGACAAACAAAAACTAGAAGAAATCAGTAAATCTCTTAAAGAAAGCCAAGAAAACAAAGAAAAAACAGTTAAACAGGTGAAGGAAAAAGTTCAAGACCTGAAAATTGAAATAGAGATAATGAAGAATACACAAACTGAAGGAATGCGGAAAATAGAAAATCTAAGTAAATGAACAGGAACTATAGATGCAAACATAACCAACAGAATATAAGAGATGGAAGAGAGAATCTCTAGTGTGGAAGATACAATAGAGGAAGTAGATTCATCAGTCAAAGAAAATACTAAAGCCAAAAATGTCATAACACAAAACATCCAGGAAATCTGGGACACCATGAAAAAAAAAACAAACCCAAGAATAATAGGGATAGAAGAAGGAGAGGAATACCAACTCAAAGGCACAGAAAATATATTCAACAAAATCATATAAGAAAACTTTTCTAACTTAAAGAAGGAAATGCCTATGAAGATACAAGAAGATTACAGAACACCAGATAGATTGGACCCAAAAGAGAAATCCCCTTACCACATAACAGTCAAACCACTAAACATACAGAATAATAATAATAAAAAACATTAAGACCTGCAAAGAAAAAAGGCCAAGTAACATATAAAAGTAGACCCATCAAAATAACACCTGACTTATCAATGGAGACTCTGAAAGCCAGAAGGTCCTGGACAGATGTTGTACAGACACTAATAGACCATGGATGCTAGCCCAGATTATTATATTCAGCAAAACTCTCAGTCACCATAGATAGAATAAACAAAATATTCCATGATAAAATCAGATTTAAACAATACCTATGCACAATTCCAGCCCTACAGAAAGCACTAGAAGAAAAAATGCAACCTAAGGAAGTTAGATACAACCATGAAAATACAGGCAATAGATAATCCCACACCAACAAACACCAAAGAAGGCAAACACACAACACTGCCACCAAAAAAATAACAGGAATTAATAATTACTGGTCATTAATATCCCTTAATATCAATGGAATCAATTTGTCTATAAAAAGATACAGGCTAACAGAATGGATACAAAAACAGAATCCATCCTTCTGCGCACACAAGAAACACACCTCAACTTCAAAGACAGACACTACCTCAGAGTAAATGGTTGGGAAAAGTATTTCCAGTCAAATGTACTTAAGAGCAATCTGGTGTAGCTATCCTAATATCTAACATAATAGACTTCAAACTAAAATTAATCAATAGAGATCAAGAAAGACATTACATATTCATCACAGGAAATATCTACCAAGATGAAGTCTCAATTCTGAACATTTATGCCCCAAATACAAGGGCACCCACATATGTAAAAGAAAACTTACTAAAGCATAAATCAAACATCAAATCCCACACATGAATACTGGGAAACTTCAACTCCCCACTCTCATCAATGGATAGGTCTGCCAGACAGAAACTTAACAGAGAAATAAGGGACCTAACAGATGTTATGACATAAATAGACTTAGTAAATATCTACAGAACATTCCACCTAAAACAAGAGAATATACCTTCTTCTAAGTATCCCATGGAACATTCTCTAAAATTGACCACATGCTTGGTCACAAAGAAAATCTCAACAGATACAAAACAAATTGGAATAACCTCCTGTATTTTATTGGACTACCATGGCTTAAAGTTAGAATTCAACAACAATACAAATTACAGAAACCTACAAACTCATGGAAACTGATCAATGCTTGACTGAATCACCAATGGGTCAAGGAAGAAAAAAAGAAAGAAATTAAAGACTTTCTATAATTCAATGAAAATGAATGTACAACTGACCCAAGCTTATGGGACACTATAAAAGCAGTACTAAGAGGAAAGCTCGTAGCACTAAATGTGCACATAAAGAATTTGAAAAAAATTTCACACTGGCAACTTAACAGCACAACTCAAACCTCTAGAAGAAAAAGTAAACTCACCTAGGAGGATTAGATGCCAGGAAATAATCAAATTCAGGGCTGAAATCATTAAAATAGTAACAAAGAGAATAGCACAAAGAATCAATGAAACAAAGAGTTGGTTCTTTGAGAAAATCAACTAGACAGACAAACCATTATTCAAATTAACTAAAAGGCAGAAAGAGAGTATCTATATTATCAAAGTCAGAAATGAAAAGAGAGACATAATAACTGACAATGAGGAGATCCAGAGAATCATCAGGTTATAATTCAAAAACGTGTACTCCACAAAATTAGAAAATCTAAAAGAAATGGCCATTTTTTTGGATTGGTACCATATAGCCAAATTAAATCAAGGCCAGATAAACATATTAAATAGACCTATAACTCCTATGGAAATAGAAGCAGTCATTAAAAGTCTCCTAACCAAAAAATCCCAGGACCAGATGGTTTCAGTGCAGAATTCTACCAGAATTTCAAAGAACTAATACCAATGCCTTTCAATTGTTCCACACAAAAGAAACAGAAGGATCATTACCAAACTCTATGAGGCTACAATTTTCCTGATACCTAAACCACACAAAGATGCAACAAAGAAAGATAATTACAGTCCAATCTCCCTCATGAACACTGATGCAAAAATACTCAATAAAATACTGGCAAACTGAATCAAAGAACACATCAAAAAATCATCCATTATAATCAATTAGGCTTCATCCCTAAGACGCAGGGATGGTTCAACATCATATAAAAAAAACCTGAAAGAATAAAAAACACATGATAATCTCATTAGATGCTGAAAAGGCCTTTGGTAAAAATCCAACAATTCTTCATGATAAAGGTTCTGGAGAGACCAAGAACAAAAAGAATATACCTACACATAATAAAGGTAATTTACAGCAAGCTTACAGCCAACATCAAATAAAATGTACAGAAACTCAGTGTTTCCACTAAAATCAGCAACAATACAAGGCTGTACATTCTCCCAGTATTTATTCAATACAGTACTCAAAGTTCTAGCTAGAGCAATAAGAGAACAAAAGGAGATCAAAGTGATACAAATTGGAAAGAAAGAAGTCAAACTTTCTCTATTTGCAGATGATATGATAGTATACATCATAAGTGACTCCAAAAATTCTACCAGGGTACTCCTACAACTCATAAACACCTTCAGTAATGTAGCAGGATACAAGATTAACTCAAAAAATAATCAGTAGCCCTCCTATACACAAATGATAAGTGGGCCAAGAAAGAAATCAGAGAAATATCACCCTTTACAATAGTCACAATAATATAAAATACCTTGGGGGTATTTCTAACCAAACAAGTAAAATACCTGTATGATAAGAACTTTAAGTCTTTGAAGAAAGAAACTGAAGAAGATATCAGAAAATGGAAAGATCTCCCACGCTTATGGATAGGTAGGATCAGCATAGTAAAAATGGCAATCTTACCAAAAGCAATCTACAGATTCAATGCAATCCCCATCAAAATTCCAACACAATTCTTTACAGACCTTGAAAGAACAATACTTAATTTTATATGGAAAACATAAAACTTAGGATATCTAATACAATCATTTACAATAAAGCAATTTCTGGAGCCATCACCATCCCTGACTACAAATTCTACTATAGAGCTATCATAATTTTTTTTAAAAAAAAAAACAGCTTGTTATGGCATAAAAAGCAACATGTGCTGGGCAGTGGTGGCTCACGCCTTTAATCCCAGCACTCAGGAGGCAGAGCTAGGCAGATCTTTGTGAGTTTGAGGCCAGCCTGGGCTACCAAGTGAGTTCCAGGAAATGCACAAAGCTACACAGAGAAACCCTGTCTCAAAAAACAAAACAAAAAAAGCAACATGTGGACCAATACAATCAAATTGAATATCCTGACATTAATCTACACACCTATGAACACCTGATTTTTGACAAAGAAACCAAAAAAAAAAATGGAAAAAGAAAGCATCTTCAACAAATGGTTCTGGCATAACTGGATATCAACATGTAGAAGACTGCAAATACATCCGTATCTGTCACCATGTACAAAACTCAAATCCAGGTAGATCAAAAACCTCAACATAAATCCAGCTACCCTGAACTTAATAGAGGAGAAAGTAGAAAGAAGCCTAGAAAGCACTGGCACAAGAAACCACTTCCTAAATATATCATCAGTAGCACAGACACTGAGAACAACAATTAATAAATGTGACTTCCTAAAAACGAGAAGCTTCTGTAAGGCAAAGGACAGAGTAAATAAGACAAAACAACAGCCTACAGAATGGGAAAAGATTTTTCACCAACCCCACATCTGACAAAGGGCTGATCTTCAAAATATATAAAGAACTCAAGAAACTAGACAGCAAAATACCAAACAACCCAATTTTAAAATTGGACTATATTTTTAAATAGGGAATTCTCAACAGAAGAATCCCAAATGGCCGAAAGACATTTAAAGAACTGCTCAACATCCTTAGTCATTAGGGAAACAAAAATCAAAACAACTCTGAGATACCATCTTACACCTGTCAGAATGACTAAGATCAAAAACACTGATGACAGCCTATGTTGGAGAGGATATGGAGCAAGGGGAACACTCCTGCACTGTTGGTGGTAGTACAAATTTGTGCAGCCACTTTGGAAATCAGTATGGTGGTTTCTCAGAAAACTGGGAATCAATCTACCACAAGACCCAGCTATACCACTCTTGGGCATATACCCAAGGGATGCTCAAGCATACCACAAGGACACTTGCTCACCTATGTTCATAGCAGCATTATTCATAATAGCCAAAACCTCTAAGCAACCTAGATTCCCCTCAACTAAAGAATGGATAAAGCAAATGTGGTACATATGCACATATGGAGTATTACTCAGCTGCCAAATACAATGACATCATGAAATTCGCAGACAAATGGATGAAACTAGAAAATATCATCCTGAATGAGATAACCTAGATTCACAAAGATAAAAATGGTATTTACTCACTCATAAGTGGATACTGGATGTAAAGCAAAGGATAACCAAACTATAACCCACAGCTCTAGAGAAGCTAGGCAACAGGAGGACCCTAAGAAGGATGTATGGATCACCTTGGGAAGGAGAAACAGAGGAGATCCCAATGAGTAAACTGGGAATGGGGGGGCAATAGAAGGTAGGGGATTGGGGATGAGAACATGATGGAATGCGATGGTCGAGCTTGGGGAGGGATGGAGTGGGATATATCTTGACAGAGGGAGACATTATGGAGTAAGGGAGAAACCAGATGACCCCAGATTAGACTACTAGCAACAGTAGTGAGGGGTTCTGAACTGGCCTACCCTGGTAATCAGATTGGTGAATACCCTAATGGTCATCATAGAGCCTTCATCAGTACTGATGGAAGCAGATGCAGAGATCCTCAACCATGCACCAGGCTAAACTCCAGGAGTCCAGTCAAAGAGGGGAAAGAGGGATTATATGAGCAAGGGGTGTCAGGATCATGATGGGGAAATCTACAGAGATGTCTGAACCAAGCTCAAAGGAACTCACAATCTTTAGAGGGACAGCTGTGGTACCTCCATGGGACTGAACTAGACCATTTGCATAAGGAGACAGTTGTGTAGCTGGGTCTGTTTGAGAGGTCCATAGCAATGTGATCAGGATCTATCCCTGGTGCATGAGCTGGCTTTCTGGATCCCATTACCTATGATCAGACACCTTGCTCACCCCTGATAAATTGGGGAAGGGCTTGATCCTGCCTCAACTGAATATATCAGGCTTAGCTGTCCTGTGGGAGAACTTACCCTGTTGAAGATGGGGATGGGGGTAGAAGCACAGGTCGGGGGGAGGGGGAGGAGGGATGAGAGGGGGATCTATGATTGGTATGTAAAATGAATTTAAAAAGTGAATAAGAGAGCCGGGTGGTGGTGACGCACGCCTTTAATCCCAGCACTCGGGAGGCAGAGCCAGGCGGATCTCTGTGAGTTTGAGGCCAGCCTGGGCTACCAAGTGAGTCCCAGCAAAGGTGCAAAGCTATACAGAGAAACTCTGTCTCAAAAAAAAAAAAGTGAATAAGAGAAAAAAAGGCATGAGATCCTTAGTGCTGGAAACAAAGGTGTGTGCCACCACTGCCTGGCACCATTTCTCTTTTAGACTGGATAAATCTTATGTAGCCCAGGGTGTCCTTAAATTCACAGAGATCCATCTGCCTCGGCCTCCCAAGTGCCAGGATTAAAGGTGTGTGCCACCATTGCCTGGCCTCTATGGCTAACTATTGGCTTAGCTCAGCACTATAAGTCTATGATCTTCAAGAAAGCTTCATTTGTTAGATCACAAACAAAATATCACCACAAATTTTCTCTAACAGGGCCATACCTACTCCAACAAGGCCACACCTCCTAATAGTGCCACTTCCTATGGGCCAAGCATTCAAACACATGAGTCTATGGGTGCCATATCTATTCAAACCACCACACCCTGTGCCTTAGTTAGGGTTTCTCTTGCTGCAACTAAACACCATGTCCAAAAAGCAAGTTGGAGAGGAAAGAGTTTATTCAGCTTATACTTCCATATTATTGTTCATCACTGAAAGAAGTCACATCAAGAACTCAAACAGGGCAGGATCTTGGAGACAGTAGCTGATGCAGAGGCATTGGTGGCAAATTGCTTACTGGCTCTCTTCCCCTGGCTTGCTCAGCCTGTTTTCTTATAGACCCCAGGACCACCAGTCCAGAGATCCACCATGAGCTGGGCCCTTCCCCATTGATCACTAACTGAGAAAATGCCTTAAAACTGGATCTCATGGAGGCATTTCCTCAACTGAGGCTCCTATCTCTTTGATGACTGTAGTGTGTCAAGTTGACACAAAAACTAGCCAGTACAAGCATCATTGATCTCACTAGGGCCACACCCTTAAAAATCCAAGTCCTCTAAGCTATCTATTGTTCATAGCTATGCAGTTGGGGATGGGGTTTGAGGGACCCTGCCCTTCCATGCTGAAATATTGACTAACTTGTTCTTGGGCAGTTGTTCAGGCAATGACAGCTTCTGTGAGTTCATGAGTACAGGAGTTCTGATATCCAGAAGACACCTTGAAAAGCTTGGCCTACCCTGACTTCTGGCATTTACAATCTTTCCACTCTCTACAAAATCACATTAGAAGATGATTTGAAATTGTATAACTTAATGTAGAGATGAAATATGTGGTCTGACTATGTTGGAAATCAATGCCATTTTAACTGTACATTAAAGATAAATGATAGAAAAGAATATTTGATATACTACTTTTAGAACAGTCATATTTAAGATATAATTTATGTTATTTAGTTAATGGAAAATTTACAAAAAAACAGAATCTGTAAGATCTATGAGAACAAAGGCTTTATCACTGAGAAATAGTGCACCTGTAATACTACCTCACAGGATATACAAATACTCTGCAATAACTATTTGTTTAATGAATAACTGACACATTGAGACAAAAATTCTATTTCAGTTTTAGATGTCCATAAAATAAGGTAATAGTAAATATTCTACCAATTCTAGATATGTAATTCAGAAAATTATTTGGATAGAGAAAAATGTATGCTTAGACTTTAAATCTATAGAGAACTATGCAAGTTTAAGATGTCATTATTAACAAGATTATGGTTTCCATCTAATGATTATAATATGAATATTAAATCTCACTCATTCATTTCATCTGATCTGTGTCTTTTATGTCCTATCATTGTAGCATATGGTTAGTATTCTTTCAATCTAAGTGTATTATAACTTTGTGATAAGATAACATTATAGGTATTACCAGTAATGCCTATAATTTGAAAATAGTTTTATGTTTAGGAAAAAGTAATCTTGATATAGTGGGAAAATAGTTTAGGGAGTATGGTTTCACATGGAATTTCAAAGGCAACAAGAAGATATTGATATAGTTAATATGGATTTAAAACATTACAATTTTAAACATTCTATATATGTTATCTTGTTTGATTTTTGTAGCAGTTTTCTTTCCACATGGTATTCTTTTCCATTTCACAGTTGAGGCCATCGAGGCATATGAGGAATACAGCCAAGTGTGCATGGCTGCTAAATTACTGAACTTGCCGTTCAATCTAAATTTTCCATGTGTGTATACATTTTACTACTACAAGGAGTCTAGGACAAACTGTGAAGTAGCTTCCTTCCTCCTACTTGGTACTTTTTTTATTTTATTTTTGAGATCATGGAAGTAGCTTTTTAAATATTTGTTTTTTTGTGAAATAGCTTTTAACAGCAGCTTCAAAACAATCTCAATATTGGCAATTCACAAGGAGAGTATACTTACTTTCCTGAAAGCTACCATCTTTACAGTTTATTAATTTTATGGTTCATTATAGATCAAGGATTCAGCTTAAAGTAAGTTAAGAAGTGCATGAGATAGAGTTCATGATAGTTTTAACTATAAAGGTACTACTTCTTTTTGGACACTTATTTTTTATTATTTGTATTTATATGTATGTGTATCTAGTTGTATATATGTGCACCATATACATGTAGTTGCTACTGGAAGCCAAAAAAGGATACCAGATCCCTTTCTGAACTGTCCAATCTGGGTGCTAGACACCTAACACTAGTACCCAGTAAAAGTAGGAAGTGTTCCTAACTGATGAGTCATCTCTCCAAGTCCTTAATTTGAAGTTCCTGCTGTCCTCTATTCTGACTCCCAGTGTTATTCTCCAGGTACTAATGTGTGCTGTGTGCATACTAACAACCAGGGAAGCTCACTGGAGATTTAATATTTAGAATTCTTACTAGAGATCCATTTGTAGACACAACTGATTAATTAATTGTCCTGGGTTGAGACCCTGTAAGATTTGTCCCTGCCTTGTTGGCATACCTATTGATATTGTCCTTGTTCAGGTCTTGATTAGGCAAGCATGTTATTGAGACTTTATGGGTATAGCTTCCCTGTTATTTCTAGGAGATACAATTCCCCAAAATAAACTCAGCTATTCTGGATTTTACAGTCTTTCTGCCCCCTCTTCTTTGATGTTCCCTGAACCTTAAGTGCAAGAGTTGGATAGCAGATGTATCATCTGGGGTTGGGCACCACACAATTACTTGTTCTCTGCTTTTTGATTAGTTGTAGTTTCCTATAATGGTCTCCATCTGTTGCAAAGAGAAGTTTCTTTGATGAGCGGTAAAAGCTATACTTATCTGTGGGTATAAGTATACATATTTAGAATGTAAATAGGAATTATGCTGGTTTAGTAAAATGGCAGTAGTAGATTCTCCTTTAAGATCTATGATCTCACTAGCCTCAGATGTTTGGCTAGGTTTCCAGTACCAGGCAGTATTTCCTTCCTGTTGAGTGGGCCTTAAGTGCAATTAGAGAGCAGTTGATTATCGCCACGAAATGCATGCCACTATTGTTCCATTCGGGAAATCATGCCATGCTGGTAATTGTTGTAGTTCATAGTATTAGGTAAGCTGGGTAAGACTTTTGGTTATGTCTCTCCCTTGTATGCTTACATGGCACCTTCTTGTACTATGAAAGTTAGTCCTCGGGGAGGAGACTTTTAGATCATATCTATCCTATATCTTCCAGATCCTGTGTCCAAAATACAGAGTCTTCAACAATATGGACTTAACTTCAACCTCTGGGAGGCAAAGTGTGGTAAATATCTGAAGCTGCTGCCAGCATAGCATGATGTGCGTATCCTAAAGTATATTTTCTTTATAAGTAGACAGTTCATAGAGATAGCTCTAAAAACATAGTATGGTAAATGCATACAATATCCATAATCAATTATCAGAATTATTAAGAATTATGTCTTATGCATATGGCACACTTTCCCAAATGGCATCTCAGCAAGTTTACACCAGCATCAATACACATAAGTGAGTAATGTGTTGCATTATAACAGCTAGGACATCACTAGGCAATACAATTCTTTTTTTCTTTCTTTCTTCTTTTGAAACTCCATTATTATCTTAGTAGACTAATGTCATTTATATTATGAAGACTCCACGGTAATAGGAAGAAGCAGAGTGCTAAAGAGGTCCCCAGAAATCCACAAAGATGACTCCACTATAGACTACTGGCAATGGTCGAGAAAGTGACTGAGCTGACCTACTCTGATGATCGGATGGCTGAACACCCTAACTGTCAAGATGGAATTCTCATCCAGTGACTGATGGAAGCAGATGCAGAGATCCACAGCCAAGCCCTAGGTAGAGCTCTAGGAGTCCAATCGATGAGAGAGAGGAGGGATTATATGAGCAAGAGATCTCTAGACCATGATTGGAAAAAGCACAGGGACAAATAGCCAAACTAGCGGAAACACATGAATTGTGAACCAATAGCTGAGTAGCCTGCATCAACTGGACTAGGCCCTCTGGATAAGGGAGACAGTTGATTAGCTTGAACTGTTTAAGAGGCCCCCCAGGCAGTGGGACCAGGACCTGTCCTTGGTGCATATGCTGGATTTTTGGAACCTAGTGCCTATGCTGAGACACTTTGCTCAGCCTTGGTGCAGAGAGGAGGGGACTGGACATGCCTCAACTGAATGTACCAGGCTCTGCTGATTCCCCACAGGAGACCTTGCCTTGGAGGAGGTGGGAATGGGGAGTGGATTTAGGGGTAAGGCTTGGGGGTGGGAGGAGGGAGGACAGGGGAATCCTTGGCTGATATGTAACAAGACTAGAAAATCTCTTATATAAAAATTTAAAAAAAAATTTCTTAACAGAAAAAAAGAAGGCTCCATTTATTACCTTAGTAGACTAATGTCATTTATGCTATCTGTTGCTGACCATGGAAATATTATGTGCCTCATACTGCATTCTTCTCTGACCACAAGATCAGATGACGTAGGTGAATGTAAGAAGTCTCAGATGAAAGGGATTATATCATTGCCATGGTTCAGCTATATCTTTTGTAGCTTATAACAAAAGATACAACTGTGGGGAATGATAAAAGCATAGAGCACAGTGTTTGAGGAGGGAAGTCTGCTTGGTTTATAGGATTTTTAAAAAGGCTCTTAGTTGTTTTCAGTTTAAAAATTTGATATCCATTATCAGACCAGCAACAGTCAACTCCTGGGGCTTTTTGCTAAAATTAGTTTTGATACCTTAAAGAATATTGATGATATTTTAGAATAGAACATCCTAATAGAGCCAAAATAAAAGCCTTCTAAACAGGACTTTATCCTTCAGCTTTATCAGAAAGTCAAAAAAAAAGAAAAAAGAAAAAAGAAAAGAAAAAAAGAAATAAAAATAAACCCTACTGCCCTACTGTAGATATAAGGACTTCAGTCATGTCTATTTATACAACTGCATAGCATTCTCTTGGGGAAAGCAAAATAGAAGGAAGCAGTACTGTATTTCTGAGTGAGCTTGGCATATGTATATTAATTCTTTTTGGCTAATGTTTTGTTTTTCTTTGGTATAATTTGAAACCATTTACTCAGACCAGCTCTGCCAACCTGCATCCAGGCTACTGCTTCCTTTACATCCCTTCCTCTCAGCCCTTACCCCTCAGAGATCCCATTTTTAGTTTCCTAAAACTATATGTCATCTTCTGTTTCTTGAATATCTCTGGATTGGAGAGAAGGATGCTATTATCAAAGTGGGTTATTGTCATGTGTTGCTCATCTTCTTAGGAGAATGTACAATCAAAAGAACCTTTCAAATTATATTAATCAGAATGGGTTTATTAATTAGGACATGCAAAGCTTTGATGCACTAACATGTTTCCAGGTCTTGGTGGCTTGATACCACAAAGACCTCATTTGGAACACAGTATAGTTAAAATTTGTTATTTTTCTCTTGCCTTTCTTCTTTCAAGTGCTGCCCCCAGGGATAGGGAGTTAATTTTGCAAGTCTGGAACGTCAGGTTTCTTGTCTTCTTTTTGTATGACAATTGGGGGTGGGGAGAAGATGAAGAAGGATGGTGAGATGTATATTGATTTATTTGCTACCAAAGGCAACACAACACCTTTATTCATTCTGCATTGGTCTATTGGTTAGAATTAGTCATAGACAATTGTGCAAGATAGCTGAGAATTGGAGAGATTATTGGAGAGAGATGTATTTAGGGAACTGAAAGAACCTCAGAAATCCACAGATCATACTAGCAGACAAATAGCAACTCAACCAGCAAAGAGTTTGAGTTTATATCAAGAGTTAGGTTAAGCATTATTATACACTGATTATATATCAAGACTTGTGCTTGATACTGGGCACCCAAAATAGAAAGTGTGCCACTACCCTCAAAAAACATTGATGTTGTATAAGCAATATTAAAAATACACTCCTAATTACATTATGGCTCATCATTTACAGTAATATCCATATGCACAAGTTACACAGAAACTATGAAGGTCTTAATAATTTCTATATGTGTTTGAGAATGGATGGAGCTTTGTAGAGGAAGTGATCCTTCTAAACGTGTTGGAAAGAATTTTATAGACAAAGAGGATGAAAAAAAGACTTGGAGAAAGGGCTAACAATGTCAAGTCTATACCAGCAAATGGAGATCATCTGTGTTGGGATGCTACAGTGGAATATAGGAGGTTAATTTTTTTTAAAGAACAGAGTAGAATGTGGAGAAAGAGAGTTGCTCTGGGGTCAACATCTGTAGGCTCCTTTTTCTAGACATGTTAAGATATTTACAATCTCATGGACAATGGGAAACTACTGGAAGATTCTGGGTAAGGAGACAATCACTAACAAAGCTACTCTTAAAAGTTTGGAAAATTCCTCACCTATGTTAAATTCTTACTGTAAGCTAAGCACAGAGTGAGACATCTCATGTACAACATTTTGTTTTGTCTTCTCAGACACCTTAGTGAGGTATTATTATTTGTATTATTGTTACTAATATAAATAAGTAAGATATAGAAAAGGTTAGTAAATTGTCAAAGAACACACAGCTGTTTTGTGCAGAGGCCAGAATTAAAATGCAGTCAAAAATGTTAGGCATGGTGGCAAGTATCTGTGGTCTCAATACTTGTGAGACTGAGGCAGGAGGATTCCTGAAGCCCATGTGGTCAAAACTAGCCTAGGTAACATAGTGAGATTCTGTCACAACAAACAAATAAGCAACAATTAAAAAACACATCAAACCCCAAACAATATGATACTCAATTCAGATCCTATTTATCTATGCGATGGTTGTTTAATAAATTATAATATGAACCATATGAAAACTATTTTTTTTCTGATAACCATACAAAAAAGGAAAAATAGGAATGATCTAAAGTAATTTTAATAACATTTTAATTTCTGTTTTGGCTCTCTGAGTAGCACCATGGTGGTCAGCAAGAACAAATGAATGACAAAAGCACTCAGGAAGGGAGCCAAGAAGAAAGTGATTGGTCCTTTTTCTAAGAAAGATTGGCATGACGTGAAAGCTTCAGGTATGTTCAAGATTAGAAACATTGTAAAAACACTTGTCACAGGAACTTGTGGAACCAAAATTGCATCAGAGGTCATGTGTTTGAATTGAGCCTTGATCTAGAGAATGATGAAACTGCATTTAGAAAAGTCAAGCTAATTATTGAGGATGTTCAGGAGAAAGCTGTCTGACTAACTTCCATGATATGGATGTTACCAGGACAAAATACGTTCCATGGTTAAAAAAAAATGATAGTCTGTGATTGAAGCCCATGTTGATGTCAAGACAACTGATGGCTGTTTGCTCCATCTGCTCTGCTCAACCTCAACAACCAGAACAAGCAAGATGTTCTGTGAGCAACACCAATAGTTATGTTAGATCCAAAAGAAGATGATGGAAGTCATGACCTGAGAAGTTCAGGCAAAGGACTTGAAAGAAATGGTTAAAAAATTGATTTTATTCACCTTTGGGGAAGCATAGAAAAGGTTTGTAATCATTTATCCTCTTCATGATGTCTTCCTTAGAAAATAAAAATTGCTGGAGACACCCGAGTTTGAATTGGGAAAACTCATGGAGCTTCATGATGCAGGTGGTAGTTCCGGAGAAGCTTCCAGTGATGACCCAGGTACTGAAGCTGACCAAGCTGACAGACACGAAGCACCGGTCCTAGAACTGGTGTAAGATCCAGATGTTTTTGTATAGTGACAAATGAACAGTCCTATTTTTAAAAATGTATTTTAACTTAATCCTATGTACCCCAAATATTTCAACCTGTAATCAATATAACAATTATGAAATAATTCACACTTCTTTCATACAAACTTTTGAAATATGATATTTAACAGTCCTCTTGAAGCTGCCACATTTCAATATTCAAGTCAAACTGAGCTAGTCTATTATATTGAACTAAGTGGGTTTATTACTGTGCTTTTAGGAGAATTTAGCTCAGGGTATTAAGTAGCCATACAAATAAAATGTCTATTCTTGTTTTTAGGTGCTTTGTAATCACAGATGGGTCAAATAGCCAAATTTTGGTTTATAATTTTCTTCTCTTAAATCTTATTCTAAAATCCCTCTTTCATCTCACAGCAATATTGAGTAGTAATTGTACTTCCAATTTTAAATTACCACATATGGAGCTGAGAGGTGCGATGGTTCATGGCTATGGTTATAAATGATAGATTGACACTTCATATTCTACAGTCTGAAAGGGTCACAATCCATCCAGTATCTAATAAATTTTATTTTCCGCATTTGCATGCCTTCAGAGTGATGGTGGATAATATACACAGCAAAATGCTTTGTGCTTCTATAAAGAAATCCTAGCAACTCCAGCTTGTAATACTAATGGGAACAGCATCACACATGAACCATTGACTTTTTTTAGGGAAGGATAATCTTACTTTTTGTCATTTACAAACTGATATAGTCCCTTAAACTGTTTAGCTAAACATGTATCTGAGTATGTCCTGAGAAAAAGAGGAACTGATTCTTGTTTGTTTATTTATTTATTTTTAATTTATTCTTTGTGAATTTCATACAAGTATACAATGTATAATGATCATATCTATCCTCCTTATGCCCACCCCATCTCTTCCTGGACTATCTCAACATGTGACAACTGGTGCAACAGTATCATGCTGGTTTCTGATTGGATTTATTTGTATTTTTATCGTTTGTTTTGTGTTGCTGGTAATTGAACCTAGGGCCTCATATATATGATAGCTACATTCCTAATCCAGAAAGAAGTTATGTAAAAATCATTTAACAGTTTTTCCCAAAATCTCCTTATCACAACTAACTTCATTATGTCCATTTATACCTTATTGAAAATCTTTTTGGAACATTTATGGTTTTAATCGTTTTTTACTTCAATAATTTTTTTTTGTACATAAAACACTGTATAAATGTATGATTTCTGCTTCTGGTTAAAATATTTTCTTCTTAACTCTATTTTAAAATGTTTTATTTCAATTTATCTTAGATACACAGAACATTATCTATATAAATGTGGTATCATGTGATGTTTTGAGACATATATGCTCTGTTTAATGTCAAATTATGTCAGATCAAACATATCTACCTATATCTTTGATCATTTATCATCTCTTTATGATGCAAACTTTCAAAGTCCTTTCCTCTAGCTTTTGAAACATACAGCATATTGTCCTTATTTATAGACACAGTCTACCTGGGAGAAGGTTCTCTGAGAATGTATGTGAGGGATTGCCATAATTATGTTAACTGGTATAGGAAAATCTAACTATGTGGGTGGTATCATTCCCTGGGCTTGGAGATTCATTTCTGGCCTGTGAATGGGAGAGAGGAGACTGAGCTCTAGCAAACATGCATTGATCACTCTGTGTTCCTAATATGTATGCAATTTGATCAGCTCCCCCGAGCTCTTATTGCTGTGACTTCTCCATCGTGAGAGGCTATAACCTCGAACTGTGAGCTAAAATGAACCTGGTCTCTCTTTAAGTTGCTTTTGGTTGAGTACTTTGTCACAGAAAAGAAAAAAAGAACTAGGACAGAAATAGATAGTATATGTATAGTGCACAGTCTTGAAATAACATGAGAGACTCGTGTGCTGGAACATTGAACTTTGGTTGTAAGAATGGTTTTGCTTCACAAATGTTGAACTGAGACATTTAGAGCACTCTTCATAAATGGATAGTCATTACTCAATTGTGAGGACAACCACAATACAATAAAATGCAATATAATGTGATTTTAAAAATGTAGGAAACAAAATTAAGATGATGATAGTATGTATAGTTTCATGGGACATTACTTAAGATGAATCATGAAAATTTAAACTTACTATCAAATTTGATTGGATACCAGTAGAAAGACATTCTTAACAGAAAAGAGTTTTGTTCCTTTCTTGAGACACTGTGTTCTCATGACTTGAGGAACTATAAAATCAACAAGCAAAACACTGTTAACTCTGGTTAAGACAATAAACAACTTAAAGATCTCTTAATTTTAGTTATCTACTATAATAATAGAAAATGTTGCTTTCTGTAAGGTAAAAGCCTAGAGAGCTTTTGAGAATTACTGATGCTGTACAGGAGAGAGTTGTGTAGCTTGGTCTGTTTGAGGGGCCCTTGGCAGTATGATCAGGATCTGTGCCTGGTGCATGAACTGTCTTTTTGGAGCCCATTTCCTATGGTGAGATGCCTTGGTCAGCCTTGATGCAGGGGGGAGGGGCTTGGCCCTGACTCAACTGAATGTACCAGGCTTAGCTGTACCCCATGGGAGGCCTTACCCTGTAGGAGGAGGGGATGAGGGGTGGGTCGAGGAGGGGGAGGTGGCAGTGCTGGGAGCAGGAGGAGGGATGAGGGGGATCTGTGGTTGGTATGTAAAATGAATATAAATTTTTAAAAATTATTAATGATGCTGGTATCCCACCCAAGTCCACTTATGTCACAGTCACTTGGTATAAGACTGGATAATCGGTGGTATTATTCGTGATCATCTTATTCACGGAGGTGCAAACACATTATCAAATTGTTTCAATTTTTGGCTTCCTTTCTCTACATGCATGCTTTGTGGAGAAGTGACTCATCAGGGAAACGCTCTGTTTCTCCACGGCATGCTCTCAGGTCTCCCAGAGGGCAAACTTCAGTGCTGAAGCACATATGAAACCCCTGCTCCAATCCCATTTGCTCATGTTTTCATGGCTAAAGCAAGGCACAGAGCCAACTCGCACGTTCATTTAGGAGAGGGCTACAGAAAGTAATACTTCAGGGAGATGCAATTCATTAGGGGAAATTATTTAACAACCAACCAGGGCCTCCTGTCTATTTGGTAAAAGTAGTAGATGATACAGTGTGGTTTGAAGAAAGCAGGAAAAATGTTCTCTGCCACTCAAGAAGCCATTACCAACCTTTCATTCCAGTTTGCTGCTGGAGTTCATTTCAGACCCATTGTTCTTTTTTTTTTTTCCCTTTTTCTTTCAAGGCAAATAAATAAATACCTGGCTTCTTACAGAGAAACTAACCCAAATCAACCCCCAGTTGATTTCTATGTGTATAGTTGAGTAGCATCATCTTGGTTGTGTACTCTATTTCTAGCAATGATGGTTAGCTTGTAGAAGGAAAAACTAGTAGTAGTTGAACCCTAATTTTGGGGAGCAAATTCCAGGGAGAAGGAAACTCACAGAGGCTTTGAGGTTTCTTTATTTAGCTCTACAAAAGTTTCTTTTCTCGTACTGGAATGGGGGGTTCTTGCTACTGATTGTTTTGTTCTGTAGTCTTTCAGTAAAACCTGATGGGTAACAGTTTCCTTTTGATATTCAACTACTTTTTCTTTCTCTCTCTCTCTTTTACGTTTCTTTAAAAGGTTTTTCCCATCCTCCCCACCTGGAAAGCAAAAACAACAGAAAAGCATCAAACAAACAAAAAGCTCACAAAACAAAAATCAAAAGAGGCAAAAGAGCAACAAGACACAAAAAATGCCCAAACAAAGTAAAATGAAGCCAAAAGTCCACAAAAATACCATTAAGTTTGTTTTGTGTTGGCCAACAGTTCTTGGGTGTGGGGCCTGCTCTAGAGTGTGGCTGATATAATCCAGTGAGACTCTACTGGAGAAAGCTGACTTTGCTCTTTGTCAGCAGGTATTGATTACAAACAGCTTCTTAGTTAGAGGTGGTGCTTTGTGTTTACTTCCCCCTCTCAGTGTTGCGATGCCGCCTGGCTTGAATTTGTACAACTTGTGTGAGCCACCACTGTCTCTGTGAGTTCATATGTGCACCAGTCCGTTTGTGTCTGGAAGATACTATTTCCTTGGAGTCATCCATCACCTCTGGCTCTTATTCTCTTTTTACCTTCTCTTTCTCATAAAACCCCAAGCCTTGACAGGAGGGCTTTGGTGAAGACATCCCATTTAGGACTGAGTGCTCCAAAGTCTTTTGCACTTTGTATGTTGTCCAGTTGTGGGTGTCTGTGTTAATTCCCATCTACTGCAAGAAGAAGCTTCTTTGAGGTGAGTTGAGCAAGGCACTGACCTATGGGTATAGTTGTATGTCATTAGGAGTCATTTTATTACTATATTCCTTTAGCAGAATAATAGTATTAGGTTTTCCCCTATGCCCATGATCTATCTAGAGTCAGGTTCTTGGCCATTTCGGCAGTTTTTTTCTCATGTCTAACCTTTAGGATGTTACTTGTTATTCTCAACTGTTTTAGATAAGAACCACCATGCTCACTGGAACAAGTTCTTGCTGATGTGCTGACAGCTTAGTTTTTCTTGAGGACAGCTAATACTATGGATTAGCACATAACTTATTCATTTAAAAGATACGCACCATTTCAAGGAGATATATATACTAAGGGGATACCCTTTTGGGATTAAGGAAAAGCAGTACCAAAGAACACTAAACAATAATCTTGCCTAGTTCAACTCCATCTAAAGTTGAATAGAGGGATTTCCTCTGAGCTTCTTCTGACCGTGTTTCCTCTAAGGCTTTGGAGCAGCATGCCCACTGGCTTATCTCATTCTGTTAGCTGAGTGTTCAGTATCTAGCACTTGCTCAGGGGAGAGAACTTGCTTGCCCTTCGAATTTCCTTCCAAATCTCTTTTCTGCTTGACAAAGGCAGGGAGAAAAATAACAGGCCTCATTGTGACTTTGCAAGTCTCAAGTTGGAAAGCAATTTACTCAAACCACCTCTTCTCTTCTCCAGTAAAGCTTCCATCGGTACCCATAATTGTTATAAATGCTAACTTCAATCAGAGGCTTAAAATTATCCATTAACTACTCAAACAGGCACCTGGCTCCTTTTGAAACAGCTCTATTTTTTCAGAGCTACACCTCTTTTTATTTTTGGATATGGCTTTTGAAATTCATTTTAAAATAACTGTTTCCAAATGAGCAGGTGAAGGCATTGTTGAATGCACTGGATGATGCAATTGTCTTCACAGGAAAAGCCGAGGACTTCATACATCTGCACAACTCAAATAATTTTGCAGATCACATATATGCACATTTGGCAGAGACATAGAAATGATTTGATTCATAAACCTAGGCCTCTAATTCTAACTCTCTCATCAATTATTTGTAAAATTTTGCACATGTAATTTTACCATGGGCTTGGTTTTCCACAGAGTAACAATAGCACAGTGATGTGTACATTTCCTTCTAAAGTGATTGCTGGGTCAAATCATTGCCGACTCTGAGCACATTGCATTTTCCTTGAAGTTGACTTGATTCAGTCTCCTGTCTGAGGTCATAAATATTTGGAAAACATCTCCCACAAGTAACTGGAATCTAAATTTATTTTAAGATATGCTGCATGAATTTTTTAAGGAAATGAAGAGATTGGAGATGGTTCTTTACAACAGGAATTTTTCCAGTTAGTACTATAATCACTTCAGCCTTCTTGAAACTTAATCTGTGATCTTCTACTAGTTGATGCATTCTCCTGGGTTTTTTGTACATTTGATATGACTGGACCATCCAGGACCCTACTGATTCATGAACAAACCTGATAGGTGGGCAAATTATTTAGAGTTGTATTTTCTGAGGCAACTGCAATCCTTTTACAGTCTAGGAAAGTATTGTAAGTACAGGAAAGGAGACCATTTACAATTGTTCTGAGAAGGGAAATCCCAAACATGTAGATAACCTAGGGATCTGGTTAAAATGCAGGTTCTGATTTTGTATATCTGGGTTGGATATGAATGCCACTGAGTTCACAGACAGCACTTTGAGTAAAAAGGCACTAAGAGATTAAAGTAATCATATGTACATTTTGTATCAATTATAATTCAGTTTGCCCATTATAAAGATATAGAGGCAGCACACCAGTTGGGAACTAACTTGATGAGGGTCTCTTTTCAAGTGGCACATCAATAGAGTGGCATGCTTTAGCTTTAAATACTTATTACTTGCCTTCCTCTTCTTTTTTCAAGTGTTTTGACTTTTACTTAAGTAATTACTGTCACTATTAAATGGTGGCCTATATTTTTGTCCTTTGCAAATCCTCTATGCTATTATTCAGGCCTTTGTTTCATCTCTGCTCTTGGAAGTTGCCTTTATCAGGTTTGCCAGGTGGATTCTGTACATATCCAGAATTAATCTCCACTGCCCATCAGAATGTAGCCAACATCATTTAATCAAGAGAAGAAGCAGGGAAGGAAATTGACTGGGAGGAGAGATTTGGATCCCAGGGCCACTCCAACTTAAATGGATAAGACAAAGGAGAAAAGGCACTTTCTGCTCAGATCTTTGTACAACGGATATTGCCAGACTTTCGATGTCTTTGTCCATTGCAGAACTGTCTTCCTGGCATAGAGGTTGAAATCATAGCTTTCTCCAGCATTGTTCTAAAAAATATTGCTATGGCAAAACATTTTGGGATCGACAGCTTGTCTTCTTCTCTTTTTGTGACTCCATTTGGGAATTAAATGTGGAGGATGCATAAAGGGAAAGGAAGTTGACATGTTTCCTTAATTGTGCTAAAAAAAATCTCTAAATATATTACTAATATCTAATATCACAAGCCTATTTGGTGTATTTAATGCATAGCCAGTTATGCATAAATTTCAAATGAATGGCTGATTTTTTTTCTTTTAGTAAAGGGAAAAGTCATTTTCAGATTAAGAAGTGGTTCATTTTTTTAATGAAAATTCTTTTGGTTCTGCTCTGCAGAAATAAATCATCAAAGCTCTCTCTGTAATGCTGCAAATATTTTGTACTTGTGCATTTTAAAATAAAAATTGAAATCATTTTAAAGTTGATCAATTAGTCTTCAGCAAGGTTAAGTACATTTGGGTATTAGCATGCTATTGCATAATACAGTGAGCCAAAAGAACAAAAAGTAATTGGCTAAGTTTAAAATGTTCATAGAGTCTTTACTTGCAGGCGACCTTGAAGAAGGCAATAAATGGGTTTTTAACGCATTAATTTTTCAGTCAAAGGAACCAAGAAGTTAACTAACTAAATTCAAGGTCTGGGTAAGCCAGATGAACAACAGAGAATCTGTTGTCTCATATTCTTCATCACAGTAGAAGCAATATTTGGGAGAGAATATATTGGGGAAAATGACTTTTTGAAAAACACTTCTCTAAGACTGACACTATGCATTGTTGTTTTATCCCTGGCAGGAATACTTCCTTCTTGTCTGGTGAAACAAGTAAAACAATTGTAGTAGGCAGCTTCTAATATGTAGCTCAAGTTTGTCTGACCTGAGTATCCACATGTAATAGGTTGCAGAATACTTCTCAATCTGTTGTCAGTGGCAGAGTAATGCATATATATGTGTAAGTATACACACACACACACACACACACACACACACTCACACCCTCTGCAATCAGAACTTTCTGCTTTTTCCAGGCTGTGTGACATCAGCAAGTGTGCTTTCCATGCTCAGAGGGAGGGAGGGCTCCCTGTGGGGTGTGCTGAAGTCTCTGGGGAATAACTTTAGTGCTGATGCTCTAGTTTCTTGCTTTGGGACACAAATCCATCCTGACACACATCTGCAGAAAAAAAAAATAGCCCACAGTTCACCAACAGCAGCGTTTCTGGCAGAATCCTGGCTTCTTCAGGTGAGGTCAGCCACCTGCATGTTTGTGAATATCACAGAACAGAGAGAGGACATCGGACTGCTGCTCAGGTTTCCTCTTACTCGGTCGTCTTCCTTGTGTCCTTTGGAGTTAATCTTTATAGCGTCCTTTCTTGTAGGAACCATTCAGCTATTGAAATGCCTGAAACTGAGTATGTGATAGATGCTATTAAGGATTGCTTGTATGAACTTAATCTTTGGCCTTGACTCAGATCCTCCTGAAAAGGTTTTTTTATTTTCACTCCAGGTGAACTCTGCTTAGCTGGTCTCCTAAGACTTGAGATTTAACCCCATTGTTGGATCAAGTAGCCGATGGTCTGCAGATTATGATAAGGTACCAAGGATGTTTGTTAGACAGGGACCTTACATGTCATGGTGCAAATAGTTTGAAAACAGTGAGGCAGTATTAGTGTCTTTTTGTTCTATGATACTTTATCACCATTAGCATACTGATATTGGAGAAAACTGTGTTGAAAACCCCAACTTTTTAACTATTGCTTCCTAGTACTAGTGAATAAAATGTCTTGTAAATGAAGCTCATTCATTCCATGCTCACAACAACTTGTATCACTAGTGAGCAAAACTTTGATTTTTTTTTTAACCAGTGTGTGGAAATCTTATAGAATCAAGCTTGAGGTACCATAATGGTACCTCAAAGCTTTAGTACCATAAATGGTACTTGTGGCTTAAGTTTTATCCAGTCTTGCCTGGCTCACACTCAGGACAAATCTCTCTTACCCACCAGTCCTGCAGCTACTCAGACCCATTTGAGTAAATACACAGAGACTTATATTGCTTACAAACTGTATGGCCATGGCAAGCTTCTTGTTAACTAGTTCTTCTATCTTAAATTAACCCATTTCTATTAGTCTATAAATTGCCATGTGGCTTGTGGCTTACCGGTACCTTACATCTCGCTTGTCATGGCGGTGGCTGGTAGCATCTCTCTGCCTCATCCTTCTACTTCCCAGAATTCTCCTTTCACCTTGTCTGGCCTATACTTCCTGCCTGGCTACTGGCCAATCAGTGTTTTATTTATTAACCAATCAGAGCAACACAATTTGCATACAGAACATCCCACAGCACTTCCCCTTTTCTTTTTTTCAAAAAGAAAGGTTTTAACTTTCACATAGTAAAATTACAGATAACAAAACAATTATCAAGCTAGAATTACAGTTACAATATCTAGTTTATTTATAATAACTAGTCTATTTGTATTTGGCAAAATTAAAGAAGATGTCCTATCTATCTTATATTTGTGAATCTAAGGTTTCATATGTAACTTATCTTTTATCATAACTAAGGAAAATTATAACTATCTAGTCTTCAACTACATCAAAGACCTCAGAAGAATATAATATTACCTGAAAAATGGGAGAAGGATGCAAGCAACTTTCGGGAGTCTTGAGAGAATAGTCAGAGACAGCTGGAAACCTGGACAGTCACCTAATGTTCCTTTGTAAAGTTGGGGGAGAGGCAGGGTAAGACAGATTTGTCTTGACTGTGGGCCAGAAAACTCCAGCTATAGGTACTAAAGAATTAGAATGGAGCTGGGCAATGGTGGCACATGCCTTTAATCCCAGCACTTGGGAGGCAGAGCCAGGCGGATCTCTGTGAGTTCAAGGCCAGCCTGGTCTACAGAGTGAGATCCAGGACAGGCACCAAAACGACACAGAGAAACCCTGTCTCAAAAAACCAAAAAAAAAAAAAAAATAGAATTATGGCAAAAATTGTCAATTTTGCTTACTCATAAGTCTTGAAAAATGTATTTTATATATCCTTATTTTTGTACTTTTACACTTAAATCTATAACCTATTTAAAATTGATTTGGATACTAATTTGCATATATGGATTAATATCTTTTTCAGTTGTACTTTTAAATAATTCAATATACTTTATAGATAAGTACAATTTTCCCTATTGCACTTCAGAGTCAATTTTTGTCACAAAGCATGTTCCTGTACATGGGTAGCTTGTTTTGGACTCTATTTTGTTACATTGGCCTTTTTGTCTCTCCCCATGACAATGTCATATAGAATTAATTATAAGATTAATGAAGTCTTACCATCTAAAAAACTCCTTTGACTTTTTGCTTCTTCAAGCTTTCCATGGCTATTTCTGGCCTTTTCATTTCTTTATACATTTTATCATCAATTTGTGCATTTGTGTAATGACTGAGCTTAAATTTATAGTTCAATTTGGGCCGGAATGATGCCATTGTAATCTAGAGTCTTTTAGTCCATAAATATAATGTATCTGGAAGGGCTTTAAAGATCTGTAGTGCATCTCTGCTTCTTGCCAAATAAAGCATTTAGTTGAGTACCAGATACATCCTGGAGTATTGGCTTCAGTATCACATTCTGCTCTTGCCCTCTTCTGCCTTCAGAAACCCAGGATTATTAGCATTATCATTTTTTGGGGGGTGTGTAGGAATCTTCATTTTCACAAAAATTCTAAACACAACACCTCTTTATATTACATACCTATTCATCATACAATAAAAAATACAAGCTGTGATGAATCACTTGCTCATGAAATGTAAATTATACTAGAGTTATGCACATTTTATCAGGAAATAGCTTTAATTGGTGCAACTATGGCCACAATACTTTCACATATCCCAAAAATCTTCACATTGTAGAACCTCAGAGGCATGCAACCATAAGCTCAGAAGTTTCAAGATTAGCTAGATGGTGGTTAATTTTGAAGACTCTGTTCTGTTTCTTTCTAAGAGCAGTGAGCTGGCCAGAGTGAGTTTATCTTTTGGAGATATCAATGAAAAAAAAAAGAACCCTATTGCACAAATGCCTTTCAAGTCCTCTCTTCTCACTCCTCTCTTCCCCTCCCTTGCTCTTCCCTCCCCTCTCTTCCACTCTTCCCTCTCCTCTCCTCTCCTCTCCTCTCCTCTCCTCTCCTCTCCTCTCCTCTCCTCTCCTCTCCTCTCCTCCCCTCCCTCCCCTCTCCTCTCCTCTCCTCTCCTCTCTTCTCTTCTTTTCTCTTCTCTTCACTTCCTCTCTCCCTCTGGTATATGTATGTATACATATATGAGCATGCATATGTGGAGGCCAGATGCTGGCATCAGGTGTTTACTCTCCATCTTATTTTCCAAGACATGGTTTTGTCACTGAATCCAGAGCTCACTGACTCTGCTAGGCAAGGATGACTTGCAAGCTCCAGGGATCTGCTTTCCCAGTGGTTGGTTTACAAATGCATACCACTACACCCCGCTTCTATGTGGGTACTGGGGATTCATACTTCGATCCTTATGATTGTTTGGCAAGTACTCTGCTAACAGAGATGCCTTCCCAGTCTCAAGCTTCTCATCTCTTGATATTCAGTTGTGAAACACAAGTCAGTAGATGAATCGAAAACTAAGGGGTGGGTAAGTATATTCTGCCTTCTGAACTGGAAAGATGAATGGATAATTTTTAACAGCAACCCAATAAAACATCCTTGGGAAATCTTGTAAATTCTTAATACTAATTCTTTTGCTAGATGCTGCTGTAAAAATACCAGGAATTAGTGAGTGGCTTTATGACACTTTGAGAGTTCTTTCTTTAGTGTGTGTCTGTCCAGTCTACAGTTCATCAGTAACACACACATGCCCTGACTTGTGAGCCCTACTTATTACTGATTTAAATATCCATTATTTCAAGATCCAGCAAAAGTCTTTCTTCTTTTAGAAACTTCACAAATTCTAATTTTGGGTGTTTCTAAAATGTCCCCCGCCTGGTTTTTAATAGTATTTACAGCATACTTTAGCCCATTAAAGCATCTATACATTGGGTTAAAGGCCAAGTTGGTTTGTTATACATAGAAGATTGCAATATGTCATCCCCTTTTCTTTATGTTGTGCCTCTTAGAAAAAAGCAGTGTAACTGACTCAAAGTATTTATTAAATTGTGTATTTTAGTCTATTTATATACTTTATATGCTTCAACTGAACTCTAATTAAGAAATTCTCTCTTTTTGCACAGTAGAAAGAAAATCAGAGCCAGAGTGTCAGGTGTGTGTGTGGGCACTATGGAACACTGTCTTCTGAGTATGACATGTCCAATGTAATCACAGTCGCACAGCAGCAGAGGTGGCCTACAATGAGCCTAAACTGGGCCCGTTAATAGTCAGTAATAGGGTAGAGAGAAATCCATGTGGCCCGTACCCTTCCTACTGAACCATGAGCTACTGATGGATATGAAGACACTGTATTTGTCACTTCTTAATTGGCTTTTTAAGTCTATAATACATATGGAATATTAATATTGACCTAGTTATTAGTTATTTTATGCAATATTATTTTAATGACTGAATTACACCCTACTGTGCAATTATGCAATAATTAATTTATCTGGTCTCTTTTGTGCACATTTAGGCTTTTCTAATTTCTTTTCTCATAAGCATCATTTTATAGTAAATGTTCACATAGCCATAAATTTTTCAAAGCCCTCTGATTCCTTTTGCAGCACTTACCCCTTAGGATAAACTCCTAGAAATAGATTGTTAGATCAAAAGATTATACAAATGACAAATTAATTCTCCTCACATGCATTGCCAAATTGCCTCTGCTCAAATTATTCTCTCTCTCTCTCTCTCTCTCTCTCTCTCTCTCTCTCTCTCTCTCTCTCTCTCTCTCTCCACTTACAAGCAACTTGTCTCATGAGCTCATTCTGTCTTTTGTTTACTTCCAGTGATCTCTAGGAACCCTAAGGGATGTGCGATTTTATGAGCTGTTGTGCTATACGCTCAACTGTGCAAGCAGAGCGGAATTCATGTCAGACACACATTGGTGTCTACCTCATTGTGGTTCATCTTTACAGAGAAAGCCCTTAAGCTTTCATTGTAGCCCCCCAGGGAAATAGCCAGCCAAAAGTTTCAAATCTCAAGTCAAATGTCACACCAGCAACAATAAAAGGATCTGTTGCTAGCATTTCAGTTTTCAAAAAACTGGTTGAAGCACCTGTCAATGGCAGAGTTCTATTCCTAAGGATCATCTTTTTTTCACTGACAGCTTTCCAGAAATGGTAATATTCTTACAATGTGGGTAACATAGATAGTGCTAAAACAAAATCACTGCACACATGGGACATCCACTGTAATTTTGAAAGGAAATATTAGTACAATAATTTCATAGCCATTTTTCATTGCTGTTCAAAGAACAGTGTGTTTCTCAATATAGGCAGTCAATAAACATGAGATGAAAATTGGATGGATAAGAAATGAATGTTCTTTGTGAGACTTTTTGAGTAGTTGTAGTATTTTATAGGCTCTAGCCATGGACAGGTCATAGCTACATTATTTATGAGTCTTGTGTAACTGTGAAAGAAAATATAAATTGATTTATATATGGACCAGAAAGGGTAAGCAAGACAAATCACCTTTATTTATTGTAAATATTACACTTTTGTCATCTTGATGTGAAATAAGGTGAGTGGTGTGGCAGAATTAGGTTTGGGGAGTTTGAATAAAAAGGACAGCTCTAATTAGTTCTCGAAAACTGGGTGTTAACATTTTTTTTTTAATTTTAAGTTTTTTTTTTTCATTTTACATACCAACCACAGTTTATCCTTTCTCCTCTCCTCCCATTCCCCTCCACCTCCCCCCCATTCCCCCCCACCCACTCCTCACAGAGGGTAAGGCCTCCTATGTGGAGTCAACAAAGTCAGGCACTTGAAGTTGCAGTGGTCCAAGCCCCTCTCCGCTGTATCAAGGCTGAGCAATGTATCCCACCCTAGGGAGTGGGCTCTCAAAAGTTAGTTCATGCACCAGAGATAAATCCTGGTCCTACTGCCAGGGGCCCTTCACAACCAAGCCACACAACTGTCACCCACATGCAGAGGGCCTAGATCAGTCCCATGCAGACTCCCCCAGTGTCAGTCCAGAGTTCATGAGCTCCCACTAGCTCATGTCAGCTGTCTCTGTAGGTTTCCCCATCATGATCTTGGCTGCTCATCCCTGCTCATGCAATCTGTTAACAGTTGTTTTAGGCAATTGGATTAGCAACAAGTTTGTGTAGCAGGCAAGAAGAGAATTCCTATGGGGAAGTCAGAAATGTTTTTGTCACACTGCTTTCTCTTTAAGACCCCCTCTCTCCAACCACTTCTTTAATGCACTACAGAAAACATTATTTTGTAGAAGAGAATGTGCATAGTTAAAATATTTCTGCATGACAAATTACCCCCAAACTGAGTGCCTTCAAATAACTCGTATTTATTATTTCAGTTTCTGTGGAGCCACATATGGCTTAACTGGCTCTACTGTGTCATCTCAAGGCTCCACATGAAGGATCTGATACTGCTTAATATATTCTTGAGATTGTTAGTGTCATGCTTAGCTGATAGCCTGAGGTTTCTTTTGCTATATGGCTTCCTGATGGGGCATTATCCAATACTGCAGCTAGTTACATCACTTTGCATACATAAAGGGGGAGAGAGAGATAAACACAGGGAAAGAGAACATAAAGATGTGCATCCCCCAACCAACTCCATAATGACAGTATTTGCAGCCTACATCAGTCTTCTATGTCTTTACATCTTTTGCATATTTGCACCTGTGTGTGTGTGTGTGTGTGTGTGTGTGTGTGTGTGTGTGTGTATACATGAACATGTGTGTGCATGCATATAGAGACCTAGAGATGTTATTGGGATTTTTCTTCATCATTCTCTACTCTATTTTTTGAGGCAGGTTCTCTCACAGAACTTGGCACTTACTGATTCAGCTAGGCTGCTTAGCCAGCAACCCCCAAGCTCCTCCTCTCTCTACTTCCGTAGTACTGAGATGACAGGTGTGCACCAGCTTGCCCAGCTTTGTGTGGAGATACTGGTACATAGAATTGGGGTTCTCCTGCTTGTCAGCAAGTACTTTACTAAGTGTTCTGTCTCTCCACCCTCAGACTTTTTTTTCTTGGAAACTGACTATTCATTCTCCTAAACATGTCCTCTTTTTTGTTTTTAACTCCTTATTTAACATTATATTGAAAAGGGTCTTACTATGAGACTATTTGCTTCAAGAACAACAATGGCAAGAAACATTTGACTAGGAAACTGCTCTATGATAGGATTATGCAAGAGCTACAGAGATTTTAAACTCATCTTTCCATTCAAAGCAATGAATCTTTTCAGATTCCCCAACTATTGTGCATAAAGTGTTTCAGGAATACATAGATGAATGTGGGTACCCGCACTAAATGTTTGTTTAATCATTAAGACAACTCCATTTCCCATGCCCATGGACGATTCTAGACTTGTTTCAGGAAAGAAGTGCTTCTCAGTTTTGTTCCACTTGTACTTGCAGTTACTTGTACTGCTTTCAGTAGCCACGCAGCTTGGGTGGTCTTTACAGGTTGTGATATAGCATGAAAGTAACCCCGTACAGTCAATACAAATCAGATAAATCAATGGTTCTCATTATTTGGTGCTGGACCACTAACATCAGAATCACTTGGAAACCTGCTAAAGATAGCCTATTCTCAAACCCTATATCAGACTCAACAAAGGTTCACAGGTTGCTACCCAGCAACCTGTGTTTTATGGAATTGTCCAGATGATTACAGATGAAAACCACTGACTAAGAAAATCCTTGCTGGTGAGATTTTATGGGTGCAGCTTGTGGCATTCCTAGGAGACACAATCTCACAGTAAACTCCATGATCCTCTGCCTCTTACAAGCTTTCCTCTCACTTTCTTATGCAATGTTTCTGAGCCATAGGAGCTAAAACATTTGGAAGATATATTCAATGGGACTGGGGTCCAAATGGTTAGCGCTGAAAACATAATACAAGTTATGTTATACAGATTATATTAAAAAATATAAATGCATAAATGCACACAATAACTATAAGTGAAAAAAGAGGCCATGAATTTTAAGGGATATATGAGAGGGTTTGGAGGGAGGAAAGAGAAGGGAAAATTATAATCTCAAAAATAAATAGCAAAAAGAAAACAAAAGTTAACAGGTTTTCTACCCTGTCTCAAAGATTGCTTGGATCCAAATTTGAAGGAGGGATTAGCACCAAAGGCCCTCAAAAATTCTCACTTGAAAAATCCCTGTCTCTTTCATTGTCTTTCTACTACCTGCTGCTTCTCCACCTTTTCCCCTTTCTGATTTCTGGGGGCCTACTGTATTCCTCCACAGGTATTTTTTTCTCTGCTCTTAAAATCACTGTTAAACACAACCTGAGAAGCTAGCTATCTGAGGACAGAGACAGATGTGCACAGAATCAGAGCATGGACTGAAAGATATAAGTCCCTGTAATGATCACGGTGGAGATAAATGTTGGCCAAACCTGAGAAAGGATTATTTTGTTACGGCTGGGAGGATTGCAGAAGGTATTATGGAAGAGATAGCACTTGATCTGAGTTTTGGAGGATGTGAAGCATTTTAATAGATGAAAAAGGGGGATTGGTATTTTGACATATTCCCAAAGTGATATTAGATGTCCGTGGGAATCTGTAGGTATAGGGACTAGAATTACAGTTTTTCCCAACTTGCAACATTATCTATCTATTAAAGCCTATAATTCAGGGTTGTTTCCCCCTTTCATCTTGTAAATATTCTGAGTTTGCTTCCACCCTGGTACTAGTATCCACCAAACAAGTTGAGGTTGGTACATTTGTGGATGATGAAGAAAATTTGAGAGTTAATAGCCTGTACAAGACTATATGAAAGCAATTTCATTTTGGTCTTAGTCCAGTAAGTCATCAGAGCAGGTTTATGATTTTACAGATCAGAATGATGAGTTGAGGGATTTGGCTGGAAAATAGTAGGAGAGTGGGGTATTAAGAAAAGTTTCTAATTTGAAAAAAAAAGAGAGAGAGAAAGAGCCTAAAGGAGATAAATGGGCATTGATACTCTTATTTTATGTAGACTTATAATGTCAGAATAGATTATAGGGGTTTTAAATGGAAAAGATCCCCTTCCCCAGGGACATTCAGCAATTCCTGAAGACACTTTTTTGTTGTCATAATAGAATGGAAGGGAGAGGATGTAGCATGCTGCACATAACTTGTAGACTGATGTTGGATGAGAATGCTGCTAAAGATTGTAAATCACCAGAAAGCATTTGTCCAACTCCACTTGAAAGGCCTGAAATGTTTCACGTGAGAAACCTTGATTAAAATGGAATAGACATCACAAGTAGATGGGGGAAGAGGTCTAGATGGGGAGGTGGGCATGGGAACAGGAGGGATCAGGTGGGGAGGAGAACGAACAGAGAGAGTACTGGGAAAGACAACTGGAACCATAAGCATCTCTGGAATAAGATAGAAATCTAGTGTAATGGAAAGTCTCAGGATTCCATAAGGATGACTCCAGCTAAGACTCCTAGTGATGGGAGATATGAACATGAACTGGCCATCTCTTATAACCAGCTAAGACTTCCAGTGGAGGAATTGGGACCCCAACCCAGCCACATAATCTCTGACCTACAATTTGCCCTGCCCACAAGATATGCCGGGGTAAAGGAAGTGCAGACATTATGTGAGTGGCTAACCAATGACTGGTCCAGCTTTAAATCTATACTATGAGAGGGAGCCTACCCACAGCAATATCTAGAGAGACAGGATCCAGAGACTGGGCAACCTAGAGACCAAGGATAGAACCAAACATGATTAGCAAAAAAAGAAAAAAGTCAATAAAATGATTTCTAATGATTTTCTGTTTTACTTGTAGACGATTGCCTAGCAAAATTATCATCAGAGAGGCTTGACCCAGCAACTGATACAAACAGATGCAGAGACCCACAGCCAACCATTAGGAGGATCTCAGAAAATCCTGTAGAATAAGGTGAGGAAGGATTAGAGGGGCCATGGGAAAACACAGAGTCAACTGACCTGGGCTTAGGGGGATAACAGGGACTGAAATGTCACCAGAGAACTTGCATGAGACTGACCTAGGCTATCTACACATACATTATAGCTGTATAGCTTGGTCTTCTTGTGGGACTCCTGGCAGAGGGAGTGGGGGCTGTCTGACTCTGTTGCCTGCTTTTGGGCCCCTTTCCTCCTGCTGAGTTGCCTTGTCCAATCTTGATAGGAGGGAAGTACCTAGTCTTGCTGCAACTTGACATCCCAATGCTGGTTGATATACATGGAAGGCCTGCTCTTTTCTGAAGGAAAGAGGAATGGATGGTGGGGGGAGGTTAGGGGGAGGGACTGGGAGGAGAGAAGGGAGGGGAAACTCTGATTGGGCTGGGACAAATTAATTAATTGATTAAAGAATAAAAACTTTTGTTAGATGAATAAATAGAAAGAAGAAAAAAGGATGAAAGAAGGAGGTTGAATTGTGCTAGGTCCCAAGTTTGCTGTTGCCATTGTTTATTGTTCTTAACTATTTGAATTAGTAACAATTAAAGAACTTACTGTATTAATTAAAAATACATTCAAAATCTATTACATTGACTAAATTTAGCCACACTCCAGATGCTGGTAAGTATGTAAAGACACCAAGCAGGATCAACCATTAACTTCTTGTAGGAATGTGTAGTGGTGTGGCCTGTAAGGAAAATGGCTTGACAGATTCTTCTAAAACTAAACCTGTAATTGTCACACAAAGAGTAATAATTTTACTCTTGGTATTCATTCAAGGGAATGAAATTTTTAACCTTCAAAGATCTGTCCACAAATATTCAAAGCAGATCTGTCCATAGCACCCCCAAACTGGAAATACCGATGTCCCATAATGAGTACATGGTTAAACAAATCATACTTTTATCCATCCCATGTACCATTACTCACTCATAAAAAGAATTGTTTATCAATACAGACAACTAGAATGAATCTTTTGAAAATTATGCTGAGTGAAAAAAACCACCATATTCCAAATGGGTTATTTATATAACATCAAAAAATCTTATTTAGATAACGTTCTTTTAATTTTTAATTTTAAGACACTTATTTTTAGTTGCATCTGCTCCCTTCAGTCATTGGATGAGAGTTCTACCACGACAGTTAGAGTGTTTGGCCATCCGATCACCAGAGTAGGTCAGTTCGGGCTTTCTCTCGACCATTGCCAGTAGTCTATTTGTGGATTTCTGGGGACCTCTCAAGCACTTTGCTTCTTCCTATTCACATGGGGTCTTCATTTATCATGGTCTCTCTTTCCTTGTTCTCCCTCTCTGTTCTTGATCCAGCTGGGATCTCCTGCTCCCCTAAGCTCTCTTTCCCTGACCATTGCCCTTCATTATCCCCCCTCATGTCCAGTTTGCTTATGTAGATCTCATCCATTTCTCTGTCGCTAGGCGATCCCTGTGTCTTTCCCTGTGTCTTTCTTAGGGTCCTCTTTACTAGGTAGCCTCCCTGGAGTTGTGAGTAGCAGTCTAATCATCCTTTGTTTTACATCTAGTATCCACCTATGAGTGAGTACATACCATGTTTGTCTTTCTGAGTCTGGGTAACCTCACTCGGGATGATTTTTTTCTAGATCCATCCATTTGCCTGCAAACCTCATGATGTCATTGTTTTTCTCTGATGAGTAGTACTCCATTGTGTATATGTACCACATTTTATTTATCCATTCTTCAGTTGAAGGACATCTAGATTGTTTCCAGGTTCTGGCTATTACAAACAATGATGCTATAAACATAGCTGAGCATGTGCCCTTGTGATATGATTGAGCATTCCTTGGGAATATGCCCAAGAGTGGTATAGCTGGGTCTTGGGGGAGATTGATACCAAGTTTTCTAAGAAAGCACCATATTGATTTCCAAAGTGGCTGTACAAGCTTACATTCCCACCAACAGTGGAGAGAGTTGCCCTTGCTCCACATCCTCTCCAGCATAGGCTGTCTTCAGTGTTTTTGATCTTAGCCATTCTAACGGGTGTAAGGTGGTATCTCAGAGTCATTTTGATTTGCATTTCCCTGATGATTAGGGATGTTGAGCAATTTCTTAAATGTCTTTCAGCCATTAAAGCTTCTTCTGTTGAGAATTCTCTGTTTAGCTCTATATCCCATTTCTTAATTGGACTGTTGGGAGTTTTGATGTCTAATTTCTTAAGTTCTTTATATATTCTAGATATCAGCCCTCTGTCAGATGTGGGGTTGGTGAAGATCTTTTCTCATTCTGTAAGCTGTCACTTTGTCTTGTTGACCGTGTCCTTTGCCCTACAAAAGCTTCTCAGTTTCAAGAGTTCCCATTGATTGTTTCTCTCAGTGTCTGTGCTACTGGTGTTATATTCCTTAATATAACAAAATCATATCAAAAGAGACCAGAATACTGGTTGCCTCTAGTTTAAAACGGGGAAGGGAAGCATAAGGAAGGTAGGCTAGTCTTCAGAATACTCATTTTTGTGCCAATGGAATTGCTCAGAACCTTGAGTGAGTAAAAGTAAAATTAAGAACAATTGAACAATCTTGATGCATTCATTCAATATTAGTGTCCTGGTTGTGTTATTCTACTATAGTTTATAAGACATAATTGAGTGAAATCAGATGCAAGGTATACAGGTTCTCTAATTTTTTAATTATTTTTTACTCAGATAGTATTCATACACCTTTATGGATACAGTATGACAACACATGTATATAATGTGTAGTGATCAAATCTTGAAAAGAATCGCTGGCAGCTGCTCAAATATTAATTACTTCTGTGTGTCAGGGGTTTTCATACTCTCCTAATTGGTTTCAAATATGTCATAGGCCATTGCTATTCCCCCTTCTAGTGTCATGAGAATCCAGAATTAATTCTTCCTTTTTGTGTTTGATGCCCTTTGCCACTCCCTACCCACTTATCCTTCCTGTTCCAATCCATTTTCCAACAAGATTGGTATTTTTTATTTTCGATAACTGATATGTGAGGTTTTCTTTTTCTTTTCTTTTCTCTTCTTTTCTTTCTTTCTTTCTCTCTTCCTTCCTTTCTTTCTTTCTTTCTTTCTTTCTTTCCTTCTTTCTTTCTTTCTTTCTTTTTTGACAGGGGATTCAGAAATAGCCATTCTAACTGGGATAAGATGATATCTCATTTTGGTTTTGATTTGCATTTCCTTGATGACATAATGGTGTTGAATATTTTTTCATATACCTGATGGCCATGTATGGTTTTTTTTTGGTGGGGGGGAGTGTCTGTTCAGATCTGCAGCTCATTTTCAGTTGGATTATTTACTTGGTGGTATAAAAATTTTTATTGCTTTATACATTCAGCATATGAATCTCTTCTCATAAAATAGTATTTTCAGCCACCTGTAGTTTGTCTCATATATCCACTGATTGCTTCCTTTGATGTAAAGAAATTTCTTAGTTTGACATAATCATATTTATCTGATTTTACTTTTGTTGATGGTTCATTTGGGGTCTTATAAAACATCTTTGGGAAGCTAGAGAGCTCAGTTGATAAAGTGCTTACCATATGTACTAGTTAACTTTAATGGTCAACTTAACACCATCAAGAGTCCTCTGAAAGAAAATCTCAATTGATGAATTGCCTAGATCAGACTGGCCTTTGAGTATGTCTATGGGGGGTTGGCTTGATTATTAATTGATGTGGGAGATGCCAGTCCACTGTGCTTAGCACCATCCCTAGGCAAATTTTCATGAAATGTAGAGGAAAGATAACTAAACATAAGTAAGCCAACAAGCATAATTTTTTTTTCAGATTCCTGCTTTGGGTTCCTGCCCAGGCTTCCTTCAATGATGAACCATAAGTCAAATAAATCCTAAGTTACTTTTGTGAGAGTGTTTTATCAAAAAAAGAAAGAAAGAAAGAAAGAAAGAAAGAAAGAAAGAAAGAAAGAAAGAAAGAAAGAAAGAAAGAAAGAAAGAAAGAAAGAAAGAAAGAAAACTAGAACATCATGTAAGCATGAAACCCAAGTTCAATATCCAGGATCCATGGGTAAAGGCCAGATGTGGTAACACACACCTGCATTTTTTTTACATTGGAAATGTGGAGACAGATTCATAAACATTCTGGCCACCCAGTCTAGCCTACTTGATGATCTCCAGGTCAATGGAAAGAAACCTGTCTCAATAAACAAGGTGGATGACACCCAAGGTTACCCTCTTTCAAACATGTGCATATATGTGTGTGCATCCCAAATTAACATAATACACTCTGTATAATATGCTCAATATATATGTGCTCAAAACCAGAAAAATATTTGCCCATTTGTTTTAAAATGTTTCCTCTGTATTTTCTAACAATAATTTCATAGACTTAGGTCTTCATATTTAGTTATTTGACATATTTAGTTGATACTTTTGTATGGTAGGAGGAACTAGTCTCATTAATCTGAATTTATCCAGTGCTCCCAGCATCTTTTATTGGAAATACTTTCCCCAATGTGTAATTTTGGTGACTTTGCCAAAAAGCAGTTGCATGTGAATATATGGATTAATTTCTGGAGTGTTTATTGTAGTGATCCTTATCTACTTTCCTGGTTTTGCTTACAAAGTGCCACTGTCTTTCCAACTGCATGTGTTTCACTAGAACAAAATAATATCATCTGTTGTCAGCACAAACAAAACACAAGAAATAAGCTTATCCTGTGTTTGACTATAACTTGTCTCCAATTTACTATGATTATAGAACCAATAAAGAATATGTAAAAATTAAAGTCATCAGAATCTTTAAGAATAACATTCCAAGAAAACAGAAGTTTTTAAAGTAAATTTTATCCCCAGTTTACTTATTCAGCATTTATAATTAATATGCTTCTGATTGTAACTTTGTGTGTATCACCTATGTAAATGTTGAGCCTGTAATATATGTTGGGTTTTTTTTTTTTTTTTTTTTTTTTTTTTTGGTTAATTTGTCAGTTAAACATATTCTGTTTGTTCAAAAGGAGCAGGGGGTTTTCACCCACTTTGCAGTGGTGCTATTAGTTTTGCTTATAAACCAGTCACCATCATACTTCTAGTAATAATGAGAATTCAGAGAACAGTAGATCAAAGATTTAAATCCTGCTTTGGAAAATGAAAGATGTTACTATTTCTGAAATTACGGATGGTAGAAAGCTGTAGGAGAGGGTAAGGTAAGGTCTTTCAACTCTTCTGTTTGATTTATTTGACACATAGAAGATAATTATAGTCTACATGTCAAGACAAGATAGAACCAGTGTCAGCGTGATTTCAGAGAAACATCCGAAAAATGACATGGGGCAAAGATATTATGTGTCTATAAAAGGTGAAACAAATTCTCTTTAGTTAGTGAGCAGTATGATAATTAAAGAAATTATCTTGCAAATTTTTTAGAAGGAAACTGGGTTAAGATAAAAAAAACTACTTATTTGACTCAGAGTAATAATATGTGTTTTAACAAGTATTATGAAAATAGTATGAATGCATCTTAAGGCACAAAAAGAAGCTGAAAAATGAATTGGCAGTGAGGATTATTATTATTGTCTTGATCCTGTTATTAATGTAAATTCTTATATTTTTGTAAAATGTTTGCTCATGGTCCTGTTGAATGTGCCTCCTCTATTTTAGGACATACATTAAAGGTTCATCATTCGTGAAAATTTCATACATGTATACAATGAAACATGACCATATTTACATCCCATTTATCACTTACCAAATTTTTGTTATGAATTTTAACCCACAAATTATAAAGAATGCAGGGCTCATAAATCTCTTGGATAATCAGATGTCTTTTTTAGTGATATAAAAACATTTTTAATAAACACTTTTCTTGACATATCCTCTGTATCATGTGTAATTTTTTAAATTTACTTTAACATTAAATTTATGAATGGAATTTGTTAAAAACTTTTGGAGAAAGTGAACATTATTATTATCTGATTTACATCTTAGAGCTAGTTGAGTCTCTTAGAAGTAGATTTGGACTTTTATCTTTTTCTTAGTGTTGGGACTGCTTGGATAGACTGGATATTACTTTAAAGATTTGATAGCCTTAATACTAAGAATTATCTAGTCATAATTGCTTATAAAAGGGAAGAGAATTTTGAGAACAAAAAAGTCTTTAATGCTCTATTAAGTCATTCTTACTCTACTCATGTCAAATTTAATAACTTTTACTTTCTTAGAAAATGCTCCAATTATGTAAATTTTAAAATCTTTGGGCATATTACTATAATTCTTTTGTATATTTTTTTGAATAAATTCTAATTTTAAAATACTTGTCTTTTTAATAATATTCTCATTTATTCTTTAGAAATTCTGTAGGTTTATATGATGTACTTTGAGCCTATGTCTTCTTTAGTAGTTAGAGTTTCAAAAATGTTAGGATTTAATAAACTAATATCCCATCATTGGTATGAGAAAAATTGGATCTCAAACTCTTAAGAATCTTCTACTTCATGAAAGCCTTATTCTTAACAGTTACAAGTGGCAGTTGTCTAAATGGTGTGAAGGAATCCGAAACCTCCTTGCCTCATGTTCTTCTATATTTTGAGAATCAAGAATCCAAAAAAAGAGACACTACTTTAAATTAAGCATTTAGAGGTTCCCAGGTAAAGTATAAATATGCTCTGTGAAATAAGTGTGACAATCTCCATTCTCTTCAAATTAACTATACATTAATGGGAAAATTAGAAGTCCCCACATTAAGTGCAGAGTTCAGCATATAGAGATGTCCACTGTCCACAAATGAACAAGTGTAAATTAAGAGGTAGTAATAGTGTGTTTGATAAACTCTAAGATAGAAATTAGATACTTATAGCTCTTTTCTCCACCAAAGAAAAAACTATTGACTGATTTAATTTATAAATATCATTTATCAGAGTATGAGAAAGTTGTTTATTACTTTGTGTTGACTAATACATCACCATAGTTTCTTTGTATGCATCTACTCTGTTTTAGACTGAGAATGCTTAGGACTACATGATGATAAAATGAATGAAACTAATAAGCCAATTTCCCATAAATCTGAAAAAATGGAGTTTAGGTGCAGGGCTCCATAGGGTGTTTATCAAGGAACAAGTAGTCTGAAATTCAACTCACCGTGTGTAGCTCTCTCTACGCATGGATGCCCATCAGCTCTAAGACTGAGCATAATAAGCATTGATCCCTTTCCCTCACTGGAAGGTTTTTTTATGTGTGTGGTGTAATGAGCTTCTCTGGTAAGTCTCCTCAGAGAAAGCTACTGATAAGATACAGCACTTCAAAATGCACAGAAAAGAAATCAATCGAAGCCTTATCAAATAAGATTAGTGCACAGTTGCATATGCCACTCTTTAGTATCCCAAGGATAATCACACTTTGTTTATATCAAGAACATATTAGAAAGTTGATTCTCATTCCTTGCTTAGTCTCAAGAAACTAGCTGCAAAGAAATCAGGTGGAAATATCCAAGAAGGCTGAAGCTAGGCTCTGTTTTCATCTCTTCTCTGCATATTAATGACTTACCCAGGATGGTTCTGTAAATGCCATCTACAACTCTATATTACTCCGAGCGATGCTTAGCTTTATTCCATGCTTCAGCTGCCAGTTCCTGGAGGTAAAGAAGTCTGTCTGTCAGCTAATAACAATTACAAATAGATAGTTACAAATGGATTCATTTAGTAATGTGAGCTATATTTTGATGTTCCTTTTGAAATGTTTCTAAAAATCTCTAGTTTTGTTTCTATTTCCTCAAAGTAAAAGCACAAATGTCCAATACATTATCTTTGATGTATGTTCCAAAACAAAATAGGGTGATTGCTGTTAGCCTCTGTCTCACTAAATACATTACTGCCTTGTAACATATCCTCTATCATTGTTTCTCTAATTCTGTGGTTATATAGATCACATGAGGATCATATTTAAATGGAGTTCATCTCAGACAGGGTGGGACCTTAGATTCTACATTTCTTACTCTCAAAGTGATAGCCAAAAACTATAATACAAGGAGGGCTATATTGTCATACAGAAATGCTAACTAAACCTTAATTATCTTAGACTATTAAGAAAAGGAAGAAAACGAGAAAGAAACTGGGTAATGGAAGAAATATATGGATGGTCTAGATTTTTAAACTATATCTAACTGGTTCAGTAAGTGAGCAAATAATTTCCTATCACTGGACAAACTCTACAAATTGGAAGTAGATTATGTTGGAGTCCCAATACTGTTTACAATTAAATAAAAAAAAAAACACATTAGAACTGGGTGAGATAAACAGCCAATGTTCTCGACATACATTCCATTTCAGTTCCCATAAGGATAGAGATTTTTCACTCCCTCATGGTTCCTCAGATAATGAGAAAAGACTCCTGAAGTGTGACATAAATGGCCTTCAAGAGGCATTAGTGTTAAGACAAAAAAATCCTTTACCTCAAGGTTATTGAAGGCATTTCAAATTAACAGGAATGGGAATAAAAATTGGCAAGGCAGACTTTTCCTTCTTTTTTAATTCATTTTACATACCAACCACAGATCCCTCTTTCATCCTTCCTCCCATTACTCCCTACCCTCCACCCCACCCCCACCCCCACCCCCTCTTCCAAAGCAAGGTACATTCAATTGAGGCAGATCTAAGCCCCTCTCCTTGCATCAAGGATGTGTAAGGTGTCCCACCATAGGTAATGGGCTCAAAAAGCCAGTTCATGCATCAGAGATAGATCCTATTCTCACTGCTAGGGGGCCCCTTAAGCAGACCAAGCTACACAACTGTCTTCCTTATGCAGAGGGTCTAGTCCAGTCCCATGCAGGCTCCACATCTAGTTGGTCTAAAGTTGATGAGTTGCCACTAGATTGAATCAGTTATTTCTGTAAGTTTCCCCATCACGATCTTGATGCCCCTTGCTCATAGAATCCCTCTTCTTTTTCTTTCACTGGACTTCTGGGTTGCTTGGGTGTGGATCTCTGCATATGTTTCCATCAGTTACTGGACGAAGGCTCTATAATGACAGGGCATTCACCAATCTGATTACTGGGGTAGGCCAACTCAGGCACCCTCTCCACTATTACTAGTAGTCTATGCTGGGGTCATCCTTGTGGGTTCCTGGGAACTTCCCTAGCACCAGGTTTCTCCCTATCTCCATGTTGTCTCTCTCTGTGAAGATATCTCCTTCATTGCTTTCTCATTCTGTCCCTGTTCTAGATCACCCATCCCATTCCCTTATGCTTTCATTCCCCATACCCTACCCTCTATTGCCTGCCCCATCCCCAGTTTACAACATCTGCTGCCTCCAAATGTCCTTCTGTAGCCTTCTGATAACCATTGTTGTTGAAAATTCTTCTGGATCCCAACCAGTGAATTCAAAGGTTACACACCTTCACCTAACCCTGTGCCGCCAAGGCTTGTACCACCCAGCTTGCAGTTTTCCCCTTTAAAAACCCCTCATCCTGAGAGCTCAGCGCTGTCCTCCTCTACTGCTGTGTCGGAGTGCTGGATCATGGACAAAGCCCAGGCTTGTAATCAATAAACCCCTGTGTGTTTCTATCGGACATTGGCTCTGTGGTGGTCTTGCTCAGGGGTCTGGTGACGTGGGCACAACATTGACAATCTGAACCCAGTCCTCAAGCTTTCATAGCAAGGGCTTTATCCACTGAGCCTTCTCCCCAACTCTAAAGCATTAATTTTTAAAGAGCTAAGGTAAAACTATTGCTAGTAGTCCAACAGTTACTGGATGGAGGCTCTATGATGACAGTTCGGGTATTCACCAATCTGATTACCAGAGTAGGCCAGTTCAGGCACCCTCTCCACTATTGCTAGTAGTCTAAGGTGGGGTCATCCTTGTGGATTCCTGGGAACTTCTCTAGCACCCTGTTACTCCCTGTTCCCTTGATGTCTCCCTCTATGATGGTATCTCTTTCCTTGCTCTCCCACTCTGTCCCTGTTCCCTCATGTTCTTATCTCCCATTCCCTACCCTCCATTGCCCCCCTCACCCCCAGTTTACTCAGGAGATCTCATCAATTTCCCCTTCCCAGGGCGATCCATGCATCCCTCTTAGGGTCCTCCTTGTTACCTAGCTTCTCTAGAGCTGTGGGTTGTAGTCTGGTTATCCTTTGCTTTACATCTAGTATCCACTTATGAGTGAGTACATACCATGTTTGACTTTCTGAGTCTGGGTTTCCTCACTCAGGATGATATTTTCTTGTTCCTTCCATTTGCCTGCAAATTTCATGATGTCATTGTTTTTATTTTTGTTGTTGTTGTTTTTATGCCAGTGCAAAGATACATAATTTTCCTACTTAATTAGGTCAGTTGATGAGTGCAAGTCTGTGCAAAATCATCCAAATATCCAAATGTTCCAAGGCAGGAGGATACATCAGTGTTAGAGTGCACCAGTATTAGGTGGACTTGAATCAGGGGAGAAATATCAAAGAAATTTTTCCTGTGGCTACTTTTTTGCTTCTCCCTCCTTCCTTCTCTCCCTTTCACTTTCTTCCTTTTTCTCTCTCCTCTTTTCCTCCCCTCTTTCCTTCCTTCCTTCTTTATTTATTTCTTCTCCATCTCTCACTTTCTCTCTTTTTGCAACAGAATCTTGCTATGTCACTGTAGCTCAAACAAACTCAGATTTGTGACATACCTCCTGCTTCAGATTTTTTAGTACAGGAGTTACAAAATCTGTGCCCTGATAGTTAATTCTGCTCTGTTTTCTTGACATGAAGAAAGTAACTTGGATGAATATAGAAGGGAAAAATGGGCACCTCTTGATACTCTAGTGAAGGTGTTGAATATTTGTAAATAATAAAAAGGAATACCTAGCAAGGAGTGAGGGTATTTGAGTTTCACTGCCAACAGTGCTATTGAATCTGAGGCTACAGCTATGTGAATGTTTTAGGTAAGGTTTTCTAAAGTGTGACAGGATGGTTAAGTGGAGTTATGTAGGAAATTGTTGCCCATGGCCAAATGGATAGGTAGATATGTGGTTAAATATACTTATACACGTTTCACTAGTATCAGGCTTCTTGAATTCTTTAGGTTAAGTCTCTTTCAGTATAGATAACTATCTTTGGATATATTCTCAATACTCATTTGCTATAGACCATTTCTGATAGGAGCATCATACTAGATTCAACAGAGATTATTCTGAAAACGTAGATGATTTTAGAACTACTTTCAATTTTAACATATTATCACCTATTACAAAAATTAATTATAGAATAAGTTGAAACCCCACTTTAAAAAGATGGAGAATAACATTATTTTTAATTTTTTACGGTTTCAACTTTATAAAAATCTGATTTTAAAAACTTCCACTTATATAATTTCAAGGTCAATACCCTTTTATTGTATGATATGATTTGAAGGCTTAATCACAGCATAAAAATTTATAATCAGGAAATACACAACCATTGATATTTTGAAAGATATTTTTCAGAAATCAAAGTGTTTCATGAATTAACTTTATTATTTTTTTCATTTTAAGTCAAGATTTGTCTTTCCCATTTAGTTTGTTTCATATTCCAATTTGCTTATGGCAATGCCACCTTTTCATTTTGGGCCAATTTTTTTTGTTGTTGTTGTTCTTTTGTTTTTTGAGACAGGGTTTTTTGTATAGTCTTGGTGCCTCTCCTGGATCTCGATCCGTGGACTAGGCCGGCCTTGAACTCACAAAGATCCGCCTGGCTCTGCCTCCCGAGTGTTGGGATTAAAGTTGCATGCCACCACCACCTGGATATTTTGGACCAATTTTTAACAACCTTTGCCTGAAATTTTTTCTAATAAAAGGTAGAATAATGGAGCTAGTAAATAAAATTAGTAATAAATTGCAAGGTTAAAAATAAGATTCATTAGTATAGTCAGATGTATTTTTGTTATCATAATAGGCTAAAGATGAATTATTATTTTACCTGTCTACCTCTTGATAACAGTATCCAACTATTTGTATCTTTTTACCCTACTTTGTTCAAAATATAATTTATGATGACGGTCTAAATGTCCTTAAGTTGACTCCAAAAATTATAACTCATTGGCATAAAAATATTGAAAACCAAAAGTATATTAATATTTTTCAGAGTAGGAGATGATGACCTTCATTGCACAGATTCATCAGCATGGCAATATTAATCTTAGAACTTGAATAATGGTCTTCATGTTGGGTGCTTTTATTGAAAATTCTAGAAGGTTTTGTTTATAACCTTGTATAAAAAATGAGGGTTACATAGAATGACCTTTAATGTCGCCTTCCAACTTGTTCTGAATCCATTCATTAGGAAAACAAGTTACCTGAGAAAGATACAATGTGAGTTTATGTTTTCTCTTAAAGTGGACTGTTTTTCACCTTTCAAATGTGCACTGATATTTGCTGAGAAGTCTATCCTACAAAGTCATATTACTGATATTTAAGGGACAAATCACAGGTTTCTAACTAGAGAGGAGTTTTACTGATTTTCAATGATTAGGAATAAAGAAAAGATTGTGCCATTCCAGTCATCCTTTTATAGCTGCTGGTATTTTGACTATAAATATCAAATTCTATTTCCCTTTAGCACTCTTCAAAGAACAGTTGATGGGTAATGTCATTCTGTATGCTATGAAAATGTGTTGCTCTGATTGGTTGATAAATAAAGCTGTTTGGCCAATGGTGAGGCAAATAAGGTTAGGCAGGACATTCTAATGAGAGAGAGAGAGAGAGAGAGAGAGAGAGAGAGAGAGAGAGAGAGAGAGAGAGGAAGGAAGAAGACAGAGCAGGGGAGATGCTGCTAGTTGCTGCCATGAGAAGCAAGATGTAAAGATACTAGTAAGCCACAAGCCACATGGCAAAGTATAGATTTATACAAATGAGTTAATTTAAGATATAAGAGCTATCTAGCAAGAAGCCTGCCACAACCATAACTTAAAATTAATATAAGCCTCTGTGTGTTTATTTGGGTCTGAGCAGCTGTAGGATTACAGGGCTGTAGGAGCCAGGTGAGATACAGGAAAACTTCTGACTACAAACAGTGAATCTATGAATTAGAGGTATTAATAGTTCCGGTGACATGTTACTAGTTAATGATCCCCAAATGGCTTAAGGACAAATGATAAGATTCTCATCTTAAGAACTTTTGTATTTAATAACTGATGCTGGGCATGTGTTACTATGACTGTTCTTCATTTAATTACTTTTCTATTTTAATCAAGCACATTAATGAGAAGAGCTCCAATAAATTATGTGTGAAAACAGCAAAGCACTTCATTAACATGTATTGCCCTGATTGATAGTAGTAGAAAACCACAGCAATGTTGAGTAGGCTCACAAGGGCAACTCCAACCAATATGAACAAATGAGACTGGAAGCATGATAGAAGAACTCTACTCTCATTTAAGAGCTAACCATGACAACTATAGATCACAATGTGATTTAGAATCTTTTTTCTTCTATTTGACTCTATCTGTTTTCTCAGTTTGGGAGAAGGAAATGGAACATGGAAGATGAGAACTAAAAAATTTTGAATAAATCTATTCTACTAAAACACAGAATTTGTTGAATACTTATTATCAACTAGGTAATAAAGTGTGTTTTTTGAATGACTGTCATATTTGTCTCTCCAGCAATACATGTGATTAGTAATCTCAAAAATTCTCATCATAAAGAGGAAAACCTAGAATATGTAGCTGTTAGAAGTCACAGAGTTACTAAATGAGGTAGGGCAATCAATTTTATCCTGTCACTTTTTTTGGATAGAAAATATTTTCTTACATTTCCAGCTAATTTGAAATTCTGTCTGAAAACACTGGCCTATTGCATAATGTAGGATCTGAGAAACAACAAAGATTGACGTAACTCGATGTAGTTTTTTTTTTCTTTTTTTCTGGTTGGCTCTGTATCTTTTTTTCATTTTTCTTTATTAAGAAATTTTCTACTCACTCTATATACCACCCACAGATCCCACCTCCTCCCTCCTCCCACCCTCAGCCCTCTCTCCCAAGCCACCCTGCATCCCCACATCCCCCAAATCAAGGTCTCTCAAGTGGAGTCAGCAGAGCCCAGCATACTGAGCCTAGGCAGATCCAAGCCCCTTCCCACTGCATCAAAGCTGTGCAAGGCATCACACCACAGGCACTGGATTCCTAGAAGCCTGCCCATGCACCAGGGACAGATCCCGATCCCTTGCCGGGGTATCCCCAAAACAGTTCGAGCCAAACAACCATCTTCCATATCCAGAGGGCCTAGTCCAGTCCTATGGGGGCTCCACAGCCACCAGACCACAGTTCATGGGCTTCCATTAGTGTGGCCAGTCATCTCTGTACATCCTCCCATCATGATCTCAATGTCCCTTGCCTGCAGAATCCCTCCTCTCTCCCATCAATTGGATTCCCAGAGCTCAGCCTGGTGTCTGGCCCATGGATCTCTGCATCTGCCTCCATCAGTCACTGGACAAAGGCTCTATGATGACAGCTAGGTTATTTGCTAGGCTGGTCACTAGAGTAGACCAGTCCAGGCACCCTCTGGACCACTGCCAGCAGACCAAGATGGGGTCATCCTTGTGGATTCCTGAGTGCCTCCCCAGCACCCTGCCTCTTCCTATTCCCATGATGTCCTCATTTATCATGGTATCTTCCTCCCTGCCCTCCCAATCTGTCCCTGTTCCAGCTTGACCCTCCCATTTTTCTTATGTTCTCACCCCCACTCCTCGCCCTCTGCCAGCCCCCCTCCACACAGTCCAATCATGTAGATCTCATCTACTTCTCCTTCGCAGGGTCACTGGATGTAGTTTTTACTGATGAAAACACAAAACAATCTTAATTTTTGTTGAGTAAGAATTGTAGATCAATGGTGGAGGTAGCAGTTCTTGTTACTTATTTTATTTTATATATTTAATTAAAATATAATTACATCACTTCCCCCTTTTTGTTCCTCCCTCCAAACTCTCTGATGCCCTCTATTCCCTCTCAAGTTCCCAATCTCTTATATGATGCTCTTATTGGGGGAGGACTCAACAGTACAGTGGTTAGATCATTGGTCTTATAGCTCCCGGTATATTAGTTATTGTTTCTTCATCACCATGACAAAGTACCTGACAGAAGCAATCTAAGAGCAAAGAGGTTGATCTTGGCTCATAGTTTCAGAGGATACAGTCCTCCATGGTGAGGAAGGCACAGTGGCTGAGGTAGGTGGCTCTGTTCATATTGGCAGGTGTGGTAGTATGAATGTAAATGGCCTCCAACAAATTCATAGGGAGGGGTGGCTTTGTTGGAGTAGGTGTGACCTTGTTGGAGGATGTGTATCACTGTGGGGGTGGGCTTTGAGGTCTCCTTTGCTCCAGCTATGTTCAGTGTGGTACACAGTTCACTTCCTGTTGCCTTTGGATCAAAATGTAGAACTCTCAGTTCCTGTACCAGCACCATGTCTGCCTGCATACCACCATGTCCTACCGTAATGACAATGGATTAATCTCTGAATTGTAAGCTACTCAATTAAATGTTTACTTTTATAAGAGCTGCTGTGGTCCTGGTGTTTCTTTATAGCAATACAAACCCTGACTAAGACAGCAGGAATGTGAAGCAACTGTTTTATATTTTGATGGAACAGAAAGCTGTGGAATGGACCATAATCAGGGCTGGTCTATAACCCTAAATGCCCTTCCTCCACTAGTCAGTCTTTACCAGTCAGGCCATATCTCCTAGAGGTTTCACAACTTCCATAAACAGCAGCACACATGAACCTTTGGGAACATTTTAGATTAAAATCATAACGCTTGATCTGATTGTGTTTGCATGCATATGCGTTTGCAAGTCTGTCTGTGTGCATTTTATATCACTGTTTTTGAAATAAGAACCAATGGTAGATAACACACAAGAATCCCTCTTCAGTCTACCCTATCAACAAAGACCTACCTCATCTGATCTAAAATTTTCTCCCAAATAAGACAAGACTGACATCACAGCTAAAATTGCTTGCCTATGTTTCCCATAAGTTTTAGTTTTCACCAAGTATACAGGTGGTGAAGCACCATTTTCGCTCAGCTAAGGTTTCCTGTCTGGAAAGTCAGTAGCTGAAGGAAATTCCAAGAATATTATTAACCTCTCCTGCTTCCAAATCCTTCCTAAGTACATTGGGACAGCTGGATGCAGAAATCATTGATTATCTTATGTAGCATTTCTCTTATCAAGGGTTGTTATGTGTTTGGTAAAATGAACCAATTAAGAATTGTTTTGAATGAATAGAGAAAGGTACAGAATATCTGTTATGTCTTACAGTCAGAAAAAAAATTCTAAAGGTAAAATAACCACATAAGGAATAAAAGGGAGACTGAAGAAATTTAGAGTAGGTATTAGGGAAGAGAAATTGTCCTTTCTAGCTTGATCCTTGTCTTGCCAAGAGAGTCCAAAAGTAAGAACATAGAGACTTTTTTTTCACTCATGTAAACACAAACTAATTTTTTCACAAAGTCAGAAAAGATTCACATTATGTATGAAGTGAAATGCATTTCTACATAAAACACAGTCAAGATCTGGCTTAAGCAAATAAACCAAGGCATCTCATGAATTGAGAAGCTCACAAACTAAATTTTTAAAAATACCTGTAGTGGTTTATTGGTTTTCACAAAAGCTAATGAGGATAAAGGTTGCTTTAGGAACCTGATAGATGCTACTGAAGCCTCCTACAAACAAAAGCACATATACATGAATTTTTGTACTTAATTTAGCCATGGAGCCTGTTGGAGAAAACCAGCATTGTTGTGTTCCCAGCATTACTGTATTCTTTGTGTTTCTCCTTTTCCCCAAAAGTGTATAAAATATTTTTCTTATTCTGTGGGCATCTGTGAATCTTGTCGTCTTCCATGTTCTTTCTCAGCTTATCTTACATTAAACACTTTTTGACTTCAATTTGGATAAATAAGTAAAGCAGTGAGTTTAAGCTTTGTTCCTGTACATCAGAGGCTATACAAGGATGTAATTTTCTTTCATCAGTGACCAATGTAGGGATTTTGTTTATGTTATGAAAGAAAATGATTTCAGGTTTTAAGATGTAAAAGAAATAGTTCTGAACTGAGAAAATATGGAAGAGAGAGTCACTTTTCCCCTTAACACTTGATAGCATGAAAAGGAGTATAAACCATGGGGATCATGGACTGGCACTGAAGCTTGTCTGGCTGTTTTCTGCTTCTCCAACAAAAGAAGACGTGTTAATATTAACAGTTAATTAATTACTGAAGTATTATGAAAGGCTCTCTCTGTTTTGATATGCATAATTGTCTTAATAAAGGTGGTTCAAATCAGATCTTAGGCCCAGGAGACCTTGTATATGTACAGTGACTACCTTGGTCCTAACAGTCTGGAATTGTCATGCCTTAGAATCCATTAAACTTCCATTGAGTCTGATTGAATCCTTGGACCATCCAGTTTCCCAACATACCAGGCTCTCAGATAATTTCAGTATCTCATAAATGGTCAATCAAAGCCCAATCCTTCTACCCAGAAGAGATGTATTGTTTTAGTCTACAGCTCTGCAGCTTTGTCTAATTTGAGACACTTGGCATCTTGGACTGTCTTGTGCAATGGTAGAGCCTCTGTCTAGTTGGGCTTAGGGCCTTGAGTATAGCTTGAATATTCTCTTCAAGATCATAGAATGCTAGGTGTTCTGATTTCTCTAAATAGTTCTTACATAGTGAAGGTTCCACATCTCCCAAAAGAAGTGCAGGTATAGAACTGTGACTCTGCTTGAAATTTAAGGCAAGCAGCATAGGTATTTTCCAATCTAAGTTTTCTAAATGCTGACGCTAACTGTGATATATTTCATGATCTAGGAATATGTCATAACCTGACTTTTGCAAAACATTGCTTCAAGAAATCACTGTTAGCATATTTATTTAAACTTTTTGTTTGTTCATTCACTCATCTATACATGGTGAATAGATAATGCCTCATCCTTTATCCTTAATAGAGACATCTTACTAGTCATTCCCTATTACCGGTGTTTCTCAGAATCAACAAGCACTTAATGTATGGGAAAAGGACACATGAGTTGTGAAAGAGAATATAAAGCTAATTGTTTTTCTAGTTTCAACTGTCATTGTGTGTGTGTGTGTGTGTGTGTGTGTGTGTGTGTGTGTGTGTGTTAGATACATGCATAAAAGTGTAATTGATAGTGAAATTTTAAAATCCAATGTGAAGCTCCATGGCTTCAGAATGACTATTCTAACTGTATAGAAGTTCATTGAGATGTACAAATTTCGGGACTAGGCTAGTGTTTGAGTGGCTACCTCAATCTAGATGTTTCTATTTGTGAGTTCATTATAATGAAGTGAATTTTATAGTTTTAAAAAAGAAAAGAAGAATCGTGTGTGTGTGTGTGTGTGTGTGTGTGTGTGTGTGCATGTGTGTGAATGACAGAGGTCAACTGTGAGCCTCTCTACAATTTTTATGCACCTTATAATTTGAAACTGTCTTTTACTGAATCCAGAGCTCACCAGTTTGGCTAGACTAGCTGGCCAGCGAGCTCCAGATATCTTCCCTTCTCCTCCTCCCCAAATCTAGGATTTTAGGAACATGCTGATGCACTTGGCTTTTACGTACTTGCTGATGATCCAGACTTAGGGTTACATGCCTGCAAGGCAAGCATTTTTTCCAATGAGCCATCTTCTCAGCTGAACACTTGTCTTAAACGACAACCTTCCGAGCTTCTCCATCTTCAGTTCCTGATTCAGTAAGAAACAACAAACATTCAGATCAACTCTGTTGCTCCAAGGTCTGAACTTTGAATACTACCATCATATATTTCAGTTTCCTTTAATTGGTTCAAAAAAGGTAAACCCTCAAGTTTCCTGACTTTTACTGCTGATCTCTAACTACACTGGTTTCATTTCGTGACTTGCTTTTACTGTTTTCTGACTTCATTTGTTTCCGCTGGCCTTCGACTAGTCAGACTTTTGCTTGCATTGTGTAATGAACATATTGGATTCAGCTGGTGTTTCCCTAGAGCCTGCCAACTGCACTCCAACCATTGTCTTACTGGCATGTTTCCTGACTGTGATGCTAAAGCTGTTCTTTTGGGTCCTCTGTTTTTTTTTTCCAGAATGCAATAAGGCAGCTCATGTCCCAGTCTAAGGATGCTGTTTGTTCTATGAAGTTAAGAGTATTGTCCTCTCAGTGATAGCAGATCCATTTCTCATGTTATTCTGATGACATTAATCATTTGTTCTGGGAAGGCCTCAACCTGAACTTACTGGCCAGGGGGGAAAGGAGAAATGTTTGTTATTGTGCTTTATATTATTTGGAAAGTGACTACAATAAGCAGAGAAAGAATGATTCTTGGAAATTTTATATATGTGGTGGGAATTGTGTGATACAGTAAGTGATTATATTTCTTTCTCTTCTCCCAAGGCATAAATGTGAATTTTGGTCTATTCATTCTATGAAAAGAGGCAGAGGTACAGGCTACAAAGAAAAATCTAGACTTCCCTGAAAATTCTATGCTACCCAAGTTGCCTATGTTACCCAAGTTGCCAATGGAACATATTTAATTGTTAATGATAGGGATCTTATTCCTATCTTGAATACCTTGCATTAACACCTTACTGTAGACAGCCATATTCTCCTGGTAATTATAACTGATTAACCCCTTAGACACTTTACAAGAAAACAAAATTTATGAATTTGATGTCATCAGGTACATTCTCTCCCACACTCACAATTGAGAGATTCCTTGGGCCAGAATGGTATTCTGGAGGAATCATTAAGGCAGATGCTAACATTTCCCATTAAGTCAAAATGAACCCACTTATACCCATAATTTTCTTATATAGTGAGTAGAGCAGGATTCCTGAATTGTCAATGAGACCACTGAGCAGTTTAACTTCCTTACTGAGAAAAAAATGGACTTAGGGCCCAGGTCCATCTGGAATCGCTTCCATTTAAATACAGAATATTTTTGTCTAAGTGAGAATATTTAGTTTTCAAATTCCTGCCCACACTCAGCCAAGACACTCTAAATAAGCTCAGTGACTACACACAGAAAGAAGACATGGAATTAGGAAGGGGACTTGCTGAAAAGAGAATGGTCTCAATGGAAGAGGGAGACAATGAGAAAGGAGAGAAACAGTGTGTGCATGGGGGGGTGGAGAGAGAAAAAATGACTTAAATTCATTGTGTAAATGTATGAAACACTGAGTAAAAATTAATCTAATACTTATTTATTTTTTTCATATAGTTATCTAAAAAGTACTTTATTGAGCAGTACAAAATATAAAATATATACTTGTCAGATACTTTTTCAAAGTTTTTCTTTTTAACTGACATGTAGATTTGGTCAAAATCATAGTTAATAGTAGTTAGATTCTGTGGTGATATTTTTATTTGTGCTCTAACAAATAAAACTTATCTGGGGAGCAGAGGACAGAGCCATCCACTAGATTAGACATAGAGGCCAGACAGTGGTGGCACACACCCTTAATCCTATCACTTGGGAGGCAGATATCTGTCTGGATCTCTGTGAGTTAAAGGCCGAACTGGAAAAAGAACCAGGCAGTGGTGGCACACACCTTTAATCCCAGGACTTGAGATCTCATGTCTTTGCTTGGGAAAGATACATGCCTTTAATCCCAGGAAGTGATGGCAGGAAGCAGAAAAGTATATAAGGCATGAGGACCAGGAACTAGAGGCTTTTAATCAGTTCAACTAAGACACTTTTGGGTGAGGACTCAGGCTCTTGGGTTGAGGATTTCCTAGAAGGCCTTTAAGCAGCTCAACTGAGGCCCTCAGGGGTGAAGACTCAGAGGCTTTCAGCCTAAGGATTCGTGGAAACAGGATTGGCTGAGGAGTTGGCGAGGTGAGGTTGCCTGTGGCTTGTAGTATGAATCTTAAAAGGTCTTTTAATAAAATCAAACCTGAAGCCAGATATTGTGGTGAATGCTGGAAGATCAGAGAAGCAGAACAAGCCACAGCTTCCTCACCTCACCAGTTCCTCAGCTCATCCTGTTTCCTCAGACTAGAAGTCTCTGAATCCTCATCCAAATGGATCTCAGTTGAATTGATGCTCAAAAGCCTAAAAGTGTAACCAGGCTCTAGTTCCTGGTTTTCACGCCTTATATACCTTTTTGCTTCCTGCCATCACTTCCTGGGATTAAAGGATCTTGTTACCATGCCTGGCTGTTTCCAGTGTGGCTTTGAACTCACAGAGATCCAGATGGATCTCTGCCTTCAGAATGCCAGGATTAAAGGTGTATGTGCCACCATTTTCTGGCCGCTATATCTAGTGGCTGTTCTGTTCTCTGACCCCATATAAGTTTATTAGGGTGCATACTATTTGGGGGACACAATATCACCACAGTGGCTTGTTCTGTTTCTCTGATCTTTCAGCTTTCACCGCAATATCAGGCTCTGGGTTTTTTTTTTTTAATTTTTTTTATTAATAAGACCATTTAGCAAATCATGTTACAAGATTCAGAGGAGACAATCTAGACAATCCACCAATGATTAAAAGCTTTATTTCTAGTCTTCAGTCTTAGATCTCCTGACATCAATGCATTCAAATATCATTATCTTGGCTACAACAGAATTATGCTCTGGTATGTCAGTCCACTCCCACTTAAATGGTAAGCCCTGGTAATCATAGTCTGTGATGTGACCTTTGCTACTCATGAACCGTTGATGTGTCCAGATTTGAACTTGTTTTTTTTTTTTCACTATTTATTTATTTATTTATTTTTAAATTTTATGATTAATTTAATTTTACATATCAACCACGGATTCCCCTGTGTCGTTCCCCCCCCCCCCCGTCTTCCCACAATCCACCCCTCATTCCCACCCCCTCCAAGGCAAGGAATCCTCTGGGGATTCAGCTCAGCCTGGTAGGTTCAGTTGAGGCAGGTCCAGTCCCCTCCTCCCTTCCCTTCACCCAGGCTGAACAAAGTGTCCCAGCATAGGCCCCAGGCTCCAAAAAGCCAGCTCATGCACCAAGAACAGGTCCCAGTCCCACTGCCTGGGAACCTCCTAAATAGTTCAAGCTAATGGACTGTCTCACTTATCTAAAAGGCCTGATCCAGTTCCACAGGGGCTCCTCAGCTATTGGTTCACAGTTCATGTGTTTTCACTAGTTTGGCTATTTGTCCCTATGCTTTTTCCAATCATGGTCTCAATATCTCTTGCTCATATAATCCCTCCTCTCTTTTGTTGATTGGACTCCTGGAGCTCCACCTGGGGCTTGGCCGTGGGTCTCTGCATCTGCTTCTATCAGTCACTGGATGAAAGTTCTATCATGACAGTTAGGGTGTTCGGCCATCAGATCACCAGAGTAGGTCAGCTCAGTCACTCTCTTGACCATTGCCCATATGCTCTGGAATGTTAACTAGCTTAATCATATGCAGGTTTTATGCAGGCAGGTCTTAGGCAGGCAACTGCAGCAACTTTAGTTCCTGAGTTCAGCAGTCCAGTCATGTCTGAAAGACACTGTTTTACCCTGATCTCTGTCTCTTTCAATCTTTCTACCCACTCCTCTGAGGAGTTCCCTGAGCCTTGGGAGCAGGTTTAGGATAGAAATGTCCCATTTATGGTGGAGTACCCCACAGACACTTACTCTCTGCACTTTGACCAGCTGTGTTTCTCTGCACAAAGAAGCTTCTCTGATGAAGACAGAAAACTGCACTAAGCTATGTGCCTAGGGATATGTATTTAGAAGGAAGTTTGATATTGTGTTCATTACAGAAATTGTAGGAGGTTCTTTCCTAGTTTACTCCACTATTTTTGCAAGAAAGTGGACAACTTATTTGAACCGATTATCTGAAATTCAATTTAAGGCTGATTTTTGAAATGTAGATACTATTAATTAAGGAACAAAGACAACATGGGCATGATTTCTGTCACATGGGTGACAGAGTAGATTTCAGGAGAGGGGTGGGGAAAAGGGTGGATAGGAAGAGGGAGAGCAAGAAAAGAATTAGGTAAGAGAAAAAAGGTGCAAGTAGAAAATATAACACTAAACTAGGTTCACTTTTTCATTTATTCCCCAGGGCAACAGTTTTCAACTTTTGGGTCACAACCCCTTTGGGGGGTCAAACAACTCTCTCACAGGAATCTCCTAAGACCATTGGAGAACACAGATATTTACATTATGATTCACAAGAGTCACAAAATTACAGCTATGAAGTAGCAACAAAAATAATGTTATGGTTGGGCTCACCACAACAGGAGGAGCTGTATTAAAGGGTCACAGCACTGGGGAGGTTGAGAACCACTGCTTTAGAGATTTATTGGGTGCTTAGGAGTTTGTGCTGAAAGCTGAATAGCAAAGACACAGCTTGCTCTTGGTTTTCACATCATCACTCAGGGATCAAAATTTAGACCTTATTTAACCGACTCAGATATGATATTGCAGCCTCAGGAATTTTTGTTTGTTTGCTGACAGCCTGGTATTCAATGGGTCTTCTGGCTTTATTTCTGATCTATGTTACAGGGCTCCAGTTTTCATCTACTGGCTTAATTAGTGCCTGGGTGGCCCTTCTCAGCATTCACTAAAAGCCCTTGATATTTACTGGATTCCGCAAGCCAGGGATAAGTCCATGTTAGGCCTACATCTGATGGTTTATCTCACTGAGGTCAATGACGAGTCATAACACTGGAGATATGCCCTGGTATTGGCAGGTGGTACTGCATGCACACAGGCAATTTGGAGTGAAGATCCAGCAGCCCATCCTTGAGGTCTTTCACAGTTTAACAATGGGCGTTTGCTGGCAGTGAAAGGGAGCCCTGTGCAGCAAAATTGAAGGGAAGTTAGAAAACTACCCAATCTTCATTACTAAAATTAGACTGTTATTGCCTCCCTTCACTAGCTATTCTAATAAGCCAATTATATACTGAAAATAAGAGATTTTCCTTTAGTGTACTACTTCAAATGAGTTCCACAAGATCCATAAAAATTTTGTTTTCACTTCAGAGCCTGAAGAGTGATTATATTGTATGGGCATATAAACAAACATAAATGCACAGGCAGAGAACTCCTTGGTGAAATTCTCATTCAGTTCAATAAAATTTAGTCATATCTACGCTTGTGTTTTAACTCACTTTAACATCTCAGACTAAACTCTAAGTGTGGCTTTGGAAAATTGAAAGGAAAAAAAGCCATAATGAAATGCTTCTATTTTATAGAATTGAATACAACTAAAATGAGCATAAATATAAACAAAAAGATAATTGGAACTAACCATTTGGTTAATCATATGTCCCAGTTTTTTAAAAACATGATACAATATCCCACTGTTGGAAAACAGAGAAGCCTTTCTCTAATAATAAATAGAACCACAGAACTTTAATAAGTCTTCCTTGATGGTTCATTATGAATCAGATGGAACATGATGTTTAGTAAATACAATTATATATGATGTCCAATGAGTTATTTACTGTAGATCATTTTGCCTGGATAAGGTATACTATGGTGGATGTAGATGTATGCATAATGTGCATAATGAACTGAGTAGCCATTCCATTTATATAGGCAACTTTATTGTGCTATTGTTGTATGATATTTTGTTTGTGTTCTGACAAATAAAGCTGGTCTGGAGATCAGAGGGCAGAGCTAGCCACTACTTAACCACAGAGGCCAGGCAGTGGTGGCACACACATTTAATCCCAGCACTTAGGAGGAGGAAGGGGGAAGATCAGGAGTTCAGCGCCACCCTGGACTACACGAGAGAAACAGAGCTGGTGGTAGTGGTGCACGCCTTTAATCCCAGCATTAGGGAGTTGGAGACAGGAATATAAGATAGGTGAAGACAGGATCTCGGGCCCATACAGTCTGAGGATTCAGAGGGACAAGATTGCCACCTATTCGGTCTGAGATTTTGAAGAGGTGAGAAGTGACTGTGGCTGCTGCTCTGGTTCTCTGGTCTTTCAGCTCTCATCTTAATATCTGACTCCAGGTTTTATTATTAAGACTAAATAGGATTGCACTCCATGCTATTACTTTAATCTCAGGGAAATACTAATCTGTTCAAATTAATGTTCAGAGATAGGTCCTGAAAATTCAAATTCTTGAGCAATGCATCAAAAGACAGGTGGGACAAATATCATCTAAACAAAAATCCTGTCACCTCACTTTGTTTAAGTTATCGCTTATTATAGGGCTATTGTTTAAAAGTTTTCTTTATTTTTTATAAGATCTTAGGAAGATGACCAAGCAGCATGTGAAATTCACCAATAATTGTATTTATAAGAATAAAATAAAATATAGGGCATCTTGGCCAGGCATCCTCAAAATTGAACATGTTGAACATGTCACCATGAGAATTTTTGTCATCATCATTATTATTGTCATCATGTTTGCCATGTGCCAGCTGTAAAAATGAGCACTTCACTCTTCACAGAATATTAAATTCTCATATAAACTCTAGGAGATAGATAGATACTACAGCAGAACAAACTCTTAGAGCAGCAAAATAGATACCTTTAAGATACAAATAATGATTATCTATCCAGATATTTGCTATTTAATCACAACTCTAAGTTTTTATAGTTTGGTATCCTTCTTATATAGAATATTTAAAGACTTAAGGGTAACCTTTTTCTGAATGATCAGAATGAAAGCGCTATCAGAAAGTGATTTAAAAATCCATCAACCGAGCAGTCCCTAAGGCTCCCACTGTTCAGATTTGTAGTATACAGGCACACTAAAAAGCTCTTTTGTTTCTGGTCTTTTGTCACTGTAGTAAATGGTAGCACTCATTTTTCTACCTGGACATCAGAGGGGTAGAAAAGCTAGAGACCAAAATAAGATGCTGATTCTGGTGCAGAACAGCCTGATTGCATCCCTCAATAACCCCTAGTTTAGTTAGGTCAAGTAAAATAACTAGTCCTTAGTTTCTTCACTTGAAAATGATAAGAGACAATATCCTATTTTCATAGGTTTGTAGGAAATATTACCTGAGATGCTACATGTAACATACTATTGTAGAATCAATGCTAACTCTTATTATCTGACTACAATATTTATTTCTTACAACTAAATTGAATCCCCAGAAATTACGATTGGCCTTTTGCCATGTCCAACACCATTAGCTTCTAAATCTGTCTCCCTGTGATAATAAACTACTTAATGGCAGATGTCTGGCAAAATTGCCTTTTTAATGAGTGAGAACTCAATGATGTTTTTGTGCATAAAAATGTGTGGTTGACAAGGCAGACCTTTTATTTCAAGCCTTAGACTAGTTTGCAATAGTCTTACAAATTTAAAAAGTGAAGTCATGGTGATATAAAGTAGTTACTGTATTCAATTTATGATGAAAATAAGAAAGGACATACATGTATCATAAGGGCACCGTGTACATGCTATGCCTTGTTTTGAGGAAGGATTTCACTTTCATAAAGTCAATTTTTCCTGCTACTTAGTACCCTCCATTTTTGTTGCAATCTTAAAAAAAAAACAGTCAGTGATAATGAACATTGTTGGCAATAATATATTAGAAATATCCCAACTGAGTGGGCAGTAGTATTTGGGCATAGTTTTATGCGTCTTTAGAAATCTGAGTAGTAGTAAGTAGAGGTGTGAACGTAGTGTAAAGAGACACAGTTATTGGAAAGGTCTTTGATTAGACATCCATTATAAATCCATAAAGGGCAAAAGCACTGCTTGTGTAGCAACCACAAAGATTAATCCGATGTTGATAGTGTTAACCTGAACACCAAATGCTTGGTACTGGCTTTGCAGACTGAGATGCGCAGAGAGGCAGTTTATCATGTTAGTGATGGGGTCTGTCATCTCTTAAAGGCTCCTAGTCGATAAGGTTGTGTCAAGCCATCCATCTTGAGAACTGATGCAATTAAACAACTTTGGAAAGCATTTCACTGATGAGCAATAACAGACAGTAATGGTTGTTTTTGTAAACACCTAATGTTTCATCCAAAGAGCCCAAATATTCTATTTCTATACAGATCTAGGTCTCTACCACAAATATCCAGCCTTGTGCTCATGCAGAAGCAGCACTCATTCTTAAAAATGCTGTCTTCTTGTAAGTCATGTTGTTACAGCAGCATTGTTTCTTTTGATCATTTCCTAAGACAAACATATCTACTGTTGTATATTTCCTTCCTAGGAGTGGAGCCTGTAAAAAATCGCCTTCTGAAACAGCTTCTTTCATCTCCAATTCAATATTTGGCAGCATAACACAGAATTTGTCATCTGGTGATAAAGTCATTCTTAGCTTTAAATGCATATAGAAAATTAAATTTTGAACTGGATTGTGTTTTATATGCATACCTCAAAACTGAAGGAAAGTATAGATATACTATGTCCAAACTTATACTAGATATTCTGAATGTACTATTCTGTATGTAATATATGAACTTTAGTAGCATATGTAATCTGTTCTAGCAATTGCACACCCAAAAAACTCATTCTTTTTACTGTATAATTCTTATATATCTAATATGTACAATGTTGTATTTTGGTGGACTTACATGTAGTGAAATTATTACTATAGTGAAAAAGGCAGCATGTATATTATTTCATATTGTGGCCTTATTTTGTGACAAAACCAAAATCTACTCTTTGGTTGCATCTCCAGGAAGCAATACATGTGATTAATTGCAACTCTCATGTCCTACATTATATCCTATCTTCATTTATACTACAAACCGTCTTTTGATGTACAATTACCTTTCCCCATTCTTCCCTTCCACCCCATCTATACCCATAGTAAACACTTTTATTTCATGTTTCCGTATATTTGTGTTTTTATAATAAAAGATATACATGTGAGGGAGATTATGTATTTTTCCTTTCTGCACCAGACTCACTTCACCAGGCATAATGTCCTCCAGATTCAACCTTATGTGTCTTTCTTAATTTTTTGAGACGGAGTCATACTTAATATGTAACCCAGGCTCAGCAACCCAAGTGTCAGGATTACAAGGGTATGGCACCATGCCAAGCTCACATTTTTTTTCATTTTTTTCATGTGTATGCACCTCTAGGAATCAAACTCAAAGATTCACCTATCTTAGATATCTTCTCCACCACTGAGACATAATTCCAGCTCCAAGTCCTCTTCTGTTGATACACTTCTTCCCCTGTATAACACAATGGATTCATCAGCAAATTCCTCTCTTTTCATAACATACTTGAAATCTCACTTCTTGTAACCACCCTGTGGTCTCCATCATCTCCTATGTGGAATGTTGTATTAGCTTCATAATTAGTCTCTTTACCTCTGCTCTTGCATTGTAAAGGCCTATTGCCAAAAATACTCCGGAGTTACACTTTAAAGACATAAGTCAGGCCATGTTACTCCTCTGCTGACAACTTTCAAGTGGTTTCCATATCACTTCATGACTGTCTCTCAGCACTTTACCTGCATCTCCTGCTTTTCTCATTGTCATTGGCGAGTACTAGGCAGCTGTTCTCAACCTATGGGTTGATATTTGCATTACAATTCATAACAGTAGCAACATTACAGTTATGAAGTTGCAATGTAAATAATTGGCATAAATAAAAGCATTAGGAACCTTGAGAACCACTGAACTAGAATATTATATTTTTAGCATTATGCAAAGGGAAGCATACATTAGCTGCTGATTTGTGTGTGGCTATTTTCTTTCAACAGTATAGTGATGAAGATATTGGTATTATTTCATGATTAAACAGACTGATGGAATGAAAAGGAGGGACTGGAGTGTGCTCGCATATAGATGAAAGAAAGGATACATTAAAATATGAAAACAGACAAATGGTATGTGAAAAGAGAGAGCCTGAAATAGTGCTCATGTATAGAAAAGTTGGCACAGATGATCAGAGAGTAACTAGCCCATCTGCTCAATACCGGATGACTAATGAAACAATTTGGTATTACCTTATACAAACATTTTCATTAAAGAATGCATACAATAGAATTATATTTATTCAATGTCCAAAACATGAGGAATGAAATACAATTTTATACACAAATTTCAATGAAGGTATACAATAAAATTCAAGAATGAGAAGCAGAAAATTCAAGGTTATACTTAATTCTGTGGTGGGGTAGGATGCAAATGAATCTGTGTGGGCACTTATAAATTTCAGGTATTTGGGTAACACTCTCTTACTCTGGATTATGGAATACATGGATTAATTTATTGTTCTTTGAATTGTATATTACATATGTTTTATGCCAATACTATGTTCAATAACAATATGATACTCACGAGTGGGAAGATTTTCTTAGAATTGTGCTATTCATTATAGTAATAAAGACACACATGAATCTGTTTTATTTAATCTGGGGCATATGCAGGGACACTTTACTCAGACTGGGAGGAGGGGACTGGACCTGCCTGGACTGAATCTACCAGGTTGAGCTGAATCCCCAGGGGAGTCCTTGCCCTGGAGGAGATGGGAATGGGGGGTGGGCTGGGGGGAGGGGGCAGGAGGAGGGAGGACAGGGTAATCTGTAGCTGATATGTAAAATTACATCAAATTATAAAAGAAAAAAATTAAGTTAAATGCTAAGGTTGCATTGTCATATTTGAAATGTTCAATAACCCTATACCCTTTATTGTTACCATATCAGACACTACAGATTATTTGAAAGCACTGTTCAAGAACATTCTTATCTCCTGTTTTTATCCACTTTTTATAAATGCAAGAAATCCACAGCCTTTCTGTACAAAATAGCTCTACAGTTCTGTCAATATCATCAGTAGGAGATGAAGCAAAGATTTACTTCCTATGGATTTTGTTGATCCTCTTTGTTAAAAGAAATGACATTAATAAATTTGTCAGCCTTCATATTTCAGCTCATTTAACTCATCAAGTGCCAGCATGAGTCTGCTTATTTTTCAGCTTTAGGAAGTCACAGACAGTTTCCAGGCATACAAGTTCAGCTTGTGCCAACAAGATTGTGAGCAGAACTTCATCTGCTAAATATATTCATTGTGAAGATTTTTAAAGCTATATTTCCTCCAAGGTAGAATGTATAAGTGAGCAGTGGCCATCCAAAATGAGACACACACTGCAGAGAATGAAAATCTCCTTATCTCCTACTTTCTAGTTGTTTCTCTCCAAGTACACATTGCTAATCTGAGTAGTTTAGATTCTAGGGTGTCCATGAGTATCCGACTATGTGCTTGAGTCAAATACATGGGTTAGTTTCTTGTTTCTCTTGCCTCTGTGGAACAGAATCTGGCCTCAGGCTGTGGTTTCCTTCCTTTGTTTTCTGCTACATGTATAATTGAATGTTCTAAACCCTGGCTTCATGTTTCTAATATGACTGACATATGGGTAGTGAAAATTTGAAAGTGAGGTTTGGAATTGAGGACAAAATAAACTGTCTTTTTTCTTCTTGAGTCTAAGCCATGGGTTTTTGAGCAGTTGCACTGAAATCTTTCATTGGTATTTCAGCCATAGAAACAACGACCTCTTTCTTACCACTGTCTATTATGAGTATCTTTAGACATTTCAAGGAGAAGAAATGAGATGAGTTTCAAGAGAATGTTCAGATGATATTTTATCCATTGATCACATTTCTATTGAATAGTACTCAAATTCTCACCCGAACCCTCAAGAGATATTAGGGGGGATTCAAGGTTGAGTAACCAGTTACAGACATAACAGTTTTATGTTTAGTTACAAGGTAGCTCTGGTAGGTGCTAGCATCTCTGATAAAATGTTTTCCCACACCTGATGACTAGTTATCATGCCATTAGCAGTAGAAGTGGTAGAGTAAGACAGAATTGCTTTCCATCTGAGCCCAGGCCATTTAGCATACATCTATCTTTCCTGGCAACATTTCATTTCAAAATTATGAATATTTACATGGTTTGTGGTCCTGATTATCTAAAGAGGAAAAAAATCTTTAAAAACACCATTTAATGACTAAAATTTACTTATCAGGGAGATATTTTTGGTTGGTGGTTCTACTAAGAGATTAACTGATGCACAAACAATGAAAACTCTAAATTCATTGCAGATTTTTGTGACGGCAACTAGAATATTCACAAAATTATTTCCATCTTATCAACTAAATAACTATAATTCTAGCCTCAACAAAGAAGGCACACTTTGCTATACTTTGATAATAAGTCCAGGTTTGGATTTCCCATTTTTAATTCGGTCACTTATTTCTTTGTTATCATTTCCTGTCTAAGTCACTAGTGTCAAATCTGTGCTTTATGGATGCTCAGGAACTCATAGTGCTATGTATAAAGGACCTTTAATCATTTTCTTCACCAAGTATTATCTGCATGCTCAATACAAAGATCTTCCTGTACATGAACTGCTAAATTTAGATGTCTGCACATACTGTGACTAATCAACAACAAGGCCATTCCTTTTAAATATATACTCAATTTTCATCCCAGTTCAAGTATTTTCTCAGTCAACTAATCCTAGAAATATAAATAAAATCATATAGAATTTTTTCTGATGATATAAGTAGTTCCTCATACTGCCTTCCATAGCCCATAAGTGTTTGAAAACCTTGGTTTACATCATGCAGAGTTTGGTTCTCTCCCACTACAAATTAATATGTAAAAAATTGTTATAATACAATTTTTGAGCAACAAGAGCCACCCACCCCTCATAAGTGATTTTCAAGGATCCATAGAGCAGAACTAGGGACATATCCCTGGGTTCTTATCAAATGAAACTGAATAAACCCTTTTAAAACCAAAGGAAACATTCTCTGCTTATCTAAAATATTCGCTTCCTTCTTGTTTCCAAAAAATACCACCATTTCTTTCCAAACAGAAAGAAATAATAGGACATAGAGGGAACTGCAGAGAAGCTAGGCATGCAGTCTCTCACCCAGACTTTATCTTGTACTGATTTTGACTTTCTTACTATTGCTGGAGAGAGAAAGTGCTCAGCTCACCCATCGCTCAGCGCCCTCTCCTTTCAAACAGTCCTGCCACTCATTTCAGGCTACTCATCTTTCTAGGGTTCAAATTGGATAAAGATAGGCAGTCAGCTCCCATTCCTCCAGAGGCTGCATGGACAATGCGTCAAATATCTCTGCTGTTCTGCTTAAATGGCCAACTTTATCTGTTCTTCTTCAGTGAGCTGCTGCGACTGAAGTCTTTGGGAGGTGGGGGGTGGTGGGAGAGGAGACAAAATTGGTGACAAACTCAGGCTTCAGTCCCAAGATTAAAAGATAAGATGTGATGACTCATTCCTGTATAACAAATGTTTCCACAGTGAAATTAATTGGAAGACTGGGTAAAAGTACAATCCGATATGTATCTTTTGCTTAACATTTAAATGGCAAGGACAGGCAATTTTCCTCAAAATAAACTCCTTTTATATAATGAACTCCTTTAGCTCGTTTCCATTCCACAGTGTTCACCTTAAATTCTAGTTCATTAGCTTGCAAAAATCATGTTGCTCAAAATAACTGGGAGGGGAAGTATAAATTGGAGAATCTTGTGGCTGGATAAAACAACAACAACCACAAGAAATAAAATAATGAAAATTCTGCATCCTTGATGCTAAATCAGTAGGAGCTACTTTGTACAACAACAACAACACACACACACACTCCTCACTCTCTCTTTCTCCTTGAGCAGTAGTGGAAAGATTGGAGAGGACCGGAAGGAAACATAGGAGAGAACAGAACCATCTCTTTTTATTGCATCTGTGGGTTTGGGTGGACATTTTTAAAGGCTAGCTTATCATACTTCCAAATGGGTTTAATGATGGCCAGCTTCAGCCTGCAGTGCACATTCCACACATAATAAGTACCCAATAAATATTTATTAACAGCAGCTGACCAATTCAAGATCAATTTAAGAGAATGCTCCTGTTTATTTATTTATTTTGCCTGTCAGTCTCCCTCTAACTGATTTTAGGTCTCAGAATTCTGTTAACTAGGCTCAAGACTGAGATTAGGATCAGAATCTCTATAATGCTAAATATGCTAATTTAGCATCCATATTACGATCAGAAAACAACATCTTTCCAGAGGGAAGCATGCCACATTCCATAAACAGTTGTGTTTATTCCTTGTGTGTTTTGGATATTTTCTTCAGTATATTATTTTGAAAAAAGAAGTTCTCATCTAAAGATTATTTAGCATGTGTATTTTTTTATAAAATGGCTCAAAAAATACATTTTTCCTTTTGCATATTTACCCAAAAGTCTCCAAGTCATCATATTATAGAAATACTTGCACATCTTTGTTTATTGCAACATGCTTCCCAATAGGTAAGTGAGGGACTCAACCTAGGTGTTTATTAACAGAGGATAAGTTGAGTGTGATATACATGCACAATGCAATATTTTTAAATCATGAAGAAGAATGAAGCTATGTCAGGAAAATATATACAACCAGAGATAAACAGATTAAGTTATTCTCAAAAAGAGAAATATTGCATACTTTCGCTCATGTGTTGTCCCTAGATGTTACACAAACATATAAAATCATATACCCATATATGAAACAAAAGTAGAGGGGAATAAAAAGGTTTAGTGGAAGGAGAGAAGAGAGAACAGGGAGTGAGGGGAGATACACTCAAAGTACATGTAGACTTGTGTAAGAATGTTGTTGTGCAACACACTTCCATTTATTACGAGTATGCATTAATGAAGGTTTTTTAAAGGTTGTATTTTACCTACATTTTCTATATTTCATAATAATATTTTCTTGCTATTATTGCAAAAAGAAGGCTACGTATTCCTACAGTCTTTTTCACTGCTTTGATAAAGCCATCTTTATTCTTTCTTCATAGATTTCCTAAAGTTTCCAGTAGGTTTCATTGTAATTTTACTTTTGAAAAAATAATTGATTAACTCCTGGTAGAAATTTCAAAATAATGGAAGAATCATCTTATTTCTTCTTTCCTTTCAATTCAGTTTTATGATAATTAAGTCAAAACTATGAATAATTTATCCTTAAAGTTAAGATTATACAAAAATCCCTTAGAAAATGTAATAAAACCCAAGAGCCTATATCTAACCCCAGAGGTAAGATTCAGAAGGAATTGCCTAGGCATCAGGGTGTTTATACAGCCCCTACCTGATGCTGATGCAAGTCACATTTTGGCAGTTACTATTCTCAAGGCCTGGATGGAGCTGTGTAAAAGATTAGACATCCCCCAAGAAGAGTGTGTGTGTGTGCACATGCGCACGTGCATGCATATGTGTGTGCTGAGATCTTAGCTGAGAGCTTAGCTGTAAAATACTGTTTTGAGAGTAACTCTAGTTTGATGAATAGGTTTTTTTTTTTTTTTTTTTTTTTTTTTTTTTGGTTTTTGAGACAGGGTTTCTCTGTATAGCTTTGCGCCTCTCCTGGAACTCACTTGGTAGCCCAGGCTGGCCTCGAACTCACAGAGATCCACCTGGCTCTGCCTCCCAAGTGCTGGGATTAAAGGCGTGCGCCACCACCGCCCGGCCGATGATGAATAGGTTTTTATAGCTGATCACATGACCTAAGCATATTATCAGTTGTGGTGACAAGGTGGCCCTTGTACATTTTAAGTATGTACGTATACTTTATAAAGAAAGCCTTTTTCCTTTACTTGGGAAATACTGGGTCCAATAAAACTGGATTTCATGCTAGTAAACCTTGATAAAAAGGAGAAAGCTATCAGATACATCGGTTTACTTTGTGTGACTTAAACTGCCCTAGGCCAACGGGAATTGGTGAACTTGTCCTCCTGGGAAGCAAAATAGAAAGTCAGCCAACAGTTTGGGGAGAATTTTCAATTAACTCATATATACTCTTTATAAATGAGTTTTGTTGGAGCTTATCCCACAGAACAGTGGGCTCACAGAAGTCAGTGTAACCCCTGAATTCCAGAAGAAAGAACGGATCTTGAATGACACTCAGATTAAAAGTGATATACTTTTCTGGATTTTCTAAGTTCAACAACTTTCAATCAAGTCCTAGTTAGAGAAACTAGTAAGGCGGCAGCCTTCTCCAGATCTGGCTGTATTTTCTAAGAAGGCTTCTTCTTGTTGCCTCAGAGTAGACCGCCCAAGACTAGGGGCTTTCACTGTTAAAGGGGGAAAAGTTTTGAACTAAGTGAAAGGCAGCAGAATAGACACACACTTCTTTCTCCTTTTAGAAGAGATGAATTCTGAGGTCCACATGTTTCTGGAGCTATGGGATATTGGGGAATCACTTTCCCCACAGAAGCACTCAGATAAGTTTCATAGTGAAACTGCAGGAAATTTCTACCACTTGCTGAGAGCTGAGGAAGAGAGAGAGGTCAACAGAGGGAGATATGGGTAATGGGGGGGGGGTTGAAGGAGAGAGTGGGAGAAAGAGGGAGAGGAAGAGAGAGAGAAAGAGAGAGAGGCCTTTGATTCATGTCAGAGCAGCGCTGGAAAATTCTGGGAGGACCTGAGGTGAGGCCCACCACAGTACTTGGCCTTTAATCACACTTCTTTATGAGGCTTCTTTTCATCTTCCATGGTAAGTGCAGGGACTTGGTTTCCTGTGTCACTTCAGAGGGCTGTAATTTCAGCAGTGGCTTCAGGATAAGTGATTAAATGACATCTTTTATCGGGTTCTTGCTGGTGGATCAGAGTCAGCCAAGGCAATCACAGGTTTCCCTACAACGTATTTCCCAATTCTCAGAGAAAAGGCACAAATGGTACAGGAGCCCTTGAGAGTTTCAGTGGAAGGTACTCTCTCTTTTTACGATTGTGGCTTTTGATGTTTCCCTTTTACCTTAGGTGTACACCACTTAAAATTATGCTCAACACAAGAGCTCAGAACATCCCTGCTTAAGGAAGGATGGCTGCATACCTATATCTTTTAAGAAGGAAGATACTTATTTCTCACATTAAATAATCACACTTTTTGCACTTGTGATTAAATGTATGATCTCAACATGGGGTAGTTGGGAAGACAAAGTAACTGTATTTTCTAAATATCATAGAAAACTCTAATGAAAACTTGCCAATGCTCTGTGTTACTTTTGGCAAAGTCTCAAAACCCTACCAAAAACTACATATGTTTTGTTAGGTGATGTAAGGTCCTACTTTATCCTCTAGGAGAACTTCTGCAATTTGAATAAGAGCTAGAAAGGAGCTTGAGGGGGAGAAAACAGAGAGAGGAGAGAGAGAGAGAGACAGAAAGAGAGAAAGAGAGAGAGAGAGAGAGTCTACCAAGTACAAGTTTAATTGAATGTGAAGAATTTATGAAGCTTGTGACTTACTATATATGTGTTTGCACATATGTACGCATATTTCATATATAACCTAAATATATAAGGCTATATATGAAGATGTATGTATATTTGTAATATATATGTAATCTTTTCAATGAATGTCAGTGCATTTGTATGTATTTTATAAAAGAGGACCTACACTAAAGCAAGATGAAGTAATTTGCCTTAAATCTGTATAGAAAAGAGCAGAGAGAAGACTTGAATGCAGTTCTTGTTGCCTCATGATATCTTCAGACTCCATGATTATTGTGAGCCTGGAAAATAAAGCCCATTGTACAGAATTTAACTGGATCTGTTTCATTTTGTTTTTTCTTAATCTGTGTTTGTGAGTATGGGCATATGTTGGTAACTGCCTTCTACCATGTTTTGAGACAGGGTCTCTTGGTGTTCCCTGCTGCATATGCCAGTCTAGCTGGCCTATGCACCTTGGAGTCTCTCCTATGCCATCCTTTTATCTCTCCACAGAAGTGCTGGAATTACATATGTACACTCCCGCATCTGGCTTTAGATGGCATCTAGGGATCCGAACTCAGATCCTTATGCTAGTGTGGCAATCACTTTTCTAACTGAGCCATCAGGAGAGTTATGTTTCATATAATCAAAGACAACTATGAAAAAAACACAAGCCTTTGTTTGAAGGCAGCCACTTGTGATCTGGGAGTCTCAGCTGAACAGAATTCATTATGTTTTGGGGCAAGAAATGGGAAGAAATCGACATGGATCAAATTCATGAACCCAGCCCTAAGGAGAAGAAGCAGGCACATAACTGGGAATCACTGGCCAGCAAACCTACCCTATTTGTCAAGTTCCAGTCCAGTGAGCGACCCTATCTCAAAAAAAAGAAGTGGTGGATGGAACTTAAGGAATGATACCCACACTTGTCCTCTGGTCTCCACACACATACAACTGTAACTGCAAGCGTGCGCGCGCGCGCGCGCGCGCGCACACACACACACACACACACACACACACAAGTGCATCTGCATATACATATACAAAGAGAGAGAATAAATCTTAGAAATCAGTAGTTTATCTGACCCTGATTTCCCACATTTTCTTCATGTTATCCCCAAATTATTAAGAATCCTTTAATGTCCCCATGTACTCTTATTCTAAAAAGTTCAAACTCTTTTCTGGGTTCTTCATTAATCTTCGCCATATGTGCCCAAGGCGCCCACTGCCAAATGTCAGGCCCATTTTATAGATGGAGGATTTGGACAGCTTAATAGGAGGCATGTCAGTCACACCCTCAAAGGAGTGAGGCTCCAGACCAACTGTGAGCCCAGACTTGCTGTTTTCCCTGCTGTTGCCCTCTTTGCTAAGAAACGGGGTTTCTCTTGGTTTCACTCTGGTGCTGGTCCTTGGATGGTTACTAGGCAACTTGAGCCATCACAGTCTGGCTGGTTCAAAATACCAGTGCATTCAAAGTCTTAGAAAAATGAGGAAAACCTTTTCATTGTTCACATGTTAAATTTAGCCTAATATGTCACTGCAACCAGGATCAGATGTGAGACAAAAAAAGAAAAAACAACAACAACAAAAAGAAAACCCTTTGATGAACCAAACGCTGTGCATCTGATAGACTTGGTTAATTATAAGCTGATAGTCATCATAGATACCTTACAGCACGTAAAAGGGGAAAAATACAGACAATTTGCTCTATAGAGTTTAGACTCTAAGACACTCAAATAAATACTTGTAGCCTGTGGAAAAATGATGGAAAGGGTATGATGAAAGGTCAAACAAGAGGAGAGAAACCATACAATAACCAGGGCAACTGGTCTTAGCTTCCCTGGGCTCTCATGGCATTTCAAAATGAGAAAGCAAAAAGGTGAAGAAAGAGGGAACAGATCCCCAAGTTACTTGTCTCTGAAGCATAGGAAGGAATTCCTTAGAGTCAGCATGGAAAGACTGTTATATCTCAGATTGTGGATCCATACAGACTCTGCTGTGTGAAGAAAGTTTTGCCCTTGAGGACAGAGAAAGGTAAGCGATATTGTCCTGGGCTTTCAAACAGCAGTTGAGCCCCAAGTCTATAGTACAATTCTTGGTGACACAATTAGATAGAAACAGACAGGCTCTATCTCCCTAGAAGGCACAGACATGGTCCAGAAAGAATGCTCACTCCACTCTGTTTAATAATGTGGGTATTTGGACCCAAACCTACAATGTATAAAAAGCTCAAATCTGCAGTTTTAAAAATGTGGCACTGACTACTGAAATATGAGTGTGGTAATAGTTGTATTGCAAGATCTTTTTTGTCCCTCAGAGCCTCACCAACCCAAAGAACAGAAAAACTACCCCAAAAGGCTCCTGAAATCCTCTTGTCATTCGTTGTTCCTTAGGGAAGTGTTTTAAGCCAGCCATACCATCCTGGAACACCATGAAGGACTATGCAATCCATATAAAAATACTTAGCATCCTGACATATAGTAAATATTGACCAGTAGCTTAGGCTCAATCACTGACATACTATTGCTTTCATTTCTTTAGAGTTCTAGTTAATGAGAGAATCCCTAAAGAATTTAAATAAACTTGGTAAGTCATATTGTCCTAGCATGCAAATAATTTCATACAAACCAAAGGCTAATTAAATATAAACTCTTGTTTTGAAAGCAAAACCATAGTAAGATATTGTTTAGCAAGAAACTATACTTTTTAACACACTGAATTTTTATAAAAATCAGATAGGTATGGAAACAGAATGCAAACATATATATTACATTCTCTATCAATTAGTGAAATACAAATCAAAACAATTTTGAGATTTCATCTTACTCCAGTCAGAATGGCAAAGATCAACAAAACACCTGACAAAAATGCTGGAGAATGATTGGGGAAAAGGGAATCCTCATTTTTTGTTGGTAGGATTTCAAATTGATGCTGTTATTATGGAAATTAGTGTGGAGAATTCTCAAAAAGCTGAAATTAAATCTACCATAGGATCCAGCTATACCACTCAGGCAAATACCCATCCTACTCCACAGACACTTGCTCAGCCATGGCCATTGCTACTATATTCACAATAGTGGGAAATGGAAACAACCCTAATGCCCTTCAACTGATAATGGATGATGAAAATGTAGTACATATACATAATGCAATACTATTTATCTGTAAAGAAAACCTAAATCATGAACTTTGCGGGTAAATGGATGGAACCAGAAAAGAAGCATACTGAGTGAGATAATGCAGACCCAAAAGAAAAATGTCACATGTTCTCTATTATAGGATGTGCATTGCTCCAAATCTTCAGATGAGAGTACATATCCCAGAGTAACTGCAGAAACCAGTAAAGTAAAAGGGGACCATTATAGGGGATTTGGGGAAGCAAATAAGAGTGTAATAGTAAGATACAAGTGATTTGATTGGGAAAAATGGGGTGGGCTCTAATTAGAGGGGAAGGGAGAAAAATGAAGAAGGAGATAGGAGAGTAAAATTAGAGTAAGTATATATGAAAAAGTCATCAAAAAGCATATTATTATCCTTTAATACATGTAAGTGTGTGTTCAAATATACTTATGTGAGCTGGAAAGATGGCTCAGAGGTTAAGAGTACTGGCTACTCTTCCAAAGGTCCTGAGTTCAATTCCCAGCAATCACACAGTGGCTCACAAATATACTTATGTAATTTAAATTAAATATTTTCATCTGGGCTGACAATGCTCCCATCAAGAGCCAATGACTTTCCAACAATAACTCAATCACCAGGCATGACAAGCCTTCTTTTGAATTGTTGGTCAGAGTTGTCCAACAGACTTGCAGAACATTGAAAGAAATTGCAATTGCTCTTGGTTGACTTTCCCAAAGCCTCCAGAGGTGGAAGACAACTTCCTATTGATGAAGACAACATGTACTTCAGAAACAGGTCTCAGAAGCCCTTGAGCTATAACTGATTTGAAAGCCTCCTCCCTGAGGAATAGCTTTCATGGCACTAGAAAGCACCATGCAGACTTTCAAAGGAGAGAAACAACCAGCAGTTCTATCTAGCTCTCTGTGATGCCTATGAGCCACAACAATGACCAACACAATTGGAGGTCAATCATGTGTGATCCTGGAAACCTATCCAACTACCCAGTACTACCCAGTACTAGTGAAGTCATGGATCTTGGAAGAGAACCTATAATTGCCACTTTACTAAGCCAGCAGAATCCTATATTCTAAAATATATTCTGAAATATATATATATATATATATATATATATATATATGTGTGTGTGTGTGTGTGTGTGTGTGTGTGTGTGTGTACATATGTACTCACATACAACTATATTCTAAACATTTGTCCTAATATCCATCATTAAGTGTAGTCCTCATCCCTCATCAAGAAAATTTCTCTTTGCAACAGAGACCACTACAGACAGCCATAACCAATCAAAATGCAGTTGCAGAATCCAGAGCCCAGTCCCAAATTATGCATCTACAACACAGATCCTACACCTAAGACTCAGGGATCATTGCAAAGAGGGGACAGAAAGACTGTTAAGAGCCAGAGGATGAGGGACTTTGTTGTGACCCATGTCTCCCAGTCAGAAGCTATATCCATAAAGTCTCATCAACATGACTACATTAACATGTGCTGAACAAGGAGAGTAATAGTAGACATGTTAGAGTGGATAGAGAAATCCCAAGAGACCTAAACCTTTACAAAGAACTACAGGCAACTAAGAAATGTTGAGAGGCAGAGAAACAGTCTTCCCCAAGGCAGAATACACCAACTGGTTACCCAATACAAAAGTCAGTCCTAAAAACATAAATTCAAGTAACAATGTACAGACTAGACAGGGTGTATTTGTGTGTGTGTGTGTGTGTGTGTGTGTGTGTGTAGGTAATAACAATTAATGAGAAAAGAGGCCCTGAATTAGGGAGAAAGCAAGGAGGGATATATAGGAGGACTTGGAGGAAGAAAAGAGAAGAGAGAAATCACATAATTATATTGTAACCTAAAAAAAAAAATATTTTAAAGAGTAAAATAAAAATTTTTGCCAGGTGGTGATAAAACATACCTTTAATTCTAGCACTTGGGAGGAAGAGTTAGGTAGATCTCTGAGAGTTCAAGGCCAGTCTGATCTACAAAGTGAGTTCCAGGACAGCCAGGACTGTTACACAGAGAAACCCTGCCCCCCGCCCCCCAAAAAACCAAATAAAATAAATAAATAAACAAATTATAAATAATAAAACAAATAATTTAGGGAGAAAATGGCTTTTAATAGGCATTAGAAATAAGTATAATTTTAAAAATAAGCTGATTTATAATGAAATCAGACAGAGATGGAAACAGAACATATTCATATACACTCCATTAACAATTGAGACCAAATGATATAATAAACAGTAAAAAATGTGATAACCAATGTATAACATTTATTTAGAGAGCTATAAATTTTATTGAGACACATCAAATAAGACCTGCACAGACAGCCCATTCTCATTGACAGAAAGTCTGAATATAATACTAATGTTACTCTCTTCCAAATAACAATATATATATATATATATATATATATATTTATATATTTAGTGCAATTTTGTTATTCAAAATCCAGTGGGATTTAACTAGACAAAATTATTTTTAATTGCATATAAGAACTCTGGACCCATCAACATCCTCTAATAGATATGTGGGTGAATTTACAAAACAGAAAACAAACAATATATGTGAGAAACCAAAGCATGCAAAAATTACCAAGAATGCTTTAGCAAAAGTAGAAAATAAAGGCTTGTTCTCTCAATTATTAATATCAAAGATTCTGGAAGTTTCCTCTCAGCATCTGTTCTGAGGAACTCAATATGACACAGTTATTATGATCAGTTCAGTACTGACTCATATTTCGGTAGGGATGTCAGAATTTAAGTTGGCTCCGTGCTTCTGAGTCATATAAAGAAACAGGTAAGGGGAAGTGAGCTTGAGTTTCCTACAGCTACATGTTCTAGTCAGTTGGGCCCCAGATGAGCTGTGGGTCTTGAAAGCATTCCTGGGATCACTTCCCTGCTGCTCTGTGCTGCTGCCTTTCACTTTTTAAACATTTCCCATTGTGACCCAGTCCTTTTTCTACTCTGCACACTTTGCCTTGTTTTTAATTCGGTTCCCTGCTTGGCTTGGAAGTCTGTGATCTGGCACTGCTCCCAGTATTTTCTTCTGGCTTGGCCACCTTTATGCTCCACTTGGCTTTGACTCAAGATGTAGCAATTTTTCTCACTTGCTCCATCCTTGCTAGTGTCCAAAATTCCAGATCTAGTCATAGCCTCATTTTTAATTATATTGCTCCCTCCCTAGAGAAAAAAAATGGTCTCTAGTGGATTATGACAAGTGGCCAGATTCAGAAAGATTTGAAGGCTGGGAGCCTGTCTGATTTATCAGCCAAGCATCTCAATCATAAGTTTCATTCGTTTGCTCTGGCAGCTGTGGCAAAAGGACGACAGTCTGGGCTTAAACTACAGAAATGTTTTTCTTCAAGGTTCTGCAGGAAAGACATCTGAGATCGAGCTGTCAATGGAGTTGATTTCTTTTAGATGTCTCTCTCTTTCTGTGACTTTCAGATGGCCATCTTCAATCTGTTCCTTTACACAGTCTTCCTTTGGAGTGTGTCTGTGTCTTAATTTTTTAATGGGACACTGGTAACATTTGATTAAGGCTCACCCACTGACCTCATTTTACCATAATTACTTCCTTAAAATTTTAATGTCCAAAAACAGTCACATTCTGAGATACTAGGCGATACAACTCCAACATAGGAATTTGACCAGGTGAGGGAAAAACCCAGTTTAGCCTATAGTACTAGCTCAGCCTCCTACATTGAGGTCACATTTCCACTAGCTAAGGAACTTGAAGCAATTTATTTTCTCTAGGCCTTACTTATCTTATTTGCAAAATGAAGATAAATTTTTGTCTGATGGAAATATTGTGAAGAGGAAAAAACAATAGATATCAAAAGTGCCTGAACTGTGGTTGTTACTCAATAAACTATTATTAGTATCTTTGAGATCTCAAAACAACCACAGAATAAATAAAAGTATGATGGAAGCAGATGCAGAGATCCACAGCCAAGCACCAGGCCGAGCTCCAGGAGTCCAGTCGAATATAGGAAAGAGGGTTTCTATGTGCAAGGGACATCAAGATCATGATAAGAAACCTACAGAGACAACCAAACCAAACTAGTAGGAATCATGAACTGTGGACCAACAGCTGTGGAGCCTACATGGGACTGGACTAGGCCCTTTGCATAAGTGAGACAGTTGTGTAGCTTGATCTGCTTAAGGGGCCCCCTGGCAGTAGAATCAGGATCCCATCCCTGGTGCATGAGTTGGCTTTTTGGAGCCTACTACATATGGTGGGACACCTTGCACAGCCTTGATGTAGGGGGGAGGGCTTGGACCTGCCTCTACTGAATGTACCAGGCTCTGTGGACTCCCCATAGGATACCTTGCCTTGTTGGAGAAGGGAATGGGGGTGGGTTGGGGAAGGGAAGGTGGAAGGAGTTGGAGGAGGGATGAGAGGGGGACCTGTGATTGGTATGTAAAATGAATAAAAAAGTTCCTTAATAAAAAGAAAACCTCACCCTAAATCCTATGCCTTTATGCTAAGCAAAATCATTAATAATAAGAGAAAAAGCAATGAAATGTCTCAAAAAAGAATGCCTATATGCATTTAAAAATGATATGATACTCATTCACTTCATAAGTACTAATTGAGCACTGACTATGCACAATCAACTTTCATTATTTTTGGTGATTACTTTATATAAAGCTACCCTGAATACTGAATTACAGAATAGTGAATCATTGCTCCTAAAGGAAATACAGAGTTATGCTCCTGAAAGCCTCCAGCCACAACATTTTTATCATTTTATCAATACATAACATTATTTTATGTGCGTTCACATTTAAAGACACTTTATTTAATATATAACATTGATTTATTGACACTGAAGTTCTGACCATCAATATGACTGAAGGGAGTTTATCTGATTTATAATTTTTTTCCATAAAGCACATCTTTTTGCATACCTCAGCCTTCTTGCACTTAAAGATACTAGATAATATTTCAGCAGTACACTTGACAAACATTTTTATTTTATTTTATTTTATTTTTACATGCTAGGCAAGGGTTCTGATATTGAACCATACCTTCAGCCCCTAAAACATATCTGAGACAGTGGGTTTACCAACAAAGAACACAAAAATGCAAAAAGAAAATGAGCCATCAATTTGTCCTCAGCAGGATATTTTATTTTGGTTTGAGAATTAATACAAGAAGGCAGAATGGCACTTTGTTCAACCTCAGTTGTTAATATACATGCATATTTGAAGACTACTTTTTGTTGTTCTGCACATGTCCATGAAGGACTGTGAAAGTGCTCTGAGTACTGATTTTAAAGTTCCATGTAAATTTCAGTAGGTAGGAGAATTCACAAATACAGAATCCTTGGATACTGAAGATTGACAGTATGCTGAGCACTATATTAAAAATCTAGGGCACATTTAAAAAAAAGGTGAGTATCTTAAGTGATGCCTGCTGTCTAGAAGATGACAGGATAAAAAAAGGTTTAATGAGTGACCTAGTGACTTAAAGCGTTGGCAGGGATATTCTAATTCTATACATTCTCTGGGAGGGAAGAGGATTCTAAGCACCACAATATCCTCAGGATCTGTCTCTCCACTTACTGAATCATTAGTTTCTCTTTCAGACCTGGGGTAGGTGTTATCACCATCAGGGAAAAACCTAATTATGTCCAAGCTGAATATTGAAGTTGGTCAGTATGCTGTCATGTGTCCTCTAGCTCCTAGGAAGTGCTTTCACATGACTGAGATGGAACTAACATTTTTCCTTAACTCAAGTGGGCTCTATAGATATTATTTCCCCTTTTCAATGTGGTGCTAACTCACCTTTCAGTCCTCTTTGATGACAATGACCAGAGTTCTTCAAGATGCATCCTTTTCTATCCCATATGATCTTCTTTTATTCCCTAACCTGCCACTAAAGTTTAAAACATGTATTCTCTGATGATGAGAATGTGGAGAGAGAGGAACACTTATGCAATTTGTTAGTAATATTAACTCATGGGGCTACTATGGAAATTGGCATAAAGGTTTTTCAAAAAATTAAAATTATAACTGTACTTATTGTCAACATACCACCAAAAAACTTGTATATCTGTGGTGATATTTTATTTGTGCAGAAATGTGGTGATATTTTATTTGTGCTGAAATGTGGTAATAGTTTATGTATATGTTAATAAATAAAGTTTGCCTAGAGATCAGAGGAAATAGCAAGCCATTAACACAAAAGTCAGGCAGTGGAAGCACACTCCCTTAATCTGATCACTTGGCAGGCAGGGTCTCTGTGTGTTCAAGGTCATACTAGGGAACAGAGCCAAGCATGGTGACACATGCCTTTAATCCCAGTACCGACCACAGAGACCTGGAGGTCAGTACAGACAGGCAGTGACAAGGAAGTGAGATAGCTGGGCTAACAGACAATGAGAGGGCAGAAAAGCAAGGTAACAAAAGCCACAGGTTGGACAGTAAGTAGCTCACATTTTGGAAGCTACAGTGCTGGTGAGGTAAGGTGGTTGGTGGCTCTATTTCCCTGATCGCTAAGGCTTTCATCCCTATATTTGGCTCCATATTTTTTATTTTCTAAGACCATTTAGAAATTCATCTAAATTTGGTGCCAAATGTGGGGCACAAACTCATGACCCTGAGATTAAGAATCTCATGCTCCACCTACTGAGCTAATGATGAGGGAATGTCTTTCTGTATGCTGTGGATATGTTTTTCTCTCATTGGTTGATAAATAAAGTCATTTGGCCTATGGCAAGGCAGCTTAGAGGCAGGCAGTAAATAGAAAGGGAGAGACAGGAAGAAGCGGGGTGGGTGGGCGGGAGAGATGCCAATCCAGGGAGCAGCATGTAATGGCACACAAGTAAAGCCATGGAACCTGTGGTGACATAGATTAACAGAAATGGGCTAAGTTTAAGTGTAAGAGCTAGTCAGTAGAAAGCCTGAACTAATGCCCGAGCAATTTTAATTAATATAAGCCTCTGTGTGTTTACTTGGGTCTGAGCAGCTGCGGACTGAGTGGGACACAGGAAAACATTCAGTTACATATATCTATAATTAATTCACTATTTACAATAGCCAAGATATAGAACTAGCCTTGCTGTTCATCAACAGATAGATGGATAAAAAATTGTGGTACATATATACAGAAGAATTTCATTCAGCTATAAAGAAGAATGGGTAATGAGATTTGAAGAAAATAGATGGAACTAAAAATCTCTGTATTAAGAGAAATAATTCAAACTCAAAAAGGAGATTGTTGGGGACTGGAGAGATGAGTCAATAGGGAAAGGTACTTGACTGCTAACCTGAATTCAATCCCAGTGGAAAAGACAGCTGGCTACTGTGGTATATACATATTATTCCCTTCCAAAATAAACAAACAAACAAACAAATAAATAAATATTTTAAATGCACTTGTCACATGTTTTTTCTCATGTGTAGATTCTGGAAGGGTGTGTGTGTGTGTGTGTGTGTGTGTGTGTGTGTGTGTGTGTGTAGACATGAATGTAGAAAGGAGAATGAGAGGAGAAGAGGCACAAATTGAAGCAAGAGTGTAATATAAAAGAGGTAGGGACACAAGAGACCGAAGTGGGATGCGAGAACAAATGAGAACAAAATATGATGACGTATATGAAAATACCATAACAAATCCACTACATTGTATTCTAACTTTTACAAGTTCATAAAAAATATAAAATAACAAACAACACAAACAATGATTCTGAATTCCAGATGTACTTGAGAACCACTAGATAGGCTTTAAACAACCACCATATCAGTCTGACAGACTGGTGGTGGGTTCTAAGCACCTTCATTTTCTAATGTTTCCTGAATGAAGAACCACCACTTTGAATTATTTGCCTTTCAATTTCATCACATATAGAAAAAGAATTTGGTGTCTGATGTGTCCCAAGACAAGATGTTATAAACTACAATCCTAAATTTAGTTTAAAACTTGCAGCACCATCTCTCTTTGAACTTTTCTTCCATCAATATTGATTCTCTAATAAATATGCCAACCAGACCCAATAAGATGTAGGCTCTCATTGTTTGTCTGTCCTATCTTGGAGTAAGGAACACAATAAAGAGGGAGTATCTGTTTAGTAATAGTTGACTCAATAAGCCTGAGTTAAGCCCATAGGACAATCAATGATCCCATCTATTTCATTAGCATGGTTTAAGATGAACCCATCTTCCTCAGCTGGCCAAAAGATTGGTCTGATCCCACTGGAATGTTACGTCTGCACTCGGGCCAGAAATTCTGTTCTCTTGATCAGGAGAATTTTTTTTCTTAAGGGCCTTCATTGCTACATTCTGCCTCTAAAAGCCCCCAATTGTCAGGGGTTGGGAGGATTGGTATCTTGAAAGAGATTTGAAAATGTTCAAGTCAAAGTTCACTGGAATCGCTTAATGAACTCATAAGAAACTTCATTTATTGGCCTCTTTGATTTACTGTGGTCTCTAAGGTTGATGTCTAGAGTGATGAACCCACAATCTTCTGCCATGCTCATGATAGGAGGAGGGATTTGTAAGAAATGTTAAATTTTAATATTTTGTATCACAAATTATAAAACATGTTTAGAAGAAGGAATTCAAATATTTTTTATCTTCCTCACTTTGTAAAACTTTCATGCAAATTTTTAATCCCCCCCCCCATGCCCAATAAAATCTTTATTTACACAAAGGCTCCCAGATACATCCCAGGAATTTAATGGCCTACACCAGTGACCCCTTTCCTCTTTAATTTCCTATACACAAGTTCTTTTTCAGATTAGCCATTTAAATAAGTCTGTAAGGTTGAAGCCAGCCAATGGCAAAAAAACCCACAGTCACCATCTGAGTTAGAATACAAACCAAGTGCATTTCCTGTTTCCGTGTGCTCCCTCTTTCAAGCATACCCTCTGGATCATGAGTGAAGTTTTTCCTTATCCAGAAAATAAATACGCTAATTAAGATGATTTCTTTGCCACAGTATCAATGATGTCTAAGTATTCACAAGTTTGGAAGAAATAAAATGATGTTTTTCCCTCCAAAAAAAACAAAAACAAGGGGCAAAAAAAACCAAACTAAAACAACAACAAAAAAGAAACTCACTGTTTACTGAATAAGAGAAAAAGCAGTATAATGTCTCATATTATAGTTGAACTTGAACACTTCATGACATGAATTTCAGTGCCGTTGTCTCTAATCACATCCCTTGAGTGCTTTGGTCTATGGCTAGAGAGAGCAGAAAAGACATGGATTTGAGCCAAGCAGGATTTTGTTTTTATTGTTTGCTTTTGTTTTTGAAAAAAGGAACATGTCTGGATCTTTGAAAAAAAGAGTTCAGATCAGAATCTAAAAGGTAAGCCTAAAATAGATTTGAGTAGGCAGATGGTCAGAGTGAAGGCGACCAGGCTCTCCCTACAGGACCTAAGGCTGAGTCAAATGAGACCAGTATTTTACTGTTCTTCTCAGATGGCATACTGAAATCCTGCACTTTAAGTTTATCCACAAAGGTCTTCTTAAGATGAATGAAATATCAAGAATAATTTAGAGATGCTACTTATAAACAGTGGCCCAAAATTTTTTTCTATGTGATAAAGAGAGTTTGATGTTATCTTCTGCTGTTCTTTGTGTGTGTGTATGTTGGTATATGTTTCTGTATTTTATACATTTGAATATATAATATATTTGATCTAACCTTGGATTTGGGCATGCTTGGGCCTCATCAACTACATTTGAGATTAGTAGATTCTATTTGCTTTGCAACAGATGATGCTTTGATGATAAAGAGGAATTAAGTACTTTAATTAGGCAACCTTGGAGAGTACATAATTTTACCTCTCCAGAATAATAGCCCTCCAAGTGAAGCTCAAATTATGCCAAAAATGTATCTTTCTGTTTTCTTAGTACAGTTGATAAGTATTGGTGACTATAGACAGATCAGAATCATCAAGGTACATTGGAAACTGAAGTAAGAAATAGGTGACTGCTCTTGATATATTCAGTTGTCTTGAGAAGAAAGCAACATTCTTATTGTGGTAATTGCTCATGAGACATTCTTCATGGGCAGTAGCTGAACCAGTTTCAACCACTCTTATCTTCAACTGTTTAGTCCTTGATGCATACAAAATTAAGTTCTTCCGGTATTTTGTTTCTAGCATTAGTTTGTGACTTTGATCTATGAAAATCTGTCCAGTGTCATTCTTTTATCAAAAACCTATATGTTTTAAACTCCATCCAAAATTGTTGTTTGCTGAGCCTTAACACATGATGGCGAAAAGATATGAGTCCAGATGCAATGGCCTATCACTACCTAATTGGGTGACAATCAGCAAATTATCTTAACTGTCTAAACTTCTTGTTTTCATATATAAAACAAAAAAATGCTTTACTCTCTTACAATCATTGTGGATAGTCAATTATAGTATTTGCCAAATGTTTATTATGCTATATGTTACTTAAAATGTGATTTTTTTTAATGTAGACTGGGTCTGCTCACCATGAGTTTCATAACAATGTATACCATTCTTGTTTGTTTTGCTCTTTAATGGGGATGGATATGTCATAGAATTGAGAGTTAACAATTAGAAACCTTTAGATTTGACATTTTTTGAAAAGTGGCTAATATCCATAGATACTTTGACAAGTAGTAATAGAGATGGTAGCTCAGGTAAAGAAATGTCTGACATACAATACAGCATGTATACCTACAGACCCTTTAAGAAATATTCAATATTCTTTATTTACTTATCTGTTATCTTCATGGTATTGTCATCCATTGGTATCTGTTAAGGAAACATAAATCAGTGTAACATTTGTTGAAAAAAAAAAAAGAGCTCAAAAAATCTGTTTCCAAGGCAAATGGGATGCATTCCAAAGCCAACTGGCATTTCTGATTTGTGTTACTCATGCCATTTCTCAAAGCTGCCCAAGGATAATTAAAAGTCAGAAGGGAAAATTTAATTCTTTTTTGTTAAGGTATAGTGGCTGTAGTAAAAAGAGAGCATTACCATTTTCCAAGGAGGAGGAGAGAAGTGCTTGATTAAATCTAAAGCAAACAATCAATTCCAAGCGTATGCTGTGGTCACTTTATCCATTAGCTGCTGGACAAGAGTGGCATTTGGAGCTGACTTTTCAAGGCATTGGCACTAGGCCATTCCTGAAGCACATAGTCACTATGGAGACATTTAATTAGTGCATTTTGCATGATTGCCTATGGACACAGGAAGAGCAATGTGCCATTTGGCCATTTTAGGGTCAGTAGATGGCTAGAGAGGATGCCAGCCTACAGATTCATGCTAAGTCCTATGCGGTTAGGAACTTCCTAATGCTTCTATTTTTAATACCCTTCACTCATTGAATAGGCCATGGAATGTATTGGACATTCAGTAAAATATCTGCTGAGTGAATAAATGACCTTCGAGGTCAGCAAATTTAAAATACTTCTGAAAACCTGTTGGTATCACTAGTTCAATTCAGGATACCTGGTCCTAGCAAAGGGCAGAACCATTATTTAAATGCAAAGATTTTCATTTCTAGAGTTCATACTTATTATAGTCATTGCAAAATTGACATGAGAAATAAATGTCACAATCTTCACAATTGGAATGGCCTCACAATGTCTGATTTGGGTACCTATCCCTCAGGCCTCACTGGGGCTGTTACCCATCACTCTTCTCTCTTCTTCCTAAAGAGGGATACATAACTGTGCCTTTTGCACTCTTACTAGGACAATAAAACTATATCCTTTTCCTGTGGGCAAAGATGTCCTCATTTCCTTTATTTCATATATTGAATGTATTCTGGCCTTGCCTTCAAGAACTCAAATTGACTCACTGGAGCTCAAAAGACTGTAGTTTAAATAAAAAGTTAAATATGACTCTAAAAAACCCATTTCATATTACCTTTATCTTGTTGTTTCTCACAGTCTTGTGTACTATATCACCCTTAAGCAGCCTTCGGTTGCATATTTTTAATATAGTAATAGAACTAACAACAGTGCTTAGTTTAAGTAAAAATGATAGTGTTTTGATCTCTGTGCTGTACCCTGCAAGCAGTGGGTGGGTGGGGAAGCATTCAGACTTTGTTATATTGGGGAAGTAAAGAGCTTTCAGAGCTATAAGCTTTGACTACTTTGATTCATCATTAATAATCTAATTTAGTGGCTTTATAAAGGGGGGTCTTGGAACCTGATGGGTTGTAGGAATTGTACATTACAATTTCAAATCCAGCATTTACTGTCTCTCTTCTTGGCATAGGAGCTACAAGAAATGTCAAGGAAGGTTTCTCTATCCTATTTAGGGAAAAGATGCCTTACACCTAAGTTAATGGCTATATGTGAGTTTAAGACATGGTGCGAAGCCCTAACAAAGCAGAGAAAAGTGTGCACTCAAAACCATACCTTGTAACAGCACCTTCTCACCAAGAATCTGCTCTCCCCTCTATTGGCCTATATCCTTTTACAGCCACAAAGAGCACCTGAGTGAGATCAATACCAGGGAGGGCTGAGGTGAAGACTGATTTCCACTTGAAGATGGTAATCCTTTTCAGCCTTTCTTTGGCATTTCAAAACTCTACAGGATGCCCTTCTAACCTTTACTTCCTCTATTTTTGTTCCTTCATGTCTTCTTTGGCTCAGTCTCTGCTTTTTATTTTAATGTAGCATCATAGAGAAGCTGTAATGGTGTTGATTTGAGTGCAATTCCTGGCCCTTCCTGGGAAGATTTCTTTTTTTTTTTTTTTTGCTTCGAAACCTATTGCTGTCTGAAATTAGTATTTCACTTTTCTTCACTACTTTTTCTTCTGAGTGACTTTTCTTTTTTCATGAAATGGTCTTTAAGTTTTTCTTTCTTGAAGTACTATTGTTAGTAAATATTTTTAGTTTTATTTGTCTGAAAGTTTGTTTCATTCTTTTTTACATAATGTAAAAGAACTTGGCATATTCATAATCCTAGGTCAGAAGCTATGCTCCTTCAGTATGTTGAATAAGGATTTTTTTAAATTTATTTATTATTTTACAACACCATTCAGTTCCACATAATAGCCACAGATTCCCATGCTCTCCCCCCGCCGCCCCCCTCCCCCTCCTCCCAGCCCATCCCCCATTCCCACCTCCTCCAGAAAGATGGCTCAGCCGTTAAAGTATTTGTTTTTACTATTTTTGTTTTGGTGGTATTGCTAATAATTCATCTTTCCAGTTGTTGTTGCATAGTATTGTTTGAAAAGTCAGTTCCCAACTGATCTCAGTGTTTTCAAATGTGACAATATTTCATTCTTCCTGAACTCACTGAAATCCCTAATGATTCAAACTTTTCATCAGTTCTGAAAAATTTTAGTCATTACATCTTTAGGAGCCACTTCCTCTGAATTCTGTTTCTTTTTAACTCGTATTTAACATGTATGAGATAGTCAGTCCCCTTTTATCTTAAATATCTCTCCATGCCTCTTTCATAGTTTCAAATACTTTGTCTCTGTGTCTTGTGTTCTTGGTGTTTTTGTCTATTCCAGTTTAGTAATTATCTCTTTTTTCATATCTGACATTCAGATGGTTCGCTAGCTTTTAAAAGTCAATTGTTACACTTTTTATTTATAGATAGTTTATTTGGCTGTGTTTGGATCAGTTATTTCTTCCTCTTCGCTTCTCTTTGTAATTGCTGAGCAGATTTAATACATTTATTTGAGCTCTGACAAATCTAATCTGATGTATCTTACTGTATTCATTGCTTCTCCTGCCCCATACTCATGAGTTCTCTAATATGTGTTCTGGGATTTACATTGGCAGATTTTCTCCACAATAGCTTTAGATGAAGGACAACCTTGAAACATGTGTTTGTTTCCCCTAAGTGAATTATCATTCTTTATACAGAGATACTTGACATAGCCAACTCTGATCAATTTTAGATGAACTTTTGCATGAAGTGTTTTGATTATGGACTTAGTATTAATTAGGATCATAAACATTCATGATGTTTTCCTACTAGTACAAATTGTACAATTTTATTTTATATTTAACGTCAAGTTTCAGGTAAGTGTGTTTTCTACCAATCTGTATTTTTGTACTACACTATGTGGCTCATTCCTTAAATAGATCTTCACTTTTCTTGGGTCCTAGGCTATGTCTTTCATTCTCTCATCTCCCCAAGGTGCCACTAAAACTTCAGTCACAGGTCTCTGAAATCAAAAGATACTCCAAGGCACTGTGCTAAAAGCATTTGGATGTTACTATGAGCTCATGCTTTTGTGTTTTAGGGCTCCGAGAATTTCCCTTAGTTCATGGCCATTTTATCTTTTCTTTTAAAAAAGCCACACATTTCATCCATAAATTTGAGGCCTTTTATAGTGAGAATCTTTACAATCCATCTAATCTTTATTACTCAACAAAAAAAATCTGACACACTCATCAAAAGACTGCTGCCCATTGAACCATGCTTTCTTCCATTTTAGTGATGCTCCTTTCTATACTGAAACTTGCTGAGATACAGAACTAGTAGAATGCAGAAAAATTGAGGCTATGTGACTCCCAGGGCTAGATTATAAGAAATCTTATATTACCATCTCTCTAGAATCACTTTGCAGTGTTCACTGTTAGAAACCATTTTCTCATAACTCAGTCATCATGGTGTAAGAATTCTAAGTTTCAGGGGAAAAAACATGCATGCCCATGCATGTTCCACCTGAACTCGTACTCAGTACTCTCCAGGCAGTATAACATTCTAATCATGTAATCAAGCCATCTTGGAAGTCTAGCCCAGCTGAACCTATAGATGATTAAAGCCTTAGCTGCTCTTAATATCAGTGAAAGTACTATGAACAGCAGCAACAGGGTAGAATAATTTGGTTGTGACAAGGAAGACCAAGGCAACAAAAGGTGAACAATCTTCCCTCTTTTGTGTTCTTTTTACTTGGCCTGCTACCAGAAGGTACTGCCCAAATTTGGGATGGGTCTTTCCACAACAATTAAAGCAATCAAAATAATTCCTCAATTGATGTTCCTCCTTCTGGTAAATCTAAATTGTGGCAAGTTAACATTTAAAAGCATCTGTAACACTACTACATGAGAAATGTAAAAAAGTATAGATATGATTTTGGTCTACCACTCCTGAGTATATATTGAAAGGAATCAAATTAGAATACAATAGAAATACCTGCATCCTCTTGTCTATCATCTCAGCACTATTCATACCAGCTAAATTATGCAATCAGTCTAAATACCTGTTAGCAGGTGTAATGGATAAAGAAAATGTGCCATATACATAGGAGACTAGAATCAACCATAAAGAGGAAAGAAATCACATTATTTGCATACAATGAATCAAATCAAGGAGCATCATGTTAAATGAAATAATCCACCTATTCTTAAAGACAAATATCATATGTTTTGTTTCATATGTGGAATGTTAATAAAACAGAGAGAGGAAAGACAGGGGAGATAGAGATAACATGGAAATAAAAAGGAAACTGTAAAAGAAGAGGAAGAATGTTAGGGAAAGGAGAGAAGAACAAGGAAGAAAAATTGGGGGATATGATCCAAATGTATTCTATGCCTTATCACAATGGAAGCAACAGCAAGCAGGTGGTTGAGAGACACCTGAAGATTTGGAGGGGCGTAAATTATGCAAATGTAGTGTACTGATGTATGAAATTCTCAAATAAACAAAAGGAAAAATATTGTCTTAAACTAGTATGTTGAAAGACAGTTTACTACATAACAATGTGTTACTAGAACATGGGTAGACATTTTACGTCTTTTAATTAATTTGCCAATATGTATTGTAATATGATGTCCTACTATTATAGGTCACCTTGATTTCCCAACTCTCAGAAGAGAATAACTTAAATTTTTTATTCATATATGATATATACACATCTGTCAGCCACTACGTGTGTATGGCAGTTGCTTAGATAATGAAAACAAATAACAGTTACTTTAGATGTTAATTCTGAGATCATTGACGGAAAACACAGGGACACATGACAAGAAGCATGGGGACACATAACATCTGAACCAAGTATCTTTCTTACCATGATGTGACAAAAAAGAAACACTTGGTTGTTGATTTATATCTATTACAAAATTTAAAACAGTTAAATTAGAAAAGATTCATTATATTTACAAATAACATTTTATTCATAAAATTATTTTATTAAAATAAAAAAATTAAGAATATGTGTCATAAAGTAAAACAACAACAACAAAAACAACAAACAAATTAAAAAACCCACCAACTGTGAAAAGATGTATAAGATAATTGGCAAATGGTCACTATAAAATAATTTATACATATGAGTCAGGGAAAAGAAAGAAGTGAATTGAAAGGCTTTTTAATCAATAAATAGGTATTTGGAAGGCAAAATCCTGTAGGTAAATATATCACATTGGCATTCAACCTGATTAGTAATCAGATAAATGCAAACTAAAATCAGTATGTGATGATATTTAACAGTCTCCAGATTGGCAAGAATTCAGAAATCTAAAAATGCCAAGTATTCGTTAGGATAAAAAGTAATTAGACCTTTCTGCACTATGGGAAGACTGTAAATCATTATTACTTATTAGGACACAACTTGGTAACATCTAATGAAACTGGAGCTATGCATACGCTGAGATTTAACAATCCTTCCAAATATGCACCCTAGAGAAACATTGCACATGTGCAGCAGAAGAAATGCTCAAGAACATTATGCAGCATTATTTATTGTAGCAAAAAAAAATTCAAACTAGAAGCAACTCCAAATCCCACCAGCAGTGGAACAGATAAATAAATTGTGCAGTTCACATTGAATGCAGCAGCAGAGCATGAAAAGGAATGAATTCTTGTTAAGTATAATAATATTATATTGACTAAATAAAGAAAAAACACAGAAGAACACAAGGTATGAACACTCTACAATATGAGTAACTCTACAAGATTGCTGTATGTGCAAAGTAGAGAACGAATAATAGGAAAATATTTTATGTATGGATTAACATGAGAGAGAACAGTGGACTAGCTCAGGGGTTTAAAGAGGTATTGGTAGTTTTCTTTGTCTTTTAGATTTTTGTTTTTATTTATTTATTTATGTGTGTGTGTGTGTGTGTGTGTGTGTGTGTGTATGCATGTGCCACAGTGCATATGTGGAGGTCAGAAGATGACTTTGGAGGAACTGGTTTTCTCCTTGCACCATGAGTTCCATTGATGAAGCTCAAGAAGTCAGACCTGTTTGCAAATACTTTTAGTGCCTGAGCCATCTTGTCGGCCCTGATTGTCTTTGTCCTATGCTATCTGTGGTTACACAAATATTTGTTTTGTTATTATAATATACAGGTTACCTACACTCCAAACAGATATTTTAGAAGTGTATAATAGTCCATAAAGTACCATTTTCAAAATGCAGTTTGTATACCAGTTAGCAATAGAGTTTATAACAACTAGAGCACAAAAAAAGAAGTCTGAGAGATAAAGCAAACTCTCATGCCATGAATGAATCATGTGCACAAATGACTTTAATATTCACTATTTTGAAGCTAGGGACAGGATGACTCCATCAGTTCATTTGATTTGTGATTACTCAGTGTTTTCACATTTTAATCATAAAGTCATAGTCTATTATATTTTTCCTTTTATTTTATTTTACAATACCATTCAGTTCTACATATCAGCCACGGATTCCCTTGTTCTTCCCCCTCCTGCCCCCTTCCCCTTCCCCCGCCCCCCCCCCCGTTCCCACCTCTTCTAGGGCAAAGCCTCCCCCTGGGACTGAGATCAACCTGGTAGACTCAGTCCAGGCAGGTTCCAGTCCCCTCCTCCCAGACTGAGCCAAGCGTCCTTGCATAAGCACCAGGTTTCAAACAGCCAACTCATGCAATGAGCACAGGACCCAGTACCACTGCCTGCATGCCTCCCAAACAGATCAAGCCAATCAACTGTCTCATCTATTCAGAGGGCCTGATCCAGTTGGGGGCCCCTCAGCCTTTGGTTCATAGTTCATGTGTTTCCATTCGTTTGGCTATTTGCGGGGCCTAGCCATGGATCTCTGCATCCAGATCCCTCAGTTGTTGGATGGGGTTTCTGGCACGACTATTAGGGTGTTTGGCCATCCCATCACCAGAGTAGGTCAGTTCCAGCTGTCTCTCGACCATTGCCAGCAGTCTATTGTGGGGGTATCTTTGTGGATTTCTGTGGGCCTCTTTAGCACTTTGTTTCTTCCTTTTCTCAGGTGGTCTTCATTTACCACGGTCTCCTATTCCTTGTTCTCCCTCTCTGTTCTTGATCCAGCTGGGATCTCCCGCTCCCACAGGCTCTCTTTCCCTCGCCCCTTGCCCTTCATTACTCCCACTCATGTCCAGGTTGTTCATGTAGATCTCAGCTGTTTCTCCATCATTGGGTGATCGCTGTTTCTTTCTTGGTGTCCTGTTTTCCAGGAAGCTTCCCTGGTGATGCAAGTAGCAGTCCAGTCATCCTTGTTCCACATCTAGTATCCTCATATGACATAGCCCATTATTTTAATGCAGTGTTTGTCATGAAACCCTTCAGTATACAACCAGGAAGCTTATGCACTGGGTTACTTGCTGTATTTTCATTCCAGATTATATGCTGTACTCTTTGGTATTACAGAATTAATATGTCTTATCCCTAATTAGTAAACTACTTGGGGGACTTAAAAGATTATGTTTGTGAACTTTTATCAAAGTAAGAACCAGAATTTAGACTGAAGAATATAAAAAAAATGTTCATTTGTAAATCTTTTTGTCTATCAGTAAGTTAATCTCTCCATGTGATATCGCAAAATTCTATTTCAGTCACACTATTTTCACCTTTGCTTACATGTCATTAAACACCACAAGCAACACTTTACCTCATTATCTTTAAAACATATACATTACTTCACTTATTATAAGTGTTCATCTGTATTTGTTGTCTGGCTACAAATATGTTGACTAGTTATACAAATGTCATCACTGATTCTAACACCTCTCCAGTTACCAATAATTTCCAATACAAAACTCTTGCTTCAGTTTGGAGCATTTACTTTGTCTACAATCACATTTCTTAGAAGTTTGTGAGTACAAGACAAATTCAGAATAGATATTTCATGGAGTGAAACTAGGTATTAGTGACATGTGCAACAAAAACACAAACCGCAAGAACACTCCAAAAGAAAATTTTAGTAGGGCATTATGAAGAAGATGGCAACATGAAAGGTAGATTCAAATCAGACCTAAGAGAATATAAGGCACATGATCTTGCAGCAGTATATTTTCTTATTATCCATTATTTTCATCTTTACAACACAGCCAGGGAGAAAACTTCCTAACATGTTTAGTTGTCATTGCACTGAATTTCACCTCTAATTTATTCTTTGCCTTCTTATTATCTTCATTTCTCATTTTAGCCAATAGAATCGCAATCACTTGCCATGAAACATGGCTGGAAATAGAAATTATTTTAAGTTGGGCCGATTTGTGGCCTGTGAACACTGAACACTAATAAGTTGATGAGTTCCAGTTCTAAAATGACTTCCAAGTAATTTAATCCAGAAATACTCTGGACAGACATTTAGTTGTCTGCTTGGAGCCTGGGAAAGCTGTAATTTCACATTTAGGCTCCCTAGCCTTGAAACTTGTGGTTCTGTATGCTGGCTATCTTTGTGTAGTCCAACAAACACAGGGGAGAGAAGCAAACAGTATTTCTGAAAGCAAGAGAGCATGAGTGCAGCGTGACATCAGTCTTTGGCATTCTTGCCCAGTGGACATACTGGCCACTGAAGATCACCTTCAGTTTTTTAACACTAATGTTTGCAGCATCCTGTACAAATAAGCATGCAAAGACTATACTGCCATCTTCACCTTTCTGTTCTCATTTTTGTCTTCTCAACAAATGAAATAATGGAGCCTCCAGAATGCCTTTCATTTCCAATATAACTATGTCAGGAAATACAGGACATATATGTATGCGAGTCACCACATAATACAAGAGCTGTCAAGAACTCTGCATAGCTTAGTCTGAGAGACAGACCCTCTACTTGATCAATAATACATTTGTGATGGTTAATTTCTATGTCAACTGGACTGGCAAGCTATTCCATGGAACTGATCAATTATTTCTGATGTGCTATAAGTGTATTTCTGGAGGAGATTGGTGTGTTAGTCAGACTCCAGCACTTAGTGAGTAGTCCTCTGAATTTTCAAACCTTTGGTCTTGATCTAAATGTTAAACCATTGAGTTTCCTAGTTCTGCATCTTTCTGGCTTTAACAAACTCATAATATTGATATCTCAGGATCTCCAACTTTAGATGACCTGTCACCTGTAATAAGTCTTTAAGCCCCTACCATCATAATAACTGATCTGACTAATAAATCACCTATCTAGCTATTTACATACAAAATTATACATAGTTAAGCAATGGCAATCCCTCATGCTTATATTATGAACTGTATGATTTAATAAATATCATAACAATCCCTTAATCCTATGTCAGAAGAATTTTTTCATCTTAAAATCTATTCTAATTTAGAGCTGTATGAGGAGACCATGTTAAGACATGTGAATCATTCCTATAATTCAAGAATATAATTTTATTAAACTGAAGTTAACTCTACTATTCTTTGTGAAGAAGCAATGTCATCAATTAAAGATTTTATGAAATAACTTGGTGATTTATTAACTCAAATTTTCCTCAAATACTCATTGTGTATCAATTGTAAACTAATAACATTCTTTTATAACCCCAACTTTCTCTTTTAAAATGGAAGGAACATGCTCTTTTCTGATGATGACTACATAAGAAGAGTTGGCTTAGTGTACTGATAAAGGCTATTTATATATTAGACATCTCCCTGGACTTTCATTCAATAAATTGTCTCTGAGACTTCTAATCTTGATTTTCCATTAACAATATTTGTGTGCATATGTTAATACAATTGTGATTAAGCTATAGAAACATCAGGATATGGTTATTAAAAATAGTTATAGGTGTACATGTGCTTCCAGTGACTTAAAAATAGCATCCATCACACATGATGAGAAATAGTTCTGTTCACTTTGCTAATAACTAGAGAAAGTATGTCTTTGTCACTTAATCATTAATGGTAGGAAAATTCATGAAATTACATGAATGTTACACTCCTATTTGGAAAAACATGGATATCCACTGTTGTTCTGCCCCACAGTGTGAGTAGTTTTAAAAACCTTAAAGTATTATTTACCTATGAGACATTTTTAGATATGGATATTAATAGAGAATACTGACATTAATCTAAAATGTTTCTATCAAATATCTATTTAAATATATTTAGATATAGAATGGTATGGATTTATCCTTGTGTGTTTATCTTTTTGGCATTATATGGTGGATCAAATATTCTTACTTTTTTGACAGTGAAAGTACAGAATGAGGGTGCCACATGCTGTGACCAGTTGTGATTTGGTGAGTTAGAAGCGTAGGAGGACTAGACTTTCAGGATGTTCATTGCTTTGCAAATAAGACCTTTTCAAAGCTCTAGAGTCTTACTGTCCTTGAAAGTGGAATTGTCCAAGGAACAAAGTCTAAACTTAAATTTGAACAGCAAGTAGATGCCAGGAACTGAGGATAAGAGCCTAAAAAAACACTTGCTTAACTATGGTTACCTGTGACTTTCAAGAGTATTCTATATAGAAATATTTATGTGATAATATTATCTGCATATTACAAAATATGAGAATGAGGCTCAGAGGAATTATATGACTTGTCTACAATGACACAATCAATTGACTTTTAAAAATAGAACTTGGTGCAAGCAGGTTAGATTCGTAGTCCTTTACTTTAATTTTAATTTCATGTTAGACTTCTGACCCACTGAACTTGATTTCCTTTCAAAAGATCATAATCTTAAATCTTTTATTTGTAATAAGTAATTTTGCATAACTATTTGTTGTCCATATATAATTATTTATAGTTTCATTTAATTAGCATTTATGTGTGTACATTTAAAATTGTACCTTAGTTACCATCAATATTACTATTATTCCTATTGTCATAAGCATTGAACATATGGTTGTACAATAGTAAACTGAATCTGCTATTTCTGTTCATCATAAAGCTTATATAAGTGTATTGTTCACTGTGAAAACATGCTTGGGAGTATAAACTCAAAAAAGAAAAGGGTATCTTTTTGGTTCATTGTTTCAGAAATTTCAGCCAATGTCTGCTTGGCTTTAACTCTGGGGTCATACTGAGGTAGAACATCATGATGTAGAGCATGTGATACAATGAATCTTCTTACAGGATGGCAGCCACAATAAGAGCAAACAAAGAACAGGATGCATGGCATATTCTTCAAGGACACACTCCTGATGACTTATTTCCTCCAACTAGAACTCACTTCCTACAGATTCTATCGCCTTTCAATAAGACATTCAATTATAAGCCCATTACTAGGTTCATCTATTGATGAAATTAAACCCTCATGATTTAAGTTGCAATTTAAGATCACATGATCTTCATGATAGAGTTTCCCAAACTATCTCTGAACATTGCATTGAGAACGATATTCTCATCATTTAAAAAATCTGATTGACATTCCACAGCCAATGCATAACACTATGCAATCATGCCTGAGTATTCATGAAGTGCTAGCATGCTTATAAATCAAAGATTGGGAGTATTAAGATTCATTACAATAGGGAGAACTGAAAGTTTTGCAGGTTAAGAAAGGCCTTCCTGAGGAAAGAGTCTTGGAATGTGTAGTTGAGCATTCCATGAGATTGAGCACTATAGCAAGCATAAGAAACTACACCAGTTTGAAGGGACAGGCTGAGAAGGGGACAAGATGAGGGACAATATAAGTTTAGCCAGATTATGAGGGATCTTTAGACCACATTAAGTAATTTTCTTGTTTGACTTAAAGATCAGTGGAAAACGATATCATTAATTAGAGGCCAAGTGTGGTCAGATTCTAATTTGATCCTTCATTCTGGTGGCAGCATATTGCAAGAGGTTGTCACTTCTAGTGGACTAGTGAAGTCACTAACACAGCATCATCAGGATCTCTCAACGGGGGTCAGAGAAATTAAGATGGAGAAAAATAGCTAGACTTGAGAAATAGTTGACAAATCAGTGGGGCTTTGTGAAACCTTCATTTGGAGACTGATGGAAAGCGCATCTCAGAGAGTGTGCTTTGTCCGTTGGTTGGTCACAGTGGAGTAGATGCCGGAGAAAGGACTAGGGGCACTTTGCAACAGTTCATTTTAGCATGAGAGGAATTTGAAGACATTTAGAGATATGGAACAAAAATTATCAAACAAGCAGATGGATGAATAAGTTTTTTTTGTGTATTTGTGTATAATTTATAGAGAAAGACAATGGAAGTTATAGTATCAAAATATTGCCAAATATGAGAAGAAGTGAGGTCCTAGAATATAGCCTTTAGGAAATCAAACTTCTGTAGGCCATGTATAAAAGGGTATGCCTGACAAGAAGATGGAATAGATGTTAATCTGTGAGTTCACTCTGTCACAAAGGGAAAAACTTTACAAAACAAGGAAAGAACAATGATATTATACACCATGGAAATGTCAAGTAAAATAAAGGTAGATAAATATCCTTTGAGCCCGGATGTAAGGAATTCATTGACAAACATGATGAGTGTTCTTTCTGTGACTTGAAAGGGGTGTGGAATCCAAATTGAAGAAAGTAAAGTAAAACTTGGTCCTTTCTAAATTATCTTCCAGATCTAAAATAATATAGTGTCACAATTTTGTGCTAGTAGCTGAGTGTCTCTGTGTTACAACTCACTATATTTACCTCCTCCTGGTACATAGCATGGCTCTGTGTTTTGAAAGAAGGGATTAACAACATGTTTTACTCTAGGCATCATTACAATCTTACATTTAAGACAAATCATTTTCTTCCACTTTTATCTCTATTTTGGAAATGTTCTGAAGCATACACATAAGCCTCATATATGATTTCTCCATACAGAATTAAGTGAAGAGATACATTTCTGGGGATTGATTTTACTTTGGCTGAAGTATCAGGCCTGCAGGGATACAGTCAGGTCTAGAGTTTCTATGTCTATGAACTTGGAAATAGATAAATCTGAAGCTGGAGTACAGGGATCTCTCATCACAGCACCATATAGTTTTTTTGTTTAAAGTGAGCCACTTTTTTCTAGGTTTAAGAATTATGAAAACAAATGGAATTGATTTTAAATGTAAGCAGAATGCACGGACACTGCTGCTTTTTATCTCAAAAGAAGCTCAGAAAGTCTCACTGTCTGAGTGGTGTAAAAATCTGGTGAAAGGTCATTTGGAGCCTTACTACTCAGTGTGTGACTGTGGGCCAGAAGCATCACCCTTAGCTAATAAGAACTTGTTAGAAATGCGGAATCTCAGATCCTGAAGCAGGCCTACAGTGTCAGAATTTGCATTTCAATGGATCTTCCTGTGTTTTACATTAAAAAATAAAAAGAACTTGGATTTTTAAAAATCACAATCTACCTTTGAAAAAGTATAGAGTTCTTTGTTACTCTGCTCTTATCTATAAGCCAATCCAAGGAGAAACATGTCATTTCTGGAATAAATTTAACAACAACAGTGTATTCTCAAATGAACCCCTGTGGTGGAGTACCCACGTGCTTAAAGTGCTATATTTCACAGAAAAAAAAGCAAGTTCCTCACCCAGTTCGTGATAGGACACGCATTTTCAAGTGCTACCAGTTACTGTACGGTTCAACTATTTCCCTTTCCACTTGTTATCAATAGTCTGGGTAAATTCGATTGGATAGCAGGTTACCTGATACGGTTTTATACCGGACTTAGAAAGTTTCATTATGTTCAGTCTCTTTAGCCAATACGGGAGAAGAGCAACATTTAATTATTTGACCCTTCCAGGCAATTAACACCTGTGATGGGAAGGTGAAATTAAATCCCCGTCTCTCTTTTCTTTGCTCCATTTCTATCATGGAACACTGTTCAAACCTTAATCAGAGCAGGAAAAGATTGCTACTGCCCCCTGCTGGCTAATTCTCTCCCCCCCCCCTTTTCAAATTTCATCTGTGACTTAAGGATGCCCAAAGATTTTGAGCCACTAAACAGTAGAACGAACTTTCACAACTAGGGAGATAGACCCTTTGGGAACAAGAGGCTAAAATCAAAACAGAACACTCAAGTGCCGAGAAAGGCATAAAGATATTCTAAATTCAGTTGCTGATCCCTGCGAATTTCTCTTTTTCTTTCTTTCTTTCTTTTTCTTTTTTTCTTACAAGAAAGCTCATCTGTGCCGAGGAAATGTACCCTCCATTTCAGCACAGGACTTCCCTTTTCCTCTGGCTTCTACTGACCAGATGTTGACTTCCCGCACCCATTATCATTTCAGTACTCTGGATGTTGTTCTTTGTTTTCCTAGTTTACTTTTCCGACGCCTAAGCCTCATTCTGGTCTCTTCTGCTTCAAACTCCTATCCCGCCTACCCAGAGGCAGACTAGCATTTCTAGGAGCTCAGACCCTAGCCTTTCTCACCTTTTCCCTCTACCAGGACCCTTGTCGTCTTCACACCCTTTTCAGTAGCCCCCTCATCAGAGGAGCAGTCACTCTTTGCATTTCAACAGCAGGCGCAACTCCTCTTGAATGCCTCTCTCCGACCCCCGCCCCAAGCTACTGAAAAAGGAAACATGCGCACTTCAGAGCTAGGAGCTGTCCGAGTGCTGAAATTTATAGGCTGGGTAAGATCACGTCTCCGTCTTTTTCTGTAGCCCTCATTCCAGCACAGGATCTCAGTAATATTTCCCTCTTTCCCCCAAACACTCCCACACACAGAGTCCTTTATTCTCCCTCATTTACAACTTCTTTTAAAAAGAGAACATTTCCTAAAGAAAGGGGCTTTGCTGAATAGAAAAGATATAAAACAAAAGCTACAGCAGCCCGACTTCCAGCATGGCATTGTCACCAGCCCCCTTTGCATGGTGATACGATTAAGGTAGCAGCATTTTTATTATTCAGGAAAAGCAGCTAGGGGATTCATCAGTTCTGAGGCTTTGTCTCTCCTGAGCTAACTGATGGTCCTGAGCCTTGGTTTGACCTGACCATGATGCCCAGGACTGGCACTTTTTGTTTTTTCTCAGCAAACTGTACAACCCCAAATTTCTTTTTGATTTTCAAGGAAACTAGATTCCTGCCAGATTTTGAATCTGGACAATAAATAGACACTTTGTCCCAGTCTTCTTTCTGGAATCATTTCGGGATATTTTCCACAAGCATCACAGAAACAGGAATGAACCGGCAGCTAGTGAACATTTTGACAGCCTTGTTTGCATTTTTCTTAGGGACAAACCACTTCAGGTAGGTGAAATGATTTTGCATGCTGATATTTTCCTCATGAAAACTGTTTGAAAGAGAAAGTATGCAATGCTCTGTTTGTTTTTTCCCTGCATCATACTATTTTAATGTTGTAGAGGAGAGTTTGGTTTCTTTTGTTCATTTAAAAAGCTTAATTATGGTGGGAGGGAGTCAAATGTTCACAAAAGCAAGTTTCATGTTGCATAGCTGTACTCTGTGCATTTCAACACACATTTTCACAGTTAATGTGATATTAAGGTTAGACTAGTGAGTTGTGTGCTCTTTACATTTCTATATAAGGTTGATATCTTTTGCTTTCAAATTCTTCTGGAAGTCATTTAAAGGGTTTATTGGGTGCAATGTTCTTTTTTTCATATGGTGGAAGTGGTTAGATTAATTTCCCAAGAGCATGCTCATTTTATGTAAAATGAATAAGAACCCTGATTCTCAGCCAACTTGGGACTTCTGTTATATTTTACCAACTAGGAGCATCCTATGAAAGCTATGATTTAGGAAATTTTTTCAAGTATTAAATATCTTTATACAACTCCATCTTACTGTTCAGTCTATTTGAGAATTGATTGCATACCAAAATTTAATTAAAATGACGTCTTTGTATTTATGCCTGTATGAGAAATGGGGTGTGTATAATTAAAATGAGTGAGAAGTCATTATTTGCATGCTTGCATTTTCAAATAATTTACTAATTGTGAAATCAATTCATACTTGAAAATATCAATTTTATTGCCAGTGAGTGAAATAGCCAGTTAATGGTATAGAGTCTAAGACAGCCTAGACAAAAAAAAAATTATTAAAACAAAATATGGGACATTTAAAGTTTTACAAGATTTCATGGTATTTTTTCACAGAACCAAGAGAAATTCAACACATAGAAATAATTCTATGAGTACTGGGAAAACCCACTATGTTCCTTTCAGGTTTACACCTCTTACTATCACTAAGAAAAATTGTAGGCTGGGTTTTTATTAGAGTCATCACCATCATTACCATCATCAACATTGGCCTCACCCCAACCATCATAATAATAAAATAATACTTGATTAATCAGATGAAGCTGCATATGGGAATATGAGTATTTCTGGATGACCGTACAAATTTTTAACTCCTACCAAATGTTCTTATCATCTTTGCACTTATAATTAATACCTCTGATTTGTTGGCATGAGTGTTGTATTATTTTAATTGCAGATTTATAAAATTATTTAAAACGCACACACACACACACACACACATATATATATATATATATATATACACAAGAAAACACTTTAATGACATTCAGTCAACTACCAATGTATTGTGAAAGAATTCACTTTGTTACAAACCAAATATGCCATTTTTACGTGCTTGTTATGACTTCTAATATGGATATGAATATACGAGAAATTTTCCAATCACCTTTACTGATTTTGATAATGTGAAAGGTAGACTGGTGTAGAAATGATCTCTCATTAATGCTTTTTTGGAGACTCAACAATTCATATGTTCATATATGAATAAGAACTGATAAAATAATTGAACTAACATACTCATTATTGATCTATTTTAAAATGGTGGTGAAATTCCAAGTGAAGGTTCTTTATTGGACAACATATTAGAAAAGATTAATGCATGATAGCTGTAATAGAATAGTAGCAAGTGAGAAAATATGCATGTATTAATTAATGTTACTATTCAGTCTATCTTATTATTATACATTTCTCATGAAGGATAGAAGATACATTTAAAGACGAAATGCAACAATTTTCATGGTCATATGGAAATGATTTTACATTTATCACATGAATTTCACAAACTGTCTTTAGTTCTCTGATAATTTTAAAAGCAAAAATCTTTTGTATATCCATGAAATCTGCAACTTGAGTGTGTATACATTTTATCACCTTAAGCAAAACAGAATTAAAGTTCAGAAACTTGGGTGACATTACCCAGTATTTATCCTTTTCATCAGTTGAAGTTAACTTTAGAGAATGTACAGTTCAGAAGTTGATCAAAGACTTCAAATTTTTCTTCTTGTTAGTATATTAAATGTCTTTGCCAAAATGAAGTTCAAATGTTCTGAATTAGTTCTCAGAGGATGAAAGTGAAATTCCTGCTAAAAGAGTTAATAATGTGTTTAGGGAAGCATTCTGCAAAGACCATGACTCCAGGTCTGGGAAACATCCCTCACAGACCCTGTCTCCATCAGACTTCTTGGACAAATTAATGGGAAGGACATCAGGATATGACGCAAGAATCAGGCCAAATTTTAAAGGTAGGTTTCAGTGAAAACTTATGCTACAGCTTTGTGAAACGTTTCAGGTGTCAGAATGTTTTACACTGAAGAACACATATTGTAAAAGAGAATTGCCAAGTATGTTGCTTGTTTTACTTTGGCATTAAAAAAATTATCTCTAGATTAAAACATCTTAAATTTTATTTAGCATTTCACATTTTCAAAAACTTGTTTTTATTCTATTCTACAAGTGACCCTAGTGGCAGAGATTATTGTCACAATCCCTATTCTGTCTTAAGCAGGACTGTGCCTGAAAGTGAGTGCAAGAGCAAATGATAACGTTTGCCTGCATGAACATCTATGAGGAAACACCACAAGTTCAATGGTTACACCAAAACATTCAGTTGTTTCAAATATCGATATCAAAGTCAAGTTGACATTATAATATAATACATGCTATTTTACATACTATCAAACCTCTTTAACTTTTAGATTCTGTTGAGAAGAGGCTTTAATTTAATATAGCATATATTTTCAATTCTAAGTTACTTAAATATTCCAATTGCTCATTTGAAGTTATTTATCTGAAATTAACAAAAAGAAAGATTATAGGCATCTGACATACACCTGTTAGAGATGATACTTTCTTTGTTCAATTGGGAGAAAACAGAAGATTAATATTGTTTTTATTGGTTTAACATTACAAAATACAGTAATAGTCTGTAGAAGTGATAGATTTATCCATTTGGTTTTGTTTCACTTTGAATCAGAAAAAAAGCTATATTAAGGAAAAAACAATTGTTGCTAGAACTGAATTGTTCTAATGCTTTTGTTTTAATACATATTTTAACTGACAAATGTCCTTTCTGAAATAATGAGTGTTACATATTGCATTGTGAAGTGTTCATGATATTTTATAAAGGGGAAGACTTTTAATCTAACTGTTATGTAGTAATTCATGCATCAGTTTGGTTTTTCTCATTAGTAATTTAATCACATTACTTTCCTTGAGTTTTGATTCCTATTTATTGGCAAATATGAGCATGAAAACTAAATTCTAAATTTACTTCTCACTTAAATGTAATGCCTCTGAATATACCCAGTTTTGAGCATATTCCATAAAATTGTATATCATATTTCTGGCAAAACAAGTATCTTTTTAATTGAAAATGTTGCTTAAAAAGACAGCTAAGTTCAGTTTTCCTGAAGAAAACCTGTAAGTTTATTCAGTTTTTTACAGTTTTGTGACCATTGCTCAGGAACTCAATATTTGAAATGAAGTTATATGAGGAACAAGCCAAGAGTCAGCTTTCAATAGGATTGGTCACTCACATATTAAGAGTCTAAACTATAGGCACAATACTGAGTGCTGGGTGCTTTGGAAAGCTGAGAAATGAAATGAGTGTATATCCAAAAATATTCACTGGGAAAAGAAGATGTTACATAAATAATTATAGTATTTGAAATAAATTGTCATCAGGTAGTATGGATAAAATACAAGAGGATTCCTCAAAGTAAAGAAAGAACTTCCTAGTAAGCCATTGATATAAAGCCTCATTTCATCCAGATAAGGAAAACTGTTCAGATTCATAAGTATCTTTGCCTGATAATAGTAATCGCTTATCAATGTCAAGTAGCAGTAAAGCAAGCATTCATGTGACCACTTACTATTTTAATATTCACATAGAATTAATTATCGTTTTCACAATTTTGTTTCTGCTGTGAATGTCACTCTTTATAAATTATATTTATGGTTCTAAAAGATAAATGAATGAGGAGGTTGAGGTTAGCAGTGCAAAATCATTCTTTTGTGATTTAGCAAATATGTAAAGGAAAAAATAAAGGATTTTAAAGGGCTTATAAAAGATAAATGAAGAGAATATCACTTTTGGTTCTAAAGTGAATGAATGTCACTGAGCTTTGTGTTTTCCCTTTAACACTCCACGACAATAAACACTATTATTCCTTCACAACCATATTTCGATAGACCATTTGTATCAGACCAGGTCAATTACTTGACATTTCCCAAGGTGCTCTTTATTCTAGAGAGCTTGGTATTTCAATGTAACAATTCTCTAATATTTCAAGATAAGACAATTTCTTATCCTTCACACTCTAATGAAACATTATATGTCGATTAAGATGAGTATGCATACTTATGGATTGTTAATTAACCCTACACTGTACTTAAGAGGCCAGGGTGATAACTTATTTTATATGTACACACATGACTTTTTGGCAATGTAAAGCAAAAATCATCCTCTTTTAGTAGAATAAGGAAATAAAGAATGAGAGAAGGAAATGCAGATTAAATAGTGAAAATTAATGCTTCTAATTAACTTAGTAGATATTGAGGGTAGGGCTTTGGACAGTAATAGACACAGTGAAAAATAAAAAAGATCTTGACTTAGCAGGGAGAAAGAAATAAAAATTGAGATATAATGGGGAACTTGGAGCATCAAGAAACTTGGAAGAAAACTACAGCACTTATATTTTCTTGGTAATGTATGAGTGAGAAAATTTATATAATGTGTAGAAATGAGGACCAATCAAGAGATATAATTGCATTTAGAATAGTGAGAGTCTCCTTGTAAAGTGGTTGTGATAATAATAAACATGATGACACTGTTGATATTGACAATAACAGTGATTAAGAAGAGATAAAGACAAATTTTTACCACAGAAGAACAAACACAGAAACCAAATATGGGCTATTAAGGTAAGGAGAAAGGCTACTCTATGAGCCTTAGGAAATCTTAGGAGATTCCTCTGTCTTCCTTGCTGCTCTACATTGGAAAGGGGAAAACCAAATGCAAATGCATAATTTTTTCCTATTGGAAAGCTTTTTTTCCCCCAAGTGTACTTTCAAGTCAGTAAAATATTGCATGTCTATTCCATGTCCCTGATGGACTCTGAAAGATGTCATAATGGGCCTACATATACGAAGATACAAGCTAGGAAAAGAAACCAGAAATGATTCAGTCTTAGGCCCTGTATTTGAGAGACATTCTTAGAAACTACAGGAAAAAAATAGCTTTTCTGCTGTTCTGAGGCACAAGTGTATAAACAAAATCATGAGTCAGAGTTGCCAATTGAATTCTATCCATAGGATCCATAGAGATGCGAATCAGATCCTGTCAAAACTAAAATTTTCAAATTTCCCTATGCAGATGAAAACACAAGTATGCCCATTCACAATTACCTTGTCCTAAAACCGTGGCAAATGGTGGTTCTGTATCAACAGAGACTCCTCTTTCCTCCACTGGGGTGACTTGTCTCATTTTAGTTGATTTATCATGGTGCTCTTCCATCACCTTACCACATTTGCCTCTGTCACTATTATTGTACCTGGAAAATGTCACGTTCAACATTAAGCTTTTAATGAAATGCTCAAAAGTGGATAAAATGCATTAGTTCTGTTTCTCTCATTTTGAAACAAAGCCTTTATCTATTTTAATACAATTTTCTTTGAAAATAAAATTAACTTCAAGTTAAATCCTTAATCTCATCCCAGTGTGAACAAATACATTTCACTATAGCAACTTGGGGAATAGGATTTGGTGTAGATAATATTAGGGGGTAATATTCATTCCTCATCTTTGTGCTTGCCATGCAATCTAATTTTTTCTCATGTCTAGAGATCTACGTTTAAAAGTGTGATGTGTGACATTAACACGTACATTTGCATTCAACATAGCTTTCTGCAACTTCCAGTGAGTTAGCAGCTAAAGAAATGTTCCATATATAGTTAGAGCTGGATTGATCCTCTTCCGTGAAGCCAAAGGTTTTCAAGCTTTGTTTCTTGGAGACTCTGTAGCTCAATGCAGTTGAAGTTCAAATATGAATTTCGATGAGAAAACATCTTTCTCAGTTAGGGATAATGTAGCCAACCATGATTATGTCTTTGATAACATAGACATTAGACATTACTGTGAATTCTAAAAAGGAGGGACACAATGCTTCTAAGTATGAAGCATGAGTCTGCAGAAAGTAGCAAAAGCCCTCAGGCACTCTAAAGGATACCAAAACCTTGGTTATTCTGAGATCCTTGTTTTAGTAGGAACTGCAGAAAACATTGGCTCAGTTACCTTGGTAGGACATAGGGGATCATATGAGTTATCCATTGCACAGTTACTTTCTTCACAGAATTCCTAGTCTAGCAGTCCAGTCATCCTTGTTCCACATCTAGCATCTTCCTATGAGTGAGTACATACCATATTTGTCTTTCTGAGTCTGGGTTACCTCACTCAGGATGATTTTTTCTAGATCCATCCATTTGCCTGCAAACCGTATGATGTCATTGTTTTTCTCTGCTGAGTAGTATTCCATTGTGTATATGTGCCACAATTTATTTATCCATTCTTCAGTTGAAGGGCATCTAGGTTGTTTCCAGGTTTTGGCTATTACAAACAATGCTGATATGAACATAGCTGAGCAAGTGCAAGGAATAGGAGACCATGGTAAATGAAGACCACATGAGAAGGTGAGAAGGGGAGGAAGCAGAGAGCTAGGGAGGCCCACGGAGATCCACAAAGATACCCCCGCAAAAGACTGCTGGCAATGGTCGCGAGACGGCAGGAACTGACCTACTCTGGTGATGGGATGGCCAGACACCCAGATAGTGGTGCCATAAACCCCATCTAAGGACTGAGGAATATGAAGGCAGACATCCACGGCTGGGCCCCTGGTGGAGCACTGGGAGTCTAATTAGTGAGAAAGAAGAGGGTTTATATGAGCGAGAATTGTTGAAGCCAAGGTTGGATAAAGCACAGGGACAAATAACCAAATGAATGGAAGCACAGGATCTATGAACCAAAGGCTGAGGGGCCCCCAACTGGATCAGGCCCCCTGAATGTGTGAGACAGTCATTTGGCTTGATCTGTTTGGGAGGCAGCTGTGCATTGGTGCCAGGTCCTGGGCTTGTTGCATGAGTTGGCTGTTTGAATCCTGGGACTTATGCAGGGACACTTGGCTCGGTCTGGGAGGGGGAATGGACCTGCCTGGACTGAGTCTACCAGGTCAACCCCGGTCCTCGGGGAGACCTTGATCTGGAGGAGGTGGGAATGGGGGGGGGTGGGCTGGGGGGAGGGGTGGGCGAGAGGGGGAGAACAGGGGAATCTGTGGCTATTATGTTGAACTGAATGGTGTAAAATAATAATAATAATAATAAAAATCCCAAAGGAAAAAAAAAACAAAAAAACATAGCAATAAAATGATTCATAAAGATAAAAAAAAAAAGAATTCCTAGTCTACTTTACTTTGAGATTTCCCAGAATTAATCAACAGGCTTGAAGTAAATCCTTTTTAACTCCTTTGGATGGGAAAAAAAAGCCCAATGAAATAATGCCAATGTTGAAATATATTAGAGCAATTGTTAGCAATATATAAAATGCTTGATTTTCATATATCTACAAATTTCAGTGTGAAATATAAAGTATATAAATACAGCACATGATATTTTTGAGACACCATTTTTAAATTACAGAAGCAGCAATCATTCAGGTGGACTAGAACTAAGCCAAATTACAAGATGATTGTCATTTCTATTAGGGAAAAATTGTTTGTCCTTTGCTACATACTGAAAATAGATGAAACTAGAAATATGAGGAAACTGGAAGACAACTAAGCAAAAGAAAAGAAAGAAAGGAAATTAGATGACTGAAAATAAGAATATTATAATTTTAGGACAAATTATAAAACCACTTTTCAAATTATTTTCAATATGTTTATATACCTCTTTCCAATGCACAATGCACATATAATGTGGAGATATATGCATATATATATATATATATATATATATATATATATATATATATCATGCATTAAGGGATCTGAAAGATATGCAGGAGAACATTGATTATCTCTCAGAAGTGGGAGTGGCTACCAGAGAACCTAGGATAGAAAGAAATTTTACTTTTCTCAGCATGTCTCCTGAATTTTAGTCATTATACACACTTCCATTTCAAAAGGAGAATTAATTGGTAAGTACTTATTGAAAGTTATAATTCAAGGAATGGTCTCTCTTGAATTGCTCAGACTTTGGTTACAGATTAGAGCAATTGTCACTTTAGGTACAGTAACATGAATGTGGCCTGATTTCAAAAACATTCAAACCTCCTGCTTGCAATTCCCTGACTAATGTACTTCTTAAATTAGTTTGCTACTATCATGCCTCAAATTACAGAACTGTTGCTTCTGTTTTTGCATTAATTTTTCATCACATATTAAAACACATGATGGAACTAACAGTAAAGCTTATCAGTTACTTTCTCCAAAACTTATTTGAGAGTATTGTTTCTAGTTTGGAATTAGGAAGTAAAATGTACACCCTAGGTTTTGAAGTTTGTTTTAATTAATTCAATTTTTCTTTGATTTTTATACATATATAAAAAAATCATTCTAATTACTCTTATCTCCCATCCTGTCAACCTCTCAAGCCTCCCTATACATCCATTTCCCACATTTATGTCTGTTTTGTTTTGTTTTGTTTTGTTTTGTTTTGTTTTGTTTTGTGACCCACTGAGTGAGTTTTTAAGAACAAGACAATAGTCTGAGTGGTGCTGGCACAGGCCTTTAATTCCAACACTTGGGAGGCAGAGGCAAGTGGATCTCTGTGAGTTCAAGGCCAGCCTGCTTTACATAGCAAGGTCCAGGACAGCCTCGGCACACAGAGAAACCCTGTCTCAAAGAACCAAAAAGAAAAAAAAAAGGACAATTAGAGGTAAACATGTGGGTAACAATAGAAAATTTATATGTAGCCGTTTTGTTCAAGAATGATGTTAATGAAGACTTGAACATCTGAAGACCACTAAGTGCATCACAATTTACTTTACTTTTTGTGTGATGTATGAACATCGATCAGCATATCTATATATACACTATCCCCCAACCCTTGCCTTAGGCCCACAGGATAGTTGTCAGGGATTTTAGATGTTATCAAAAAAGAAAGCACCAGAACATCCTAATGATTTCTGACAAAGTACATGCCAAAAGATTTAGCAGTATACAGGTTAGCATTGTGGACAGAGTCCTGGACTTAGGTCTTGAAGATTAGCATTCGTGTTGTGGTTCAGCCACTTTTGAGAAAAGGTGTCTTCACATTTGTTTGTGTCTTGTATGTTCTTATGTCTTTAGCTTCCTCATTTAGGCTTTTCTGAGAGTCAATTGAGCCAAATAGGGTCATGATTTTAATTGTTTGCAAATAAGTAATTCTGATTACTTGCATAAGACTTGCACAACATTGAGCCTTTCCATCACAGGGTCAGTTAGAGCCCCAGAAGCTATGATAGAAGGAAATAACAGACTTCTAAAAGTTATTCTTAGATTTCCATAGATAACATTGTGCCATGTGTATGCTTAGAAATTCATGTTGTATTAATAAGTGTGTATGTGTGTGTGTACACAAATAATACAAAAATAAATATATTCAGTTATGGAGTGATGAGGGGTTTTGAGGCCATGAGACCTCACTGCTGCCTGGGGAATCTATTGGTAGTTAATGGTTGGTGGACCAGGAATAAACATTTTCTTCAGTGCTATAGCCACTGTTAAGGTGCCTCTGCTACTATAACTGACCTCTCATCCACGCAATCTTAATGAAACTTATTAGTCAACAATAACAACAACAAATAAACATGAAATTATAAGGCAGATTAGTTGTGAAAAGAAAAGGAAGCATCAGGCATGAGAGGGTATAGAGTGGTGGATATGCTCAAAATGCATGTAGAAAAATGTTCTAATACAACTCATTATAATGTATAGTTAATATATTTTAATAAAAGAGTAATAAATCACAAGTTGAACTTGTTTTTAAAAGACTATTATTTATAATGTGAGTTATTATTACCATTCTTGCATTCTTTAATCCAACACTTACTGTGACTGTCAGAGCTTGTGACTACATGCTCATAGATGTCAGATTTCTTTTAATTGGAAGAAACCAATTAGAAACATTCCAGCATATTAGATTCTACTAACAGTGATTCCAAAGTAGATTCTATGTATCTCACCTAGTTTTCCTTTTATTAGTTCAGTGGGAGCATTTTTACTGTGAATAGGTTATTTGAAATGCCTAAATATGAAGCCAAGAGGGAGCCATTTGTATGAAGGCGTTATCTTTACCTTTTAAAATACCACCCAGGATTATTATGTTGGATAGTCTAAAAGAATAAAGCAAATAAAACTGCAGAATAAATTTCATCCAGTCCTTGAAATGGAGATTCTGAATTTAACCAAAGCTTCTGAATTTAACCGGGCTTTTGCCCAGCTGCTGTCTTTACAAGGTTCATTACACAAATACATGTAATTGATTTCCAGTTTTACAATAAGTGTTTTAAAGAGAGTGTTTGAGCTCTACAATATAGGAGATTATGAGCAAAAGAAATAGAGGCCCATCATGTAGTCTTTGAGAAAGTATTGCATAAATTCTTAGTTGATGATAAGAAAACCCCATATATTTGTTTTCTTCACTGAAAAGGCATAAACATCTTATGCTGAGTTCAGAAGAGCTTTCTGACCCTTCCTATTCTGAAGGACAAGTTGTTCTATTTTGCTGATAAATCTATAGTTTGATTTTTAAGAAATGAAAATTAAAAGATATTGACATGACTATCAAGGTATCTTAGTAGCTAATCATTGGACAGTATAATAATTCTAGTTAGAGTGATTAGGTGAAACACATCTATCAAGTTTCTTAACATGACTTTTGGAAGTATCATTTATTTCATATTTTTTTCATTGAAATATTTTCTCATACAATATATTCTGATCATAGACGCTATGGCATATAGCATTTGTTCATTGACTTCTCTTCGGAGAGGACTGTTCTGGATATTTTTGACTGATTATACATACTGATTTTCAGAATGTGTGTTTTTTCTTTCATTCCTATTTATTTATGTAAAAAGTTTTTTTTTCATTGTACATACCAATCTCAGTTCCCCCTCCCACCCCTTCTCCTGCTATAACCTGTAAAAGCCACCCAAGGATCTATTGGAACAAAAGAATAAAGTATCTGAATGTTATTCAGAAGTGTGGAGACATTTAAGAACAAAGTCAATAGTTTACATGGCTGAAGTCACCAACCAGGACAATCATAGGCAAATACTAGTGGAAAGCTGAGCTCTCTTGCAGTCTTGTCCTGAGGTGTACACCCAACTTTCCATTATGAACAGAAATACATCAAATAGTGGCTCTGTTTTCATGCACACATCCATGCAAGAGGCTAAAACAAATCTTGGATTGAAAATAAATGTGGGAAATTCAAAAGCACTTGTAATATATAATACAAGACAGCTTTTATTTTCTATATCTTCTTTTATGTGGAGAGGGATACATATTTTCTTGGGAGTAAAAAGTCTAATTCATTTGTGTACTGTCAAAGCATATAATAAATTGTTATAAGGGATCATATTTGTGTACACAAAATGTACTTGTAAAGATTTTTTATCTTTATGTTTGAGTCTAAACATATATTATTTGTATATCAATAACAGCAGTTTTCACTTCTATTATATCACTTCTATAAAGATTAGGATACAATTTGTAAGCTGGATGGTGAATAGTCCAGTATAGAAATGGTATGGCACACTCTAGTTGAGTATAAGAGGTTTTACAAAAACTAACTTCTATAGGGAAAGTGTGTTACTTGGGGACTATCAATAGTGAGATTTGAAAGTGTAAGAGGTAGTAGTTACATAAGGTCCCCATCTAAAGAAGCCAGAAGCAACCATTGGTAATGGGGAAGCAACATGGGCAATCCATGCTACCTTACCAGAGAAAGCCAGGGGATATATATCTTGACCTAAGTCTTCTGTTTTCCATTCCCAATGGGAGCTTTTTCAGCCAGATTCAGAGGTTAAGAGAGTTCACTGATGTAAACCCTGGAGACTAGCTTCCCAGGATACAAAGAATAGATAGCTAAGAGAGATAGATGGTAAAGGGGGTAAACAATGTAAGGTAACTGACCCAAATGTCAATTTATAAGCAAACTTACCTCCATGTCACCACTCAGATAGTCAAGTGAATACCTCTAAAATGTATGCTAAGTCTAGTGAGCTTTCCTTTATCAGTTTGGAGAAAGAAGAGAAATAAAGATGGGATACTACTCATATGTGTGGTCCTGATAGATAAAATACTTCAGGAAGCATAAATGAACATAATGAAGTGTGATATTTATGTGTCCAACACATGTGTGTTATATGTGTGAAAGATAAGACTGAAACATGGAGAAACAGAATTGATGTGGGGGATTGAAAGTGAAAGGTGTTCTTACTGGTAATAGAGTAGTTTCCTTTCTGTTGGATTTGGTAGGTTTGCCAACATTAATGTGACTGCCCTGTGGCAATTCCATGAGATGCACTGTGAACTTACATTTGGGTACAAGATGTGATGCCAGATGTACTCAGGGCAATTTTTCTGAGATATATTCTTTGGTTCGTGCTCCTTAGTTCTACATATATCTGATAGATCATTAAAGAAAGAGAATGGTTGGGTGTGGGATTGAAAGAGCATCGAGCAAACAGTGCATTTCCAGGAAATGTGAGAACTGGAAAGTGTTGCTTGTTTACCATTCTCTGATCCGAAGCTATTTATTGTAGCAATTCTGATTCTCTAGAAAACCTCAGCCACTTTAGCATAGACATTTTCTTCCATTTTAAAAACCCAAGTGTATGTGGAATTTAATATAATCTTTGGTCTTCTAATTTGTTTCTATTTAAATATCTCAGTGTTGATTCCTAGGAATCACTTCATGTCCAACAAGGGAGTTAAGATTTCTTTTTATCAGATATTCTCTTAGAAAACATATTTTTGTCTTCACTACCCACAAAGGTATTGAGAAACAGGAACTTATTCATTTAGCTTGGAACCTCAAAGCCTCTGTACAGTAAGTGCCTCAAGTATTTGGTTAACCTCACTGTGGCCACTCGTTAGATTATATGATCCAGTATGACTTACAGCTATACCACATAATATTCACAATTGGTTTCTTGTATTCAACATTTTCCTTTTAATTGACTGATTTTACTCATGGGCTTTGTATAAAATATACTGGATCAAAGGATTTAGAATTTAAAATATTAAAACAAATTAGCAACAAAACAGATGTTTTTAACACACAAAAAAAAAGATCAGGGAAATAGGTATGTTTATCCTGATTTGAACATTACACAGTATATCCACCTACTGAAATGCCACATAAAAATTTGCAAATGTGTACAATTTTAATGTGTAAATCAAAGTGCTCTACACTTCTTATATTTGCCTCTGCTGAATTCTTGGATGGAGGGATCTAAAACATTGAATAAATCCTCTAGTTTCCAAAGTTTAACCACTACAAGGCTAGCCTATTTAAAGAATGATGCTTTCTTTATCGTGTTTCCCCTATGACACTGTGTGACCAAGAGTTGAAACACCACAGAGGGAAAAAAACCTTAAACTGAATCTCATGTGTCACTCTTTTAACAACAACTCTGACAGTTGTGGTCTGAAACGTGTCCTCTGATTCACAGGTATCATCTATAATAAACAAAAAACCAAGATATCTCTTTAGTTCTCTTCCAGCATTTGTGATAGGCTAAATTAATAGATTTCAGTGTGTTCTTTTGTAAATTATTGATTCACCCACAGAAGATCTTAGGTACACCCAATCTTCCTAGAGAATTGGTCTCTTCTCTGTGAAATAATTAATTCTGCCCAGAAATTTCTCAGTAGTCCGTATTTTATTTTATTTCAGTTTTTAATATTAGTAAGATGGTTATTTTTCTCTAGTTACAATTCTTTGCCTTGGTTATGGCTTAAAATTAATAAATTCATGTGCAAGGCTGTTTCTGGAAACGTAGTTAGTCTGTATTTACATTTTTCTTGATTTTGAGAATGTCATAATGTATATAATGAAATATGATCATATCTATCCTTATTTTCCTACCTCAACTCTCCTCATTTCTACTCAACACCTACTAATGGTCACATCCTCAAAAAGAATAATTCTCCTTACCCTAACAACTCTCTGCTGCCAAAAAGCTTCTCAGTAATAGGTAAGACCTGGAGGTCAGACTCCTTCTATTCTGGCATTTTGGCTGATTTGATCTTGTGTAGCTAACCATAGTTGAAGTGAGTTCGTGATTCCATTAGTCATGCCATTTACAGAAGACAGCATTTCAGAATACTCTTTCTATCCTTCAGCTCGGACATTCTTTCTGCCTCCTCTTCTGCAATGTTCCTTGAGCATTGGTGATCGTGGTATCCCATTTAGAAATCAGGAGGCGAAATGGACGACTAACCCAAAGGAAAGGAATATAAAACCCATATGGAATTCTGTTGTCGTAGGGCTTCCGTTGTTGTGATAAGCACCATGACCAAAATCAATTTGAGAATTAAAAGGTTTATTTTGAGCTTATTGTTTGTAGTCCATCATCCAGGGAAGTAAGAGCAGGAGCTCAAGGCAGGAACCTGGAGGGAAGGACTGGTGTAGAGGTCATGGAGGAATGCTACTTACTGGCTTGCTTCTTATGGCTTGCTCAGCCTGCTCTCTTATATGGCTCCAGGGCTACCTGACCAGGGATGGCAACACTTATAATAGACTGTGTCCTCCCATATAAGTTACTAATTAAGATAATGTGAATATAAATAAAATATATTCTAAGTTGGTTTGCTTAAAAAGGATCATGTTTTGATTTGGGGAGATAACTTAGTCAATAAAGTGCTCGTCATGTAAGCATGAGGACCCAAGTTCAATCAGAAGCCATGATAAAAAAGGTCAGACATGGTGGTATGTGCTTGTCATCCCAGCACTGGGGAGGAGGAGATATGTGGATCCCCAGGCTGCTGCCAGACAACCCAGCAGAGTTTGAACAACCAGACCAAAAAGAAACCACTTGTCAAAAAAAAAAGGTTGACATCACATGTGGAACGACAATAAACGCTTCTACACACATGCATGTACATGTGATTACACACCCACACATGTATGTACACTGATATGAACACTTATCTCCCCTATATACATACTATACATATGTAAAATATTTGATACACTTATATATATTTATAAAAATTATGGAAAATTGCCTTTAATTGGATGGATATAGAAGGAGAAATGCCTTGGAAATGTCACTAAATGTCTTGGGAAACGGACATCTCACACACATACACATATATATGCATATATACCATATGCATGTATATCATCCTTCTGAATATAACATATATTAAGACGATTTACATATTTTCTTTTTTATTTATTTAAAAAACTTTTTATTCCATTTTTACATACCAACCACGGTTCCACCTTCCTCCCCTTCTCTGGCTCACACCCGACCTTCCCCCCCCACCTGACCCCCTATCAACTCCTCAGAGGGTGAGGCCTCCCATAGGAAGTCAACAAAGTCTGGCATATCAAGTTGAGGCAGGACCAAGCTCCTTCCCCCGTGTACCAAGGCTCAGCAAGGTATACTAGAATATAATTTTACCTTTTTATTATTGGTTTCTCATGCCTTTTCTGGATGATCTGCTAAATAAGGAAGCATGATTTTTTCTTTTTTTCCTTGGTCTCTTCCAAAGATATAGAGTGGGAAGACAGTGAAGCTACCTAGATTTAATCAATGGCTCCTGATATGTGCTATTTATTTCATCCAGTAGATAAAAATACATTGGTGATGAAACCTCTGCACATTTTGAAGGAAACTAACCCTTTATTTATAGTATTGCCTCAAGATGTCCACAGTGACACCATTAATATTACTACTATCACGCTGTACAACTAACAGATGATGAATGACATTAAGGTACTTTTGGTGATTGAGGGATAGAAGTAAATGAGGATTAACCAGAAGCAATTCATTTGGCTTGCACACCATTTGTTTACCCTGTCTTCAGCTTTTGTTTTGTGTACCTGACTCAGATTCCATGTTATCACTTCCCCCCAATTTCACAGCTGCGTCTCCATTTCCAAAGGAGGTATCAGATGCTGGGAGAGGTGGAGGTGGTTTGGCTAAATCTGTAGTTATAGCTGTCATGGAATATGAGGAAGAGGGTAACATTTTGTTCAGAAGTCTGATATATTTTTCTTTCCAACTGAAGGAAACGAAGTCTTCTCAAAGTATAACAGTTTTAGAGATACCGCTGAAAGAAAATGCTGCGCATGAGCAGTGCTATGCCTAGTGACTGAGCGGTGCTGGAACTGCAGGTTTCAGCCTTTTCTGCGGAGTTTCAGTAAAATGCTGCTCTAAAGGTCGAGGTCACAGCTTACTATTGCCGAGGTTACTATGCTATTCAGTATGCTTCTCTCAGAAATATCCTCATTTTTTCCTTGAAACCAGTGGCCACTCTGTCATCAGTCACACAGCCATACTTGATCAGATTCTTAGCAAACTAATCCTACTCTAGTAGCAGACATATCTTCTATAGCTCTCCCAAAATAGGAAGAATCCTTCACAGTCTGGGATATCTATTCATTTTCTTTCCCCCAGCACCTACATTTCCAAGATTCAGGTTTATTTCTCATGCACATCTGCCCCATTTATTCACAACTTCATTCAGTTTTCTCAATAAATATTCCCATTTAAAATGCAGCAAATGGCTTCCTGTTCTACAGTTCTCCTGAACGACAACTGAGTTTATAACATACAGGGCTTCCAGAAAACTATGAATCTGACATTTGGGTAAAATACCCCAAAGCCTATTAAATACAAATGTCTTAAACAGGAGAATATATTTGCCCAACAGAGGAAATTCTAAACTTTTGTCATCTGCAGTTTGTAAGTAGCACAAATACACATATGATTTGTTTTCTGTGTCCTTTGAAATTAGGCTTACAAAGGCCTTCCAGGCAAAGCATATTACATACTACCCCCATCCTATCATTGGATTCATTTGAGAAATGTCCATGTATAGTTAAAAGCACTGTGGCTTGGGTTAAGAAACCTTTGTAGAGTTTGATGGAAGTAGAGGTATGTTGAGACTTCCATTGACTGAATTGTTTCCTCACTGTGGGGCCTTACTTCTTTCCCCAAAGGTTCAAAAATATAGTAATTATTTAAGAATTTGGAGCCATGTGCTAACAATATGTGCCAAAATAAACAGTGCATACATAAAGTCTCAAGTGAGCAGGTATGCCGTCAGTGTCCAACTTTTCATATAAATGCCAGAGTAAATTATCTGCTTCAGTGATAAGGCAAAGCACTTGAGGGTATTAACTAAAAGTGTCCATCAGTGACATTATGCAATATGCCATATAAATTGTAGAATGACACCTTGGCAAAGAATTATTGACTCCTGAGGGGTGATGTGGCAGGTGCAAGACGACACAGAAATATAGAATGGATAATAAATAGCTCCTACAGGAAAGCTAAGATCAGAAATAGCTCCTGCACTCTTTTTAGAAAATCCATAGTGCAGCTGCTCTAGAGAGCCTGATTGGCTGTATCTTTATCTGAATGCACAGAGAAAGGAAACAGAACTGTCAGCCAGGGGTGTGCAGAGCTTCGAAATCCATGTTCTTAGCTTCTCATGACTCTTGAAATTCTTCTAGGACTTCTGCCCACCTCCAAATCAATTCCATACACCTCCACATTGGTTTGCAATGGTCTTCATGGTTAGGTTCATGATTCTATCTGCCTGAGGCTGACTTTTCCCAGAGTAGAGATTGTATGTTAATGATTTATTATGTATTAACAACCAGGAGCAATGGATAATAGAGTGGAAAAACTGGACAAGAATGAAAACTAAGAAAATGCAGCATCTCAGACAAGGTCCAGTAGACAATAGCCTCTGCTAGACCCTTTAAGAGAAATCTATGAGCCGGGCGGTGGTGGCGCACGCCTTTAATCCCAGCACTCAAGAGGCAGAGCCAGGTGGGTCTCTGTGAGTTTGAGGCCAGCTTGGGCTACCCAGTGAGTTCTAGGAAAGGCGCAAAGCTACACAGAGAAACCCTGTCTCGAAAAACCAAAAACAACAACAAAAAGAGAAATCTATGGCCTCTGCTAGACCCTTTAAAAGAAATCGAGAGTGTGAGATACACTCCATAGCTTTCCTGGTTGGAAACAAAAACTGAACATTTGCATTTCCTTCTGTGTTAGTTATTGATTAAAGTCTATTCTCAAGTTGTACATACAACACATAAATGGAATGTGTTACATGATCCTTTTTCTTCTCACGTGGTCCAAATGAATTCTAGAATCCCCTCATGTCTTCCTGCCTCATCATGTTTGTTTCTCTTCTCTCTCCCCCCACCTCCATCTCTCTCACATAAACTAGCTCTAGGAGGGTAGGGAGGGTGGAATTCGACATATTTCATTCTCTCTGCTACCTCTAACACTGGCAGTCAGTGAGCATCCAATAAATATTTAATAAGTAAATAAATAGGTAGATAATGCTAATCTTTTTTTTTTTGTTTTGTTTTGTTTTGTTTTTCGAGACAGGGTTTCTTTGTGTAGCTTTGCGCCTTTCCTGGAACTCACTTGGTAGCCCAGGCTGGCCTCGAACTCACAGAGATCCGCCTGGCTCTGCCTCCCGAATGCTGGGATTAAAGGCGTGCACCACCACCGCCCGGCGATAATGCTAATTGTTGCTGGAAGGCTTCTCTCCAGGTTCCCCAAGCCCCGCAGTCCCACAATCCACTTATAAAATAATCACTCAGACGCTTATATCACTTATAAACTGTATGGCCGTGGCAGGCTTCTTGCTAACTGTTCTTATATCTTAAATTAACCCATTTCTATAATCTATACCTTGCCACGTGGCTGGTGGCTTACCGGCGTCTTCACATGCTGCTTCCCCTGGCGGTGGCTGCAGTGTCTCTCCCCCTTCTTCCTGTTTCCCCAATTCTCCTCTCTCTTTGTCCCGCCTATACTTCCTGCCTGGTCACTGGCCATCAGTGTTTTATTTATATAGAGTGATATCCACAGCAGCTAATCTTTAATCTCAAATTCTGGACTCATCAAGCTTGGATATGTGCTACTCAACTAAAATGGTCAATCCACCAATATGTGTTTCATTTAAAATTCATGAAGTCTACTCCTATGTGTTACCTCATCTGGCTCTTTACCACATTTCCTTGAATAGAAAACAGCCCAAATTTTGTTGATTTCTTGTTTAGAAGGAGGAAGAAGTTATCTTTTATGGAACATAAACTGACACTATCTTTCCAGCTTTTTAAAGCTTAGGATGGAGAGGAATGTGTGTCATTAAAAATGATGACAGGGACACTTAGTCTCTATCTATAGTACTTTATTGAATGTATTTTAAAGTAGTTATTCATCTTTTTTATTAAAGGTTTCATCTAATTTGTCTTTGAAGGTCCAAGTTTCTGTATCTTTTGAGGAACTAAAGAACTGGTTATGTTGACTGAGTGTATTCTTGCATGTGTGGACAATTATTAAATAAATGCCACACATTTGACATTATAGCATGAAACCTTATTATTCCCACTGTTTTAAATTTTAGCACATTTGGGGGGCCAACAGGTTTCATTTCCCATATGCATTGCTTAAGAAGCATGTACTGCTTTTTGTATCTTAGTTATTGTATATCTTAGGATATTGTATCTTAGTTAACCAAGTATAATTTACTCACTCTGGCAACTTCTTACTTGAGCATCCCATGTATTTAGTAAATAAAGCCAATACTACCTGATTAGTAATCACTATTAATATTTAGTATGCCTCTATTGCCAGGAAGTTCTGCTAAAATGAGTCTACCTGTTGGTGACTGCTCTTACCTCCTTTCATCCAGAGAGCTTATAAGGTTGAATACAGAAAGGGGAGATAACAGCACAAGAGAGAGGATAACTGATGGAAAAGGAGTCTCAAAGGAACAGGAAGACTCAATCTCTTTGAGTAGGTAGAGTCCTTCTTGTTCTGGAGGGGAAAGAGGATTTCCTTATTGTGATAATGGTTGGAAGTGGAGAGAAAAGTATTCAGTAGAAGTTCATGTCCAACAGCTTCTATATCTTTGGTGAAGCGGTACCCTGCTATTTGCCACAAAGGCATCACTTCTAACAGCATAAGTGTCTTCTTGATGCAGTCATTGTAGTCAACAAAGAACACGAGGTGGTTAATGTGTTGATACTTGTCTGCCTATTTTCAGGAAGTGCTTAAAAGTTTAGATACACTAGAAATAGCTTTTAGTACTGAAGTTACTCCCTGGTTGTCTTATGGATCAGGAAGGTAATTTGTGTATTTTATATGTTAAGTATGAAGAACAAGAAGATGAATCCTAAAGTATTATTCACGATTCTCAGACAAAAGAGGAAGGGACATGAAGGGACTCAGTATTTGTTGCTGGCTCTGCAGCTGGGATCCCACTTTCTCTGATCCCAGGGGCAAAGGGTGAATAGACGCAGAAGACGGCATAGGCTCTGGGAGGTTGTAAGCAATCTTGTTTATTGAACAAAGGACTGAGGTATTTATGTGTGTACTTTTAAGTGGGCTCTCCTTCCAGCTGCCATGGTGTTTCCCTGTTGCCTCTGGATCTTACGTTGACAGTTGTCATCTTGGCGGTCCAGGTTTAGGCTCCTCTGGGTCAGGATACTACTGTGCATGCCAGAGCTCTTTTTTTTTTTTTTTTTTTGTTTTGTTTTGTTTTGTTTTGTTTTGTTTTTAAGGCATGGCTCAGTGCTTTCAGCTTTACCTTCCTCAAGTATTCAAGTTATCCATTAACTGGATTCTTTGACCTACATCATTGCACTCAATCTATATATTTCACATCATTTTCATTGAAGAGCCTGAAGTATTTAATAGAAACATCTGTAGCTTATAGTAATTGAGTTGTTACTATGTGTTAAGCTTCTATTGTATTTCATATTAATTCAATTTGTTCTCCCAACAACAATAGTAAAGTGCATATATGTTACAATTATCTATACAGATCAGGAAAGAGAAT